>NC_060248.1:119004102-119315028 GCF_921293095.1 Ischnura elegans | reverse complement strand
TAAAAAAGGCCAGATTGGCGCCCATGCGATGCCACTCCACGTGCTATACGAGTAGTCAGGAGTTTTACATCGTCTGAGATTACCAATGCATGCATGAGGCACAGAGCTCAGGGAAACATCAAGTATTGCCTATGGTCGGAAAGTTTCCTTCATAACCTTGCACCAAGGTGGCCTCACACGGTGGCCGCGGGTACCAGAATGACGTCGTACGGGGTTTTCCCAGCATTCGCACTTAGCCGTCGCGGTCTCGCGCGCTTGAATATTTTCACTTCTCATTTAATCGCGAAAAATAAATATTGTCATTTAAAAATCTAAAACCGTAAAATGCGTACACCAGGAGTTTTCATTTAGGCAGTAAAAAAATTAAAGACCATCTTTCCATTTAGGCAGTAAAAAAATAATAGGAAACCACTCTATTCAATTTTCTGCTCGCTAGAAGAGTAAATACGCATGGTGACAGGCGAGTGTTCGCGGGATATGGATTATCTTTCCGGTCTTCATCGGGTGTTTCCTTTCATCATTTTCATAAAGGAGATGACTAACACCGCCGCAAGAAGTGTCCGGCGGAAGTTTCACTCCGGAAAGAGCTCAAATGTGTACATCTCGGGCTATTTAGCCGAAAGGTTGATGTAAACCATTTGCTGCTACTTCGTCAGAGCCATTGTGAGCATTGTCATGAAGATGATAGTCAATTGCAAATTTAAACTTTCTCAAATCTGATAAATGGTGAATGTGTATTTTTCCACCTTCCTTGGAATAAATTTCCTTATGTGAAAAATCATTGAGTAAATTCGCAGCATATTTTGCAAATAAAAGTACTCAACAAATAAAATTAAAGGAAAAAGTTGTTCCTTAAGGAAGTAAATGAGTGTCCTTCAAACGCGGATGAATGACAGCAGGTAGAATATTCTCCACATTTTTAATTTACTTCAAGTACCTTATTTAGATGTATTAGTGCCAAGAAAAGTTATTGTAATTATCCAACGAAGTGAAAAGTTCACAAAGTGTAAGAATTTTGTCCCAAAAATATTAATTAACAGCCAAAAATTTTGTTGCTGTGATTATTTACTTTTATTTTCACCTAATAAATGCCAATTAGTTTATTCACATGTTGTTTCATTACATTCAATTTATCAGTCTTTGCAGAGAAAAATCGATGTGAGTGCCCAGTTAGCGAAGAGCCCCCACGGGAAGACCAAAGTTTGAATTCCTTAATACTGAGCCTCAAACCACCATCCATTCCCTAGCCGACGCGTCATCACGAAATTCTAGGTTGTAAGGAGGTTTTTTGAGAATCCGAATAAACTTTGTAGGCCTGCCAAAGCCAAATTGTGAACGGCATGCATTCGCACTACACGGATGAAAGTAGCAGATTCGCAGTATCGCTGATCCCTTGGACTGGGTAGGCATCGAGAAGCCACATATAGAAGCCCCTCTTAAAACTAATGGAAGAGGTTACTGTGCCGAGCAAGTTAATTCGTTCGCCATTGAAACTCCACCTAGAGCGCAATAGAGAGACCAATAAATGCGTTACAATTTGCCTATGCCAATGGCCATTCTGGTTTCACCTTTCTTTGTGGCTTACAATTAGTGCAATAGAGTTTTATTAAAATTCAAAATTTCTAACCTAAATAATAGCAAGAACAAAATAACATCAAATACCTAGGCGATGAGATATAAACGATTATTTAAAGGACGTACTACAACAAATCCTACTTCCTAAATAATCTCAAAAGTGAGTGAGCTGATACCAAATTTTGCCAATGATCACGACAACAAAGCAATGTACAATCATTTTAGCAGTAAATAAGTTTGGAGAAAATTATTTTTTCTTTTCATAAAAGCAGTCGTGTGGAGAACGGTAGCTAAAAGGGAAGCTGAAGCTAGCTTGTCTTAGCCCAAAGGGTACCCGGTTAATTTTGAACGGAGCATCTTAATATCGTCTAATAAAATTTTCGACCTTGCGTGAGGGGTTCGAAGTAACGGAATTAGACTCCTTGCAAGAATGTGCGGAATTCGAACACGTTTTATAGTCAGGATTGGGTCCTGCACCTAGCCATCCATATGTAAAAGAGGAATGGCAATAGTACTTCTTCCTCAACAAAGAAAAAATATTGACATCACCGAAATTTAAAAATATATATTAAGCTCTCCCAATTGCCATTTTTCGAATTATGCATATTTAATTAACATAAATTACAAATATAAGTGTCTAGCCATCTCATCAATCATCTCAATCGTCAAGAAGTCATCGGAGATACGGGAGAGGAAGACGGATTTTCGATTAGGAAGTACCAGCTATCTCAAGTCTAGCCTGAATGAGAGTAAACTCATCCATCTCCGGAATACTTCCCCACGAAGGGTAGAACTTGCCAAAGTTATTTTATTCCAGAGATAGGTTCCCAATTATGTTATTAACATTTTACTTGTAGGAAACAATATCTAATACAGTGTTTATCATTTTTGTGCCTATTTTTTTGATTAATTAATTGTAATGAATGCGTTAAAATATTAGTCGAGTATTGAAATGAAAAGTGATGCTTAAATTTTATACATATCGCCTTTGAAGTCGAATTTTCATTCATTATAGAATCTAAAATAAAAATGATTAATATATGTGGCAATCGAAGTACTAGCAGATATTCTAGTTGGATCACTAATCGAGCATAATGTCCCATGAGTGCCCATTAACATAAGTTATACATATCAACATAAGTTAACTAAATATATTAAAATAGTTATTGTGGTATACCAAGATATTAACATTCATGTCACACGCTGCAACTAGATTACTGATGCGAAATTTATAATATTGAGGTTATTTAGGTTTTGTTCCAATGGCACTTTATTATTCCTGTCCATGCCAATTATGTCAAAAGTAAGGGATGGATATTTAAAGACGATGAAACACAGTCTGACTATGAGTCGACACGAAATTTCTGCATAATCAATATACTTTTTTTAAACGAAGAGTTTTCTACACCTCCAGCTGTGCTTTCACTGCAAACAGTAATACAATCATAACAATTGATTTTATAAAGATTCAATTCAGAATTTTTAATCTAAAACTTACTCAACATTATAATATCTGGTTTATTAGTAAGTTTACTCAGGTACAGAATGAATAGTTCAAAGTTACACCCCATGCTACGAATATTTGTTGCATTATAATAAAAGCACCAAAAATGAAATTCATACTGTTAATTCTATTTTTTATGCTGTCTATTCTCGTTTTATCATTTTTATCATTATTCATGTAATAATTTAAAATAGTGAAATGAGTTTTTAACTTATTCGCAAACTAGACATTTTCCCACTTGTCGCGAATTATTTCCTTCATGGAATACGAGGGATTTTTGCATACCGTACATCAGTCGTTTTCCCGTCTACCCGACAGCCAGGGATGTCCCTCTCCTTCCTTCGGAGGCCAGCGAAACAACCCCACCCCAGCCCTCGCAACCGAAGCCGCGACATTTCTTATTTCTCCGTCTCTCCCCTCTGATACACCACCCCCCGCGAACGACGCCGCATTCGCCGTCGGAAAGTCTGAAAATGTCGAGCGTCGTTTACCCGGAATGATAAGTAAGAGAAGCGAGCAAAAGAACCTTCGCCTTGAATCTCAAAAAACAGGTTTCATGGTTCTCCGTGATCCCCACCTTCTCCGACTCTTCTGTGAAGAGAAAGAACGTCCCGGGAATATAAATATGTATGTATATGTATGCGCACAGGGAAGAGAGAAACAGAATATCCAGGATTCACTCAGCTTGACCTTCCCACGGAATTCGAATTTTCTTGACGGATTCCATAAAATTGAATCTAAAAAAATTTATGACCGATAAATAACGCCTCAATCCCATACCTACCCAAACATTATCATATCTGTGATCTCCTGACCAAAATTCAATTCTTGAGAAGAGAAATGATTCTTCTCAGCAAAATATCTTTCGTGATTTCTTTCCCACAAAGCAAATTAAGCAGGAATCCACTATGGTAATTCTTTAAGACTTGATAACATTGCTAAACAGTCGATGATAATTTGCTCCTTTCGCTGAGCAGCTAAAATCTTTGGTCAGAGTTGTGTATATCAATGTCTGAATACAAGTACTTCAGTTTCCAATATTACTTATTGTTTTCAATATTTTTCCCATGGGGCAATGGAACAATATATATTCCTCATTGTTGAAACCATCTTGCACTTATTAATACGCTGCATAATGCCGTGCCTGGGTCTTTTGATAAGTATCAGCTGCTACTCATAATTTCCCACATAAAAAATATGCTATACTATATTTTCCTTGGACACTTCCCGTCCTTATCTCTCACCTCACACTTTCCAAATGTAAAGTTTTTCCATTAAAAATATCTATTTCACCTTAGTAATATATTTAATGTCTATACTACGTGTCTACTCTTTTCACCGCAGAAAAACGATAAGAATCAATACAATATTGGATAAAATAGCAAAATTATGACCTAATTGTTGACATAGCATTTTATACCTCCTCATCCATAGCATAGAAACCATAGAAACAATAAACGGCCAATAAAGAAACAATAAATAAATTAAGAAATCCATTTTTGGCACAGAAATAACAGAGGGAGAAAAATGGCCTAGGGTCAACGTTCAACCTCGGGTAAAATTGTTTTAGTATTCACAAAAATGTCTGTACATGCTATTTCAAAATGATTTTACTGTTCATTAATACCATTATTTTATCCATCAAAACTGTTCCCAGTATATTTCATGCTTTTTTTAAAACTTGTGATGTATTTCTAGAACGTAATAATCGGAATTAATTCTCGGACCCTAGGTTATTCTTCACCTCTTCATTTTTTTTAAGGAAATCGTGTATGGCAGACAAATTTTGATCAAAACAAATGAAATGCCTAGGGATGCTACGCATTTATAGCCTACTCTTACCGAAATAATAACATATCGAGAAATAAGTGCCAAATATATAATAGAAAACCCATATATTTGAACTTTCGCTGAATTTGGTGAACAGTTACAACTTGATTCACAAAATGTTAATGCTTATAATTGAATTTGATCGTCTTCATCCATTTGTTCATTTCCTGCTTCCACTATCTGCGATCAAAATGTTTAATTAATGATAGGGACGTATAGAGTGAGGCATAAAAATGAATTTACAAGAAGAAAAAGGACGGAGGCTAGGAGATAAGAGTGCGAGATGAAATATATGAATAAAATGGAGCTCTCCAACATCCCTACCTAAGTTTATTATCTCATAAAACTCGCCTTCCCAAAGCTCTTCGAAATCGCTCACTAAAATTTTTTTATGAATGTAATCCAGCTAGTGATGGTATTTTTCCAATTTTTTTAGATGATCGCAGTGGCGATGCCAAATAAACCGCGGATTTTATTAGCGCATTTCGCAGGAGGCACGCATCATTCGATAAATACTCGAGCACGACGATTGAGAACCTTTCATTCAAAGTATACCTGCAAAGCCTTCGTCGCACGCTGGAGAGAATCGAATGGACAGGCCTAAAAGGACCGTTGGGAATCAAACACGGAATCGAGGGAAACTCGCCATAAGAGGGCTCTTTTTTATATCAAAAACGAACACTCGGATATTTTCAGGTAAAAGTAATAGACATGACTGAGGATATGAGGTATAAAACTAAAAATAGTGGAACATGTTGTGTTTCCATAAACTGAAAAACCATTCTTCTTCCTAGCAGTGTTACATCAAAGGTTTGAATGTTCCCCAGTGAAACGTATTTTTTTTATGACCCCCCATTTCTTTGTTTGTTTAAATTAAATTTCATAAACTTAAGCCTCAAAAGCCGTAACGCACGGTATATTCATACTATATTGAAAATATGAAGAGGAGTAGGCAGTGAGAAATAGCTTACGAAACAATGCAGGAGTGCAAATCAAAATCAGTTATGAAATCAGCTGGAAGCCAATAATTTTGGATGAAGTCGTTAAATACAAGACCGATTGAAGTTTAAGACTTAGAAACTTGGATCCTGAGCGAGGAAAAATATGGGAAAATGCATGTTTAGAGATCTCTAGGTAGTTTCCTAAAATACCCACAAAAAATTAAAATATCCGAGATAAAATACTTACTAACGCCAGCATTTTAAACAAAGTAATGCGAAGCATTTTACCACAATTATAAACAAACATCCACCACAATTATGGAAAATTGGCTATAACTTTTTCCATCAAACTAAAAAATCCAATTCTGAGTCCAGATATAAAAGTCTATTCCCAGTGAACAGCTTTTGCAAGACAGAACTACAAACCAGAAATACCAAGCGAAGAGAAGTAAAGGGGTCGTAAAATATAAAAAGCAGGAATATTTACAGTAATTAACGTAAGGAGTGCCTTCTCATAACTTCCCTGAATATTATGACAGTTCTTTTCCCTCGGTCCAGACAAGGCACGCCCGAAAGAGTAATGCATGAGGCAGAGGATAAGCCAGTGAGTGTACTTGATGAGCATATGAGAAAAAATGAAGTCGAAAACTCTACTCCTGAGTTTTACTAGTTTATTCATTTTCCGCTGACGTATCACAAGGGAATGGTATGAGTGCCTTCCAATTAACTCCATCCGAATAATTTATCTTTTATAGAATGTGCTCTGAGGTTGTTTGCGAAGCGATACATATGCAGCGACTAAAATGCAAAGTGCGCCAATTTTCCGCTGGTACTTACCGAATAAATCTTCCGCCCTGAGAGCAGCGCTATACTAAGCACAAATGTACCCCTGTGAAGGACTTCTCTATTAAGATAAAAACCAAAATCCGTAATCTATCTGTAATAAAGACTGTAAACTTACACGCTTTAAAACAGCGAAAAAGTCCAAAAAATTTATTTGAGAAAGAAGAAATTGACATTGACTGAAAACAGGGAGGTATTACTAGCGGTGAGTTATTAAATAATTGATGATTCATAAAACTGAGGTCACTCTCCAATTACGAATAATTTTGGCCAAATATTTTTCATAAACCACAAACAACCATTAATATTAGAATCTCAGATTGATGAATCAATAGATATTTTCTGTGGCTTTAGGTCCGTCAATGGCTCATTGGATCCAATTCGATCACTTTAATTCGGGTCAACGAAGGTCAATTTACAAGGAAGGTCAATATATATTACGATTCCTGATCAGTAAACAGCCACATAAGAACTAAAAAATATGTTGTCCAAATTCAATTCCCCGTATCACCTATATTAACATTAATTAATACGGGCGTTCGGAAGGTGTGCTGGCGAGAGAACTGGCTACCCACTCGGTCGGTCCGGGTTCTAATCCAGATGATGACAGAGATTTTTCAGAGACCGATCGCTGCTTGAGTGCTTCGTTGAGGGTACTTCAAAGGCACCACTCCGTCTGTCGGATGGGACGTTTATCCGTGGTCTCTTTGGCGCCTTTCGTTAGGAGTAGGCTAAAGCCGAAGACGGGTTTCTATCCACCCTTACCTCCGTACACTTCATTCCTGGTGCTAATGACCTTAGCTGTCGTTCGTCTCCTCCTAATACCAAACCATTAATTAATTCATTTTCTTTATAATAATAACGTTGAAATTTCAATGCTGAGTTATTAATTCTGTCTTCCTCGTTCCTTTGATTGACAAACAACTCTTACCAATACAAACCGTTACCTTGAGTGAAAAAGTTTGGGAATAGAATATTTACCTTAACTACATTCATACCAACACTACCCACGACAATCATTATCATCTTAAAAATAATTGAAATGGTAAGCAATTTTTTTACAATAAAGAGTGAAACATTCACGCGCAGTAATCAATTTACCATTTTACGCCCATGCAATATCTTATGAAAATAAAATTAATGGCTGGATGTATTTATCTCTCAAATCACCACTATCACTCCTATGTTTTTGTTAAAAACTTATATTGCAGTTCGGATCCACAAGCAAGACGTTTTATCAGATGTATCATGGATAAATATACATATAAATACATTACAAGTATGTAATTCATTATGAGTAAATGTAAACTTTTACTCAGGAGTGCATGAATGCAGATCATGGTCGAAATATTGGCAATAAAAACTGTAGCAGTGATAATATGCTTGGTACGGAGCAAACATTGTGCTGACTCGCTCGTGTGCATTGCAGGGACGAGTGTAGCTAATTCTTGACCTTTAACTTGACCGTGAAATTTTAGCATGCAATTGGACTTTCTGCTGTATTATCCCTCCGTTCCGCGGAAACTCGCAGCACAGAGCTCTCAAGGTTGCAAAGTTTGTCATCTCCCCAATTAAAGTGAAAAGGAGCAAAAAAAGGAATCAGCAACTTCATGAACGCTTAACGAAAATGTTCCTTCGACAGGTGACACTGATATGGAACAATTGTCTGTTACATCAATGGGTGCATACAAATAAAGAGGAGGGTATTAGGTTAATACAAAATTCAATACTGCCCATTCTCTCTTCACCATTGTACGAGGGAATACGTTCGCAGACATTTAAAATAAGATATATTTTTCCATAAAATTCCTAGAAAAAATTCCATCAAACCGGGAATCGAAACACGGACCTTTGGTTTTTCTTGCAGCAGCGTAGACAACTACGTTATCCGGTTTCCTGATTTCTCTTGGCAATTGTATCGAGGATCATGGTTCAAGATGTTACGCTCTTGCGGTCGATCCAAGATGGTAACGCGAGGAAGAAAGGACTTCCATGAGGTCACAACTGTGGAGAGCCTCAAACCTGTGCTAAATCCGCGCGTGGCAGTAGAGTATATCACATCAAAGCTGCCAAGTGAACTGCAGTGAAATACACATGAGTTACAAAGAGTAAAAATTCCCCTGTATCGAGAATCAAATTTTTTTCTTAGGACAATTAATGTGAATTGTATCGCCGTTGACACGGTAGGATTCCAACACAGAAGTAAGAGCATGTCCAGTGGATAAAAAGACAGGTCGAAACATTCGAAACGTCGATGTCATTCGAATTCATCACCAGAAGTGAAGCCCAAGAAACTTTCCAATTTTCAATTCAACCGGAAATCTTGAATAATTTTCTTTAAAATTTGACGACGTTTTCAAAATGTCTAACAGGAACAACCCTCGCTATTTTACAATCGTGAAATGTTCTAATGATCGCTACGTTCCTTCGAGCAATCTCCGGGTCCGGCTTCGCTACATAGAAATGAATCGATCATGGGGGGTTATTTTGCATTTCCCAATAAAAATTATTACAAACCAATAGTTCCTTAATCTCCGAATGAGCTGCTCAGTGAGTGATTCATTGCTCGAGTCAACAATGATGGCACGACGGAAATAATACGTTACCTAACGCCCCTTGCACATTAAGCTCCTTTCACACAGCACGGTTTCGCCCGTACGGAGGAAAACCGTACGGTTGTAAGTGGTTTAAAAGTAGTTTTCACACAGCACGGTCCCGTCGTACGGTGAGAGATTTCAGTTGAGCATTGGCTTGAGTCGGATGTGCACCTGTCTGTATATGCTGCTTAGTTAAAATGGATCGAGAACAAGCAATTTTTTAAATTAATTATTACCTCTCGATGACATCAAAATCAGGTTTCGGCGCCAAACAAACTCCAAGCATTTCTATATTTAAATACTGGAAGAGTCTTGTCCCACAACACAGGCTTAGATTCTACCAAAGATATAAGCACCTGAGCGTCAATTTCATACATTTTTCCAGTGAACTGAGGTTTTCTAGCGAACCAACCGTACGACTGAAACCGGGCTGTGTGAAAGGGGCTGTTTACTCCAATGCGCTACTACGCAGTTCGACGGGGACGGCGACCGTATGGTTCTAGTGGCAGACGGCAGCTGTATCACGGCGAAAAACCGTCGCCGTATCAGTGTGAAAGCTCTTATCTGATTCTTTGTGCCACTATTGGAATGTGCCCCGTACGGTTTTCTCCCGTACGGGCGAAACCGTGCTGTGTGAAAGGAGCGTTACACGTTTTCGCCCGTGCGGGAAAAAACCGCACGGTTTTAAATCGTTCACTACTGAAACCGTCTGGTGTGAAGCACTAAGCAGAAAGACGATACGGTAGTCGTGTGGCCCCAGTGGCAATGAACGTTCCCTGCACATTACACGGTGTCGCCCGTGCGGGAAAGAACCGCACGGTTTCAAATCGTGGCCAGTTGATTTTCATATATACAGTACTGGAGACAGCTTCCGCACGACTGAAACCGTCTAGTGTGAAAGTCCGCATTTGTTTACGTGGATCACTAAGCAGAAAGACGATACGGTAGCCGTGTGTCCCCAGTGGCACTGGACAGCTGCAATGCGGCTAAAAATCGTACCCGTGTTTTAGCCGTTCAATGTGAAAGGCCTCGTACACTTCTTCAGTGGACAATTAGAAAAAGCCCCGTACGGTTTTTTCCCGCACGGGCGAAACCGTGTAATGTGCAAAGAACGTAAGAAGTCAGCCGTTACTCGCGCGCAGGGCAATCACTTATTGAACTATCTAACAATGCCTGCTATTAGCTAAATCCGTACGTCGTAGAAATTTGATTTCAAATATGAATTTTTTACAGAATACTCACAGAACTGCACCAATGATACCCGTTGGATTGCTATTCATTTCACTTCGACTGTGAGCAGCCGAATGTATCCTTTAGGAGTAGATAGTATAATATGGGTCATGGTAGCCAGCGATAATTATTCAATATAGGAAGAAAAGGTGAATAAAATGAGTGGACCCGAGAGTATGGTGCATAGAACTCTTTAACGGATCGTATCTTGGTTGCTCCGCGCTACACAGGCAATCACATGCGGGATTTGAAATCCACACTTCCTTGGAACACGCAACAGTAAGATTCCTCATCAGATAGCACAGTTTATGATAGCTTTTCCACTTCTGAACCAGTCTTTTATCAAAATATCAGGTCCTGCAATTGACCTTGGGCGAAAATGTGAATTGACTAACACGATTAACTACCTGCATTCAACCGGTATTTCATGAGGTCAACTGAAAGTCACGCAACTGCATTATAATGACATGTAAATCGACGCACTCATTTTTAACTCGAATAAATCATAGCCATTTATTTTTTTTAGGTCTTTAAAGTAGAAAGGATTAAATACCTAAGTACCCGACAAGATGATTCAAGATAGAAAAATGGCAAATAGTACGGCCAAAAAGATTGTGGTAACTTTCTATATAATGGTGTAACCTAAGCTTCCGAAGAGATTTCTCACGAAAGTCTTGAGGTCTAGTCCTTGTTACGCTACCTTAGCATAGTAGCGTTTCTAATTAACCGTTTAATAACATGTTTTTTTTTATAAAATACTCAACCTCAGCGACGATAGGACAACCTTCACCTAATATGGTAAATCTCGTGATCTCGCCTCCCGCATGCGTAGGATACTTCCATTCAGGTCACGCGTGTTTCTTATCGCTCAGAACTACTTGTACAACTCTAAGTCTAAATTATTCATATTTAAAAGGTAGAAAAGGAGTCGATAAAGAATAGGATTTTCCAACGAGATATTTAAATGGACAAGTTATAGAGGAAAGAGTAAGAGGTGAATAGACTTCCTCAAAGAAACAAGGAGGTAAATTAATGAGTAAGAATATGGCGAACACCATTGGACAGATGTGGATGTCACAAATACAGCTCTTGTCACTGCCGTATCATTAAACGAAAATGTAATAAAAATAAACGATTCACATCTAAATTTACGACGCCAAAAAACAACACGAATCCAATATTTTGAATATTTTTTATTCATCCCATTCGATCATTTTTTGTCATATAAGACTGAGCGCCTGCACCAGCATACAGAGAGAAAAATTTATATCCAAAATTGTCATAATATCTCTGTTGCGTCCCATTTTGTTCAGGAATGTTAACCTTGAATTTGCAATCAGGATACAGCGACGGCCTGATATATATCTATTCTTTCCCACCACCAATGAAATTGATAAGAAGATGTATATTTCGACCGCTGAGGACAAAGCTAAAACTACATCTTCCGATGTGGACTATTTTTGTGCAACCTGCAAAATAAAATTCATTTTATTCGCCTCTTGACCAAAATTTGAATAAAGTATCGGTTGACTGAATATAAAGCAGTTTTCCACTTTAATACTTAAGCGAGCTGAAAAATAAAACACGTGCTGGCTTCTCCAAAGCAGTTACGATTTATAAATTCCCTCAATTTGAATTAAAATATCCCTTTCACTCGAAGAAGCAGGACTTGTGGTGGCGCATTAAAATTTGCATAATGCGGGAATAATTACAGCCTTTATAATACCGCATGAATAAAGACTGGTTGCTTTTTTCTGGACAATGTAATGCGTTATATTTTTTTGCATTGAAAATGTATTGACTCCAACTTAGCCTTCTTTTCACGACCAGGAAAGATCCAGGGAAAATACCCCACTCGTCTCTGTATCCTAGTTTTTCTTCATCAAGAGCCGAACCACGGCCACCTAGATTTTCAAGTCTCACACGCTGAGCTGATACGCCGCGGCACTCAGACTGATGGCTGGCCACCGGTAGGCCTGCCCTTATTTTTCATAATTGCGAAAAGTTACGTTTTTCTAGTCTCAAAATGATTCAAATGAGGTTTATATTCACGTGTTAAAATTTGGCTATTTTAAAATAACGGCAACCCGTGCCCCAATGGCCCTGAGTACTGAGGACCCTCAATTGAGTTTTTTGGAGCAGAAAAAGTTCTAGTTTTATGTAAAATGTAAAAGTAAATTTCATTAGGGTCGATTTTCTGTTTGTTTTGACCTATCTCTAAGCGTTTAGGCAAGGTCGTAGCCAGGGGGGATCAAGGGGGATTGATCCCCCCCCTCTCGAAATGAAAAAAATTAAATAGATACTTTATGCTTGCTTGGTGCTCACACGACGATATTATATAGCGGCGAAGGGAAATCTACTAGTCCAATGCGACTTTGTCAAAAATTATCTGAGCGAATTTGTAGGTGCAGTGTGTGTAGTTGTAGTTCAGTGTGTGAAATAATAGTGCTGTGAATTAGTAGAGAGGTGAGTGAGTTATGAGCCTCCTGAGGGACCGCAGAATTGACATCGACACCGAGGAGTTAATTCATTTGGTCGCTGCAAAAAAAAAGCTAGAAGGCTAAATTCAATTTTATAATAATATTTTTATATTTTCCTTTTAGGGTTTATAATAAATATGTATATTTAGCCGTATACGCTATAGCCGTACCCCTCCGAAAATATTTTCTGGATGCGGCCTTGCGTTTAGGAGATATTTTCCGTCGTACCACTGGCAACATCTAGCCTCTGAAGAAATGTGCTTACGTTAGAAAGAATTTAATTGCCATGAAAATTTGGCCAATCCAAGTGATCAATTTATTTTCACTCTGTCCATGAGTTTCAGTACATATCAACCAAAATAAAATACATTTTAGTGTATTTCTAATCTTTCACTGACACCCCATATTTGGTAATTAAAGTGTCTTTGCCCACGTTAGGGGTTGAGCTGCGATAAAAATTAACACATAGTAATACATTTTGAAAGCTCTCTTCCTTCTACATGACTTACTTAAAATCTTGTATTAGTGTCACCCCTCGCTCTAAACAATCATTTACCACTTCAGGTACCCGAATAATTTTCAAATCGATCTTGGATGTTCTGGACCCTTAAATTTGATATCGATACCTTAGTCATATCTTCATGTTTATAGAATGCCTACTTCGGTGGATCATATTTTCCCTCACATGCCCTCATGCGACGTATCACGTTTTCTTTTCACACCTAGAAAAGGATCCGTCAAAGCCTGCCAACTCCTCACTCAGGTGCCACAAGTGGTTTGAAAACCTCTTTTTTACTGCTTTCGCTATGTACAGGTTAACACCTTCGTAATTAACGAGTAATTTTTAGGAACTGCGGGTCTCTTTTGGGAGCAGATGCAGCACAAGGAGCGGAGTACCACATCTTTTTCTTTCTTCTTGAATATATTGAAATATATTCCACCAATAAGTGCATTTCGTGCTCCTCTTTGATTGCGTAAGAATTTTACTTCTTCAGCACAAGCACATTTATCCGAGAGATTAACTGCACTTTCCTCCTCGTGCGTCAAAAATTCAATGGTACCGCTCCTTGGAATGCCAAACCAATCATCAAGTTTTGTTACAAAAGATTTTCATATTTTCATCCCTACTGTAGTTCGTGCTCTCTCCTTATGCACGTTCATCCATCCATTGCGTAATTTTTCTAACTTTTCAATCGCCTCATTTTTCGCATTAACAGGAATTCTCGTTTAGTACCATGGATGAAACGCATTCCTTACGGTTTTTCTCGCACTAAGTCTCATAGGTACATTTCAAACCCATTAGGCGATAGAAAAAACTCACAGTACTTTTCTCACTGTAGGTTGCTTTGAGCCACGGATTTCTTCACTTTCTTTTCCAACCTGTTCAATGTCTGGATTTAGTCTTGATTTCATGCCTTTCCTTGTTGGCCTATTCTTAAAATGAACGTCACCTGTATTCATTATAAACTAGTTATTTCACCACTTTTCCCCTTAACTGCTAAAAAACTTAGCATTTCCTATATTTTGCACACTATACACAAGAACTAACTATCTCTCCACATTAATCTGCATCCGTGAACTGACTGCCTCATTTCTTCTTCCTTGAATATTACTATCTGCTGTTGGAGACCTTCTCATTTCCTTCATTTTATTTATAGTTCACAAATACAATTGAATCACATCTCATAACATTTTGCAAATAAAGAGCTTTTGAAACAAAGTATGCTGGCATGGTTCGCGACCGTATGGTGGCAACAAATTAAGGTTTAAGGGGTCGGTACCCAGTACATACGACGACGTTGAAGGGTTAAAATTGGCATTGTAGGCTTTAACGATATTAATCATGACACAAAAGGAACAACCTGTTCAATTCTATGTCACTAGCATGCAAATCTTTCATCAGGAGCGGAGTCTTTGTCGAAGGAGGGGAGGGGGTAGAGGGGAAGTCTTTCGTAAGTGGTGCGGGCCGTACCTCAGCGGCGCGGCGGTGCGGAGTGGCGCCCTGGGGGGTGGATTGCATTACAACGAGCAATATCTCCAGAACGCTTAGAGATAGGTCAAAACAAACAGAAAATTGACCCTTTGAATCTGTAATTTTTACGTTTTACATAGGGATAGAACTTTTTCGGCCCCAAAAAACTCAATTGAGGGTCCTCAGTACAGAGGGCCATTGGGGCACGGGTTGCCGCTATTTTAAAGTAACCAAATTTTAACACGTGAATATAAAACTCATTTGAATCATTTTGAGACTAGGAAAACATAACTTTTCGCTATGCTGAAAAATAAGGGCCGGCCTTTTGGCCAGGGGATGATGACGGAAGTTGGCAGTTGTGACCGGGGGCCACCGGGAAGGAGGCCTTAGCAGTGGTGGAAAGCTCGCACAATAATAATACTGCATCATGAATTAAATACACGACGGCCTAGAGAGAAATTTTCCACTGCGTACACGGCTGGTTCTCCGGTAAGCATTACCGGGAACTCGCGAGTATTTTCAAATGAATAAAATGCTTGATCATAAAATGCAGTTAGCAAACACTGAGCGGGACTAAAAATAAATGGAGACATACAATTAAATTCCAATGCGTAAAGGTCAGTAACACTGAAACATATGTCATATCCTGGAAAACGTGCCAATGCCACCACATTACCACCAAGATTTTGACCAGGTTTCAGATAAGCATATAATAATAAATATTTTATCAATTTCATTTATAAAGAAATAAACACAAAATTCGACACCTTTGTTGGCATGATATTCTTTTCGCCACCCTAATTACCTTGACTGTGACCTTACTGGGTCAAAGGTTGAATTTTCGGAAATAAAAGTGTTATTTTCGGTTTTCTCGTATCCGAAAACCTAAGAATTGACATCTTGGTTAAATAAATTCAGGCTTTTTTCTATCTCGATTTTTTAACATTGAAACCCTAGAAGGCAGATTCAAATTTTTTGTTTGGACCCATATTGTGAGGTCGAAAGGTCAAAATGTAAAATTTTAGGTACATACATTCAACAAAACTTAGGACCTTTCCCCATAAGTATGCCAATTTTCATGAATATTGCTTGATGTGAAGTTACTAAAATCAGAGGTCAAAAATGACACAGGACCTGTGGGACAGCCCTTATACTTAGCAAGATAGAATGAATGCACGCCCACACACCACAACTACTGAGCAGAAGCAGTAGTTGAAGCATTTTAACATGTTCAATGACATATACCTCTTCAACTCCACGTCAATCTACAATAACACCGTTTAGTACACCGTTTAAACTTGGAAATTGCATAACTATAACAATTCCAAAATGTAAACTAAGTTTTTCATACTATCCATCAAAAAAGATATTTTTATGCTACTGAAGAGGTCATTTGGACCCAAAATAGATGCTCAAGGGAAATAGGTCCAGATGATACTCACCTAAAGTCACAATTCCCTTACCCCATGATAACTATCACTCTAATTAACAGTTACAGTGGATCATGCGCCCATTTTTTTCGTTGTGTATGAAAAACTTAATTGAGAGTTTCAGTCGGGCACATAGAAAATTTATTTTATTGTCATTAGTTGACGATAATGATGTCGTTTTTTATAAAAATGTATTTTAATAGCAATGTAATATTATTCTTCAATTTTTATATTTTTTGTTAAATAAAGTTTGTAATCGATCAATTCCCTATACTAGAAACCACAATGTTAAATTCAATAATTTAAAGTCTTTTGACAATTAAAGCAGAAATTTCATTGTGACAATCGAACTCCTTCCTTTAAATGATTGCAGCGCAGCCATGGGATTAGACGGCAATGTTTCTAACTAATATCTCAATTCTTGATTTTAAATCTTGTTTAAAATATAGATACAGTTCCAATCACAACAAAAGCGTTAACATATTTTGCTACCATCTGGTTCTGAATTATCCTGAAAATTTCCGACTGATTCCTAATCGGAAAATGGGTTAAAATTGAGTTGCAAGACTTGACCCGGACAAGACGACAGACAACAACGCGAGTTGAAAAAGGTAAAATGTACCCAAACACCCATCATCTCTACCAATTAACGTAACGAGCATAATACAGAGGCGTAAAATGAGCAACACTTTAATCAACGACAAGCATATGAGTAAGCATAGAGTGCAATATCAGTGTCAAGCTGTCAAAGTCTTGAGAGTATAAATATTTGAAGTGTTTCCCCATCCTGATGCAGATGAGAGGATTTTCTCCGCTAAGCACCTAGACGCCTAAAAGGAATTAGAATTTTGCTTTGAGGTCAGGGGAATTAGTTCGTCATCCATAATGCAAGAGGTACTCGTCGAGAATAGGAGAAATTAATGCGAAGTCTCGCAAGTGGCCTAGTCCCGCGCTCAGAACTCAAGATTATTTATGGGAAAGAAGAAATTTGAATGTTAATGGACTCACTCGCAGTTCTTCGAAGAAATCTTTTGCACTTAGGACTTCCTCCACCCCACCCCACCCCCTCCTCACTCCTACCCAAGATTCCACGCGGACCGGCGCTAATTTCCACTCTCTTTAATGCACATGCCTCACGAAGACAAATGAGAGGAGAGCGTACGAGCGACAAACCGCACTTTTGATGTCACTTCCAAGTTTCCATCTGACCCTTTCGGGGGCCCTCCTCAGCCATTAATGTAAAAAGAATAATTGTATTTCAAAAAAAATACGAAGGAAGAAGCTTTTTCAAGTCGGCGCAAGCAAATGTGTTCAGCATTTAATGCGAGGGCTTGAATTACATTGGCCGTGGAGGCAAAGAGAATGTTAAGACGAGACAAAAAAATACTCCCGCCAAAAAGACATCGATCCCGAAGAAAAATTAACAGAAGTGCCGCCAAAATAAGTTAAGGCTGCTAAATTTCTTTCCTCTGAGTGCTCACAGCGTAACCCAATTACTTCTACTCAAAGCAATCTCTTCTCGTCCTTGATTTCAAATGCTAACGCCTACATAAACTCAGCTTGAGTATTTCTTCATCACGGTTTACTTAAAACGAGGCGAATAAAAATACGATACAAGCCGGATAACAATAAATTACCGTCCTAATAAAATTTAACCACCTACTTCCATATCTAGCTCTACTCTCCCTAAACTACCTCTATCCCTTTTTATTCTACCTCGACATTTCTAGTCTTAACGATAAAAATACGTATTATCTTAGACGTTCTTAATATATTTTAAATTAATAATTTTACTTATTATTAATTGGCATAGTTTAGGCAAGTAATATGGCATAGTTTAATTCATAAACCTAAAGCATGAAAACTATGAAAAACTTTAATGAAATCTTTATAATTCTTAATTCTTTATTATTAAATCTTTAATGAAATCTTATTAGATGCGCAACCCATTGATAATATACAATTCAAATTGACCAATATCTTCATAATTTGTTAAGAACAGAAGAACGTCAGTTGGGAACTGAGAATAGAGAAAAGTAAAAGGGTGTTCATTAGGCTCTTTGTGCTCTTAGGGAATTATAAGAGCAAGAGTATTCCTTCTGCGGACGCCGAACCAAAAGAGCTAATTGAAAAACGTTGAAAGTGAAGGTCTAAATATTGTAGTTTAGAAACATTCTCATAACCAGAGGGACCGAATTTTCACGAATAGCAATTTTGCGTAATTTGATTCGACAACATTCGTATCCATGGTTCTTGTCATACGTAAAAACTACGACAAAATAGAATGAATGAGAAATAGAGTATCCCCATGTAGTCTATAACAGAATCGTTTAAGGAAATTCGTTTACTGAACTCAAGACATTTCGCTTCCGCGAAACTTAAGTGTCTCTGCTGATACCGGATCACATCCTTGCAAAAAAGGAACCATAGATAGCATTTGAGAATGAGGAGTGGAAATTTGGGAAAAGAAAATCGATACACTTTAAAAGGAAAAATTAAGTTCGAACTGAAGCTGAGGGAAGTAGCGTTGGATTTGACAGGAAAAAGTAATCTGAAAATCAAGGAAAGAGACTTGGAAGGTACATCAAGAGCAAGTGTTGACGTGAGACAGGATACATGTGGAAATGGTAGGAGGCAGTTTATTCACACAGAAGAAATGCTAATGCTGATATGACTTTTACATTGGCATCAAATATAACGTATTATAAATGTAAAAAACACAAAATATTCGTGTATTTCAAATATTTGTATTGTAAATGTAATTGCACAAAAATAGCGATAAAATTATGTTTACAGAAAAATAATTTGAAATTATCTCGGAGAAAGTATAAAAGCGAGTAATTTTACAGCGATTGATGATGTATATCTATGTCTAGCATAACTGGTATCTACACTTTTTCGAACAACATATACAAAATTATTGATCAGTGCATGTAATTTTACTCAATGCAGAAAAAAGATGTTCAGTTTAAGGATTTGAGGGATGATTTCCATAAAAGACGAGACCGATAAGCGTAATACAAGATGGAATAGAAAAAATGATTTTTCGTAGGAAATAATTTTTTTATAGTATCATAGAATAAATAATGCTTCAAACTGCTGATTGGCATACAGAGGGATAAATTTTTAAATTAGATTCTCTGCGGTGACACAATATAACGGCAATTTTAACATTAATTTTCCTGAAGGTGCAGATAAAGATTTCAAAAACACATGATGATAATGATACCTGTCGGAGAGGAATCAAGAAGAATTTTTAAAAAATGCGATGGAATCATGGAGAAAACGTTATTTTGAGGGTGGGCATTGCAGACTTGCACCTAGAATTCATTTGATACCACAATGTTTAAACATCACTTTTTAACAATTTATGCATCATTAGTATAATTGTACAAATATCTATGTATCCCTCTTATAATAAGGTAATGGCACTTCTTTAAAACATAAATACGAATGCTCAATGCAGTTGAAATCAAGAGACCGTGTTGAACCTGTTACCAGTAAATTCCTATTCTGAGAGGAGTTGAAATCACATATTTACAACATACATATTTGACGGCCTCGGTGGCGGCGGGGTAACGTTCTCGCCTGCCAAACAAGAGGTCGCGGGTGTTTCCCCGGTCCAGGGCATGGTCGTTTGCGTACGTTTACTTGTTACATTTATTGAACACCCCGGTGTAAAATGGCCAGCAGATACACCAGAGAAAGGTGCAAAAACGGTAGGCGGTTGGATTTAAGCATAGAACACATTCGCGTGCCACTCGTTTCTTCCATAGCATTCAAATATGCGCCGCTTCGAGGGCCACTAGGTACAGTGTAAAGGAAGGTCGTTCCGTCCATGCATACTTTTAGCGACCAAAATGGGACAGCGCATATTTATTTTTGTGGTGGTTTACAGCGCAAAGCGAGCGACGAAAATTGCCAAGCATTAAGCGAGCACGCATTCACAGCTACCACACTTTAGAACAATTTCCACCAATACCCATGTCCACCAGAATTCCGCAAGGCCCCAGCATGCCCTGCGAATGATTTAACTTCACCCTCTTTGACATCTACGAGCACAACGCCAAATGACTCTTGGTTTTGTAGCGCACGTTTACCAGCGGAGGAATTTAAGGACTATTAGGAGAAGGATATGGAAGAAATGCAAAGGATTAAAAAAATGAAAGTCACCGAGCGCGTCAGAGAGAAACGTAAATTACACAAAGCCGGAAAGTGAACACTGACTGCTGGCGGTGGATAATTACCTTCGACCAACACTCCGAATACCGCCACAGAGAGGAGTCAAGTGGATCTCCATCAACTTCACTGCAAAAGCAAAGCAATTCAGGAACCCTTTCATTTTCCCTTCGTTATTTTCATTTCCCTGTTGCCTCAAATGGGCGGCGGTGGAACCAGCAGCGAGGTTAGTAATTCAGGATAAGAAAAATCAGAGCCTAATTAATTAAAAGTACGACTTCACTTACAAATACGCTTTGGACTTTGTGCCAAATTCTTTGATTAAACTAAAAAACACTGCATGAAGCAAGTAACTGTGTACGCATTCACGCGCTCGGGTGCAATGTTAAATACACCAAGGAGGGATTAGCCGGGACACCGAACGCGGATTGTCAGGACCAAGAACATTACAAAAGAGGATCCTAAAGTGTGCCTCTAAATGTGTAGTCACCCGCCGCGCAATTAAATTGGTTTGCGAAAGTCGCCACTCACGTCGCTGACGGACAAAGTGATCCAAGTGTCTCGAGGAAATATGGTTTAATTAGGGTATTAAACCGAAATTTATATACATGCTGATGTGATCTATCAAATTCATAACTTTTCCATGCTATTCCTCGCACCTACAAACATAATTGCCGGCCTCGGTGGCGGCGGGGTAACGTCCTCGCCTGCCAAACCGTAGGTCGCGTGTTCGAGTCCCGCCTGGGTAAGTTACCCCTATCCAGAGCATGAATGTTTGCGATTATTAAATGTTATCAACCCCGATGTGAAGGCTGAATAGTCCTGTTTTCGGTGGTGTGTGAAACAAATAAAAATAAATAAAATAAAATAATTATTATGCAAAATATTGGAAAAACAATGGATCGTATCGCACTCATCACCCCATCGCGGACGTTTTATTAACTCATTGTAACTCAATGTTGCTTATAAGCAACATCAAAAATACATAACTTTTCTGCTCTATTTAGGAAACATCTAACTAAGCCTTATTTTGTGGTGTAAATTGTAATGACGAAATATATATATGCCACGATATTTATGATTTAGTGCAAAGTTTTCAAGTTTTCTAAATGAAAAATCTTGACATTTGGCATCTCCCAGAAGCTGCTCTGGGTTAGAAAGGGTTAACTCGAAACCGATTAAAATTCGAACGAAGTGGCAACAGAAATCAACCTACACTGTGGGATATAATTGGGCCTCCCTACGCAGGTCCCTTGGATAGGAGACTCGGGATAGCGTGTGAGTGATATTCGCGAACCTACGCATGCATAGGTTCCACCGAGAAACCATTTATCGCTGCCTAAATGTCTTGTCACCCACGGCGCAATGAAATGAGTTCACAAAAGTCGCCACTTGCCTCGCTGACGGACAAAGTGATCCGAGTTTCACGGTGAAATAAGGTATAATTAGGTGTGTTCACCAAAATTTGTATGCATGATGATGTGATCTATCGAATTCATAACCGTTCAATTCTATTCCTCGTAATTACGAACACTATACTGCAAAATATTGAAGTAAAATGGATAGCACTGCTCTCATCAACGGGCCACGGGCATTTTTTTAAATTGATTAAAATTCGACCGAAGTGGCAACAGAAATCATCCTTCTATGCTATTGAATTGACTACTCCTCTTGGTCGGGACTCTCCCGATTTCCGGTCAGTTATGCTGCCAGTTACCCCACCAAGCCATCTTTCTGGGTGAAACAACAAGGTGTCGACGTCTCAAGTCCCCACTGAGACACAAGAAAATGGGGGTCCTTATACACTGTACTCGCTTAGCTCGCTGGGGGGGCTCTGCCCCCCCTAGGCCCCCCCGAAAAAGGCCTTCGGCCTGTTATGCTCACTGTGGGAGGTCTTACACTTTTTGTTTGCTACTTGTTACTTAAGGATCGTTTACTTTTAAGCTGGCTAATTTAGGTATAAGCAATATTTCCACTTTCACGTAAAACGAGCGCATGGTACGTAGGCTACAATGTGAATGTAAATATTTATAAAGAGAAACGTTTTTCTGAGGGGCTAAAAAAGTAAAATAAATTTCTACGAGTTTCTCTAACTTATTCAATTCAAATACAAAAAACGTTGAGACCACGTTCCACTGTAACACCCAATGCATACGTAATATCATAACATAACGACTTTACGAATTACAATGAAAAACACGTTTATTAATTATTTTCCACAAAACAACCAAATTCTTGATATACGAATAAGATGTAACAGCTGTTCCCCTTCGTAAGCGAATTACGTTGGGACTGAATATCAATATCTAGAAACAAATGCGCCTTAGCATGAATTGGGGCTAGTATAACGAATTTTATCGAAATATTATATATCGTAATCGTGAATGATTTCACTTCAGAAATGCCTCTATTTAAAGTTTTTAAATGAATCGGGATACACAAATATCTCAGCTTTAATATCCAAAACGCAATGCGCAATAACTCTGGTGAGAACGGAGTGAGTAACGGATCACAGCCTTTGGTGTACAAGACATTGTGAATGTCAAGATTTCGATAATTTTCACAGTTGAATAACTTAGTCACTCAAGGAAACGTGATTAACGCAAGACAAATAATTGAATAAGAAATACCTTTATTTGCACTTATCTTCCATATTGTATTATTCACTGCCTATTCACTCCTGCAGCTCACGGATAACATTATACATTAAAAAGGAAATTAACGGAAAAAAGAACGTAAACAAAAATAAAAAGTTATCACCATCACAAAACACGATAATAAAATCATTTTTACCAACCTATATTATGTAAGACTTGTTTAAAAGTCTTTCTACTACAATCGTGTATCGCCAACAAGATACGAACTATAGTCAACAGCACGAATCATATTTCTAATATAGCATTTAGAGCACTTGTTAACTTTGAAATTAATAACCACCACACTCTCGAGGCAATATATCAAAAACAACAACTAATTTCTTACCTTACATTTCTCCGCTTTTGATTTGAATGCGCTTTGATTTAAACAGATGTTTGTTCTTGCGGAAAGAAGACGCAAAGAAATAGACACTTCAATTATTACTTTCTTAATTTCCTACCTTATATTTATCAGTTTTTCGTTTCATTTCCCTTATCTTCTTTCCCAATTTAGCTCCTCTTGTTTGCATAAACAAATCTGTTGCTATGATTGTTCGTTTGTATGACTGCCGCGCCGCCATTGGAATTTGGTGGCCATTTTTTGAACTAATCCCCATACACTCAATTTTATATGAATAGACGGATAAATAATTGTAAATTTAGTGTTTTCATAATTTTTCCTGGGGTTTCAGACAATTTTAGAGGGGGTCTTCATTAGACTTTTTGCCGTATCTCGTCTCGTTCACCCCAAACATTTGTATACGTGAATGAATGAATGAGTGGTCGTTAAGGGGCTTCATGATATATAGATTATACACAATTTTTTTCATTTTTATCATTTTTTTCAGGTGCTTCGGAAGATGACGTTCGATTTTAATAATTCTTTTTTTGTTTTTCTTGTACTAACGTATCGCAACTTTTCCGCGCTATAGCGACTCTGAATTTGTAACTTGAGTTTTTTCGCACCACCCTATTATACAGGAGATGGTAGTAAGATACCTGACGGGCAATCGAGAGATGCGAGTTCGAGTCCCGGCAAAAACAAATGATTTTTTCATGGCGAATTTCATCCTTGGTGTGTTTAACATTGAACCCGTGCGCGTGAATGCGTACAAAGTCAGATTTTTCATGCAGTGGTAGAATCGAAATATTTGGCACTGAGTCCAAAGAGTAGATGTTAATGACGTCGTATTTTCAATTATCTCGTATGATGTAATTAGGCTCTGATTTTTCTTGCGAATAATCAGATTTCCTCTGAAAATCTACACGTTCTTCAAGACAAAGATACACAATCTAGGACAAATGGCAATGGAGCAAAAACAACTTCCAGCATTATTGGAAAATAAGTACATGCATACCTACATACACCATTGTAACATATTTTCTAACAGAGGGCAAAAAAACGATATCGATGGTTAATGCAATGCCTATATCTCATAAAATACTGACATATTATCACTCTCCTAAATGTAAATGTAAACTATGTCGAGGCAATTAGGATACTTGAAATTAGGAATTGTCGACTCAGCTTCAAGAGCATGGGAATTTGTTGATTTGTTGTCAGACGATAGCACCACACTGACTCACGCAAAGCGCATTCGTCTTCCATGAAAAGGTCCACTTTCACCACTTCACTCAATTCTCGACGGAAATTTATATCCCGTCGCTCAAAATATAAAGCCACAGCCGCGCGCGTATTTGCTTTTGACCATTCACTTCAACGTCGTTAATTTTTTCCGAGCCTTCTCCTTGCTCACAGAACTATGGTTGGTTTGATATTGGAGCCTTACACAGCCCACAAATTACATTTTCACCCACGCGTTCCTCGGTCCACATCTCGCGACATTGAATTTTCAATTACACTTTATTATTACAATTACAATTACACTAACAGTGCACCATCCCAATCCCGTTTGACAAACAATATTAACAATCAATATTTACCTACTTCTATGCGGACCAACGTTAAAATCTAACAGTCAAAACTAGACATAACGTATTAATAATAGAAAAATACTGAATTAAGGAAAAATTAGCAAATCTAAACAAAAGATGTTAGAATTTTCTTTACCACTTACAAAATAATGACAAGTAAACTTATTTTGAAATCACGTGTTTATGAAATCCAATTGAGCATTGATATGAACTCAGATTTCAATTTCCCTACTGCGAACTCAGGCTTTACCCAATCAGGCTTTACACTCATATACAGAAGTAACCATAGTTACTTTTAAGATATTTTTCTTTAGCCGAATATTATAATGCAATGCGAATTCAATATTTTACGAAAATACCATTTACTTCCATTCTCGATTAAACCTCCTAGCACTCATGCGTGGGACAGCACTGCGTTCAGTATTTATCCATTAAAATGGAAATGATTGTAAGCGTAAATATGTCGAAAGTAATAGCTACATGTAATACAGAAAGCACTTTCAGCTTGGAGTATATCACTCAATTTTTCCCTTGCGTCACATCTTTTACGACGTATGACATGAAAAATGAAATAAAACCCTTTCCCGCCACGCAAGATTAAATATAATTGTCCAATTAGCAAAATTCCACGATCACGAGCACTCAAATCCTTAAATGTCTAAAGATATTTAAGAGGATAACCGAGATCCATTGAAAACAGATGGCCAGTATGTTGAATGACAACGGAAACCCAAAAATCTGAATCTTTCATGAAACACACATTGTCTTGAGCCCTAACAGACCGATGCACAGAAGGAAAAAGGTCATTAATACGACTGACTCTCGGGCAAAATGAAGAATGGTGATGACTGCGTTTATTCATAGACATAGGACAGAGTAGTTGGACTAAAACTAAGGAAGACGCTGGTGGCTTTTAGATAACCGACTTTGAGAAGTAGGGAGCCTAAAAATGAAAATAATAGCTAGCTCAATTCGCGCATAAATTTGACACTGTAGTTAACCAATGACCATGAAAGTAGATTGCGATCATAAAATCAGTAAAACCTAAAGAAATAATTATTAACAGAGTGAGGTACGACTACCACAGTGAATAAAATATTTATAAAGTGAACATCGGCTCCATTAGCGTTGAGAGAAAGAGCAAAGAGGGATTAATTAGAAATAACTGGTCCGATAAAAGTTGTTGAATGAAAGAAAGAGGAAAGGTTAATGGCAGGGTCAAAAGACTAAATAAAAGTGAGCAAGGTATTCCTTGGGACTCCCACTCAAAGGGTCAATGATAGGTCGCTAATTACGTACTCGAGGAAATAATTTCCCCCGTAATTTTTCTCAAAGCCACTCAGACCCGAATTCAGGACAAAGGGACGACTCAACGATGGAGGGCGATGACGGGAGAGATCGCCCTTTCCCTTCACATCTCACTCATCACAATGGTGATGATTTCGATGACATGACGCTGAATCCCACAGAGATAATCCTGCGTTGGTTGGCAGCGGAGTGAAGGAGGGCTGGTGAATGGATGGGTGGTTCAGACGCCCCCTTTACACACGCAGCCGCCGTGAGAGACCTACAGAGTCCGCACCCGTTTTGTGAAATCGAAAAATCGTAAAAATGAATGAGTGGCAGAGTGAAAGGGTTCGGGCTAACGGTAGGACGCGTATTATACGAATTTCAAAAAACCTCGATGGTCGGCAATGAATAAACGACGCAAATACATCTCTTCAGTTGGTACGTGGGGGTCAGTTGAAAGTTTTTCTTTCCATCGGGAAAGCACACTCCAAAAGGCCTCGTTCGATGAAAGGGAGGCTCAAACACAAAAAAATAAAAGAGACTTCATCGCTCACCATTATCCGATAAAAGAGGTGATTCCTTTCCATTAGGAGAATAATACACAACAGCCTAATCGAAGAGCAGGAATTTTTAGAGAGATGGCGTTGAACCTAGGATACGTACTCGAAAAGTAACCAGGATACAGTGTTTTAACGTTCATTGGTTCAATGGAATCTGAATAAAAAGTAGTGTACCTCAGATACTATCGGAAATATGTTTAAATTCATGATGCGATGTGAATCATTCACAGGCAGCATACACGGACATTGCAGAGTAGGGTCAATTTGGGAGAGATACCGCACATTTTGTAAAATAACTATAATTTGTTCTATTTTGCTTTTTCAATTAAACTAAGAATTAAATTTCGTGAATAGTCTTGTCTGACGCACAAGCAAAATGTTATTCTCATCTCATTCTTCTCTTAGTTGTAAGAATTATTTCTGAAAAATATTACCTCGCGGCGTCTATCCCGTAGGTATGTCGCGGGTGAAACGCCGCATGCTATTAAGACCGACTAAAACTGATTTCTCTATTCTTCAGCTTCATTAAAACAGAAAAAATTGTGACATTATTGAAGTTTTGAGAAAAATAAAATATGCAAATACTTTTGATATGCATTTACTATTTTCCTAATTAATGGTACATAACTACGATTTTAATGCAACTGAAATGCATGTAAACCTAGAGCTATGTTTATGTTATTATATTATACACATTCTCATTTCATAACTAAGAAATTTGACTAACATGGGCTATGATTATCCAATTTTTATTGAATAATACAAGTTGAACCGAAGAAATTCAGTAAACAGTTACTTAATTTAGGAGTTTTTTAGAATTTCAAAATAAAAATTGAAAAATAAAGTAAGGCAATTAATATAAGTTATACCTTGCTTAAGTGAAAACTTGCTGTTGCCTACAAACTTAGGGTAGTAATGTTCAAAATATACGTACAAATAATTAAATACCACACAATACAAAAACAATGTTTAGTTTTAGTATATACACTAAAACAGTTATAACGTCACTAAAAACGAATTCTAATTCATTTGAAATCATTTTTCATCCCGTGAGGCGTATATCCTGCATGAGATACATGCGACATGTGTACCTAAGTTCAATGCGGCGTCTCTCCCTTCTCAACGGATAAGACGCAGCACCTCGTTGCCAATTGGCGTAACTAGACTGAAAACATTCCGAAGATCTACTGTTACTACAAACCCCAAAAAATCGTAATATAGCCGTAGTTAAACGTCCGAAACGAATTCAGAGCAAGGCAAGAAAAGATTTGAAGGTAAAATACCAGACTTATCTCGGTATTTGCGCCTTAAAATCTGTAAAACCAATGAAAAACAAACGGGACATCCTCACTTATTCTTTGGCATCAACTCCGACTCTGCATTGCGCATTTTCCCGCAATCTGTCGTGAAACGCGGAAACTAAGGGGGTTGCGCAGACCATACGTGGCGTCTCTCCCCTATTTACCCCACCTTTCAAGACATATCAAATTGAGACAGACCTGGAGAAAATATGTAATACTACAGTTTCATCCATCTCGAAATTTATCATATGTATCTTATGGCATAACAAATTGGAAGCGAAGAAATGGTAAGGTTAAAAAAAAGAGTACTTAAAATCAATCAATGGTGTTAAAACTCAATTTCTTCAACAATCATTACCTATAAGCGACACAATGCTCCTCTAAGAAAGAAGTTATCATTCATATACACAATTAAATCCAAGAACGACCTTGTTACCTAGATGATTCCAAATAATGGTATCTAAGCCGTCGTGGACATAATTCATCGCATGCCAAGGACGACACAAATAGTCATATGCGTCAATGGTGAGGAAGGGAAGGGAAGTTCTGCAAGAGAAGAGAAAATTTAGTCCCAATCGACTTAAACTTTGACTACTTTGACATTAATAATAGTATAGTTTCTAAATTGATGTGAAGATATAAAACAAAAGATCACATATCTACATCCGAAAATAAAAATACAAAATTCCAGCGATGTTCAGACCGTGGGTGAGCAAAGAGAATTATTTCTCCGCCAATGCGCATTCTGTAACAATTGACTTTACAGCTTTCTAGCTTTCACAGTCAAAAAATTCCTCAGGCATTTTTTTACGTTCAAATCAAAAAATTTCCACACCTCAAGTGAATATTTCGATGCTACTTGCAGATCCGTACTCCACCGCTTACGTGAACGACCGGCAGGGCGCTCTGGTGGCCATCAAGAACTAACGCGAGCAATATATTTCCGATCCTCCGACTTGGTCGCGAGGGAACCACAAAAGGGCGGAGCCAGGCGCTCAAGAGGTGCACACAATTCACGCACAGACTACCTGGTCTCAAATACAGAGATTTTCCAGAGGGAGAAAACCACTTTTCAGCGCGATTCGTCCATATGCCAATGGCGAAGAAAACCATCAAATATCAACGCGATCTCTTATGACTTGGCATCGAGTGCAAGGCACACTACTTAAAGTACAAACTAAGTAGAGTTAAGGCAGTATTTCTCGCTGGGTAACACTTGAAGCCTGCAGTCGTCCATTGAGAAATAAAACACAACCCAAATAATCCTGGACGTTAATATATAGTATATCAGCAAAATATCCGGTTTTTCATTGCATGCAGAATGTGAGAATCCACATTCCTAGCAACTTCATTCCATTGAGTATTTTAGAGGGAGATCGGGTTGTTATGGTGGCTAGAGTGTTGACTACCCACCCAGTGGGCTCGGGTTCAAATCCCGGCGGTGGCAGAGAATTTTCAGAGACCCCTGCTTGAATCTTGTGTGGAGGATATTTCAAGTGCAGCAGTCCGTCCGCCGGATGGAACATTAAGCCGTGGTTCCCTTGGCGCCTTTCGTTAAGAGCAGCCTAATGCCGATTCCGGGTTTCTCTCCACCCTTCCTTACTTATCCTACCCTCATGGCGCAAATGACATAAGCTGTTTGTCGCTTCCTCCAACTACCATACCTTACCGAGTATTTTAGAATGAATTATAGAGGGCAGGAGCTGAAAATAGGTACATCGCACATTATCAAATGAGCAACAATTGTAAAGCCACATTTCCCCCATGCGCAGAAGATTACCATAAAAAATATGCTTAGTTTGAAATAAAGGCCATAAAAATCGTGATCACTTGAAGTACATCACGCAAACAGGAGAGAGTGTCCTGGGGAGATTCTCGACCCGAACCCGTATGGCGTTCAAATCTCTCCGAAAGCGAAACGAAAACACATGTGATGCGTGTAACGGAATGAATCTCACTGTTGTAATCCACACCGCGGGCGAGCACACGCTTACGCCAATACCGAATTCCGCGAAAGAGAGCCATTCATTATTCGCCAAAGCATTCGGTCCACCCGGAATTTTACGCTCCTTTCAATGACCCCAAATATTGCGCGTCACAAATTCAAGGTTTTACGCCCGGCGGGAAGGCCTGACGACGATAACGCCCAGGGGAATTTAATGCGGGCACTGAGTGGTCGAATTTCGCCATTCCTTCCGCAGTAAAAACGGAAGTTTTTACGCGCGGGGGGTGCGTGCGAGCAATAAAGGAGTTCACAGCCGCACCTGCGCGTCCACACTCCCGGGGAGGGACCGCGGAGTAAGGGGGGGTGAGGAATGGAGGAGGCGGAGGGGTTGAGCCATCGATAGATATAATACATGCGGGTGAGCATGAAAATGGGAAGTAGTATGAACGCAAAGGCCATGTAGGCACATCAATAACTGTTAAATTGCCTAGGGGCGACGCACACTGGAATAGAACAACAGTAAGGTGTGATGTCTTTTAGCGAATGCGATGCAGGTAACAAATGTACCGTTTAATAAACATGCACGGTATAATTTAACACTTTTTATCGCTTTTCCTATTAATTTTCTTCATGGATTTATATAAATATACAGATTCACATAAATACAAACATAAAGAAAAATAAAAATATGGGAACACAAGCACATCACGATGATAAAAAACCTAAAAAAAAACAATATTTTCGCTGACAACAATTTTTTATAACTTAAGTTAATGATTAATGCCCAAGCATACTTCTGACGAATAATTGTGAATGAAAATCTATACTTCCTACATTAATAATATCGCAAATAATGGTAGAGATGTCAATTGCAGTTGAAGTGTTGGAATACTACGTTTAGAAAAATCCCTACGGCGAATCTATAAAACTTTAATTCGGAAAAAAATATTGCAAGGAAATTCATAAGCAAATTTAGTTTAAATACTGCACGAAGTTATATCGTATCAATGAAAAATAAACAAGTGCTATATCATACAAATATAAATTTAGGGAGTACGGTTTTCAAAATTTACGATCTTTCTTTCAGAGCTACAAAAAACAGCATAAATTATGTGGATTATCTGCGTAATTAGGTGAGTTTTGATGTTATAAATGAGGCTACCAAAACTTACATGCCGATACTTGCCAATTCAGGGGATTCGCATATTTTCTTAGGGAGGGTTCCACCCCGCTGGTCCCGAGGGCTCGCCCAGCCGCCACGCCGACTCGTCGCCCATTTGGGTTACGGCCTCGCGAAGTTTTATTTACTTATCTAACCACGTCTAGACAGTGTTAGGTGGAATCTTTTACAAAATTTACGTAATTTTATGAAATCTTTTCTTCTTCATTGTGTCACAATCAGTTGGTAAAGTCTTGTGCTGCCTTACTCCCATTAATTTTCATTTTCTTATAAGTTCAACGATCATGACATCATGCGTCAAACTTAAATTGAAAATTTCTTACATCGATCAAACCCTAGGGTAAATTGGTCCGCAAGGTTTCGACTAGCATGTTAATCTGCCGGGAACGCAACAAATGTAGCTACGCAGGGAAATCACAAACATTCAGATCGTCATCGCTGCATCTGTTTTTTTGCAGACATTGTGGCCATTTGAGAAGTAAGAGTGCCACCGGAAGAAGTGATTTTTTTTAGGAATTACGAGACTTGATTGGACTTCATCATATCGATTTCACTTCAAAATTCTATTCCATGTATTATCCAAGTACTCTAGTACTCTTTTATTATCGAATGAAGATATGAAGTTTCGATGATAGCCAGTGAAAATGCATTCAAAATCAGAAGAAGGCAGGAAATGTTGTGTGATTGAGTCATGATAGTCACGGTCAGACAAATATCTGAAATTAAATTAAAAGAGCAAACGCTAGACTTGATAGTGCGATAGAGTGGTAATGTGCAAGTGAACTTTATTTTCTCCATTACGTATAAGGAGATGAATTTCTTTCATTAAGATGCCTGTGCTATTTTCTTTTCGTGTCGTCATTACACCCTGGCCTTTAGCGTGGACGGCCAATAAAAATTGTTTGCCGAAAGCAGTCACCGTTCCAAACGGGGAAGAGCGAAAGAAATTAGGACCAATTTTGATAAAAAAGAAATTAAATCATCCACCACAATGGAGTTGAGGCAATGGCACTGCAGCTAAATTATTGACAAAAATTCATTACCACAACTTCACCAGGTCGCGCTGATAAATATTATCTCACCGGGAAAAGCAAAGACATGTCTTCCGTAATCATATTCAGCTGAAAGGGCTACATTCTTTAATATTAACAGCAACATTTTTCAAAAGGCGATACCTCTCTCTACAAAAAGGAGCAAAAAAAATTAACCATTACCGATACAGTCCTCATCTTGTCATTTCTGTAGCAAACAGTACGCCTTACCCAAAAGGAATACCAATCACAGAAGAAAAAATGCTAAGTAAGTCTGCAGTCACTTCTCCATCACATATATAAGAACTTATAAACAAATTGCAACAATTTAATCCTATCGCCTGCATAATTTTGCAATTTTTATTCTAAAAATAATGCTCCCCATAGTAAATAACCTCGCGTGTTTATTTTAACTAATTTATGAAAATATAAACTCATGCTTTTATGTCAATAAATTACACCAACTATAGTAATAAATGATTAATGAAATCAATTTCCAACGGCAAAAAACAATCATTACCCATTTCCCGAAACGAATCTCTTATGAAAGTAAAACCATATCAAAAGATAATTTCACGCTCAATGCTCATGTCAAGCTAGCATTTAATACTGAAAGTTCCCTAATTGTTATAAACATTTTTTCACTTTAGATTACAAAGAATGCTAGATAAAAACCAAATACACTTATAAATTTCAAGCATATCCCGCGCGCTCTCTTGCATGTTAGACTAAAGACCAAAAATGAGGATTTTCATGATTTGAATTTGGGAGGCAAAATCCGCGCCGTCAAAATCACCCAACCAATGACGGAAAGGGGACCACGGATCAACGTCCCGTACTAAGCATGGAGTAATGTACTGAACTACAAAGCCGTCAAAGCATAAAATCAGGTGTCGGATTACCGCGGAAATATTACGAACCAGTCTTCGCGCGTGACGAGGCATGGTCCTCAGCAAGACAACGACGCGAACAAGTTTTGCACCTCATTATCAGAGTAATATCAAGTTAGCCACGCACAACTTGGATTCTAAGAGAGGAATAAATCAATTTGGAGATCAGAAGCGAAATAAAAAGCTGATGCGTCACTTCTGAGCTTCCAAAACTCTCTCGACGAAATTCCGCACAAAACAATTATTTTTTAAACTTGAAATTATGTGGAAATAGTAGGATAACTGGCACAGTATAATCATGCACGAATGGCGACGTAACTGGAAGCAAACCAAAAGTGATCGTTGACGACTCCAAATTTGGCATATCATCACTAATCCTCAAAAGAAGCGTGACAAAACCCTACTTCTTTCCTCGTTTTTCAACGGCCACTTAAGGAGTAGTAGCTATTGTAAGGGACAGAAAATCCTTTGTGTTGGTATAATTACGGAAACTACCGAAAAATTGCAGCAACTCGCAGAAAGGACTTAGGCAGTCTCCTCACGTCACATATCGTGGTGACATGATTGGACAATATAACTCGATATCATTAGGTCTACTGCACTATAATAACCAGAAGAAGATCGGCACTTCTTTGAGGACTTGACTTCGGTTTTTATTTTACCTGGCCGGGATTGGACAAGGAAAGGAAAAAGGACATTGGAAAAGCTCTTCATGCCAATTTTTTGCAGCAATCGTGAGATATGATGATCTTTTCTTGGTTATTTGTTGGCTATTTCCCAATTTTGAAATTGAATGACAGTACGGATTGGAAGAGGTGTACACATTTTTTCTCTAAACTACCTTAAAAAAGTAAAATTCACAATCCTAATTCGAAAATTATAATAATTTACTTTCACTGCAATAACTATACACCGCTCGCTTTATTTACAATACTTATAGGTTAAATATGGTAAATTATGATTATGTGATGGATATATACAGGTAGGTGTGAATGCATGATTTACTTAATACAAGTAGATGACATAACTTGGAGAAAATTCGATTGTGACGCCTAAAAAATATAAAATCTGCCACTCCGGCTACCGGCAAGTTATGCACTAGCAGCATATTTCTACCTCAAGAAAATTTAAAATTTCTGTTAGCCAAGAAGTACTTCATTGATCGAATAGGTATTGATTTATTTGACAAATAACGTGATTTTAGCTAGACCTTTCCAGTCCTTCATGCATAATTCCATAATGAAATCTTTTTTAATTAAATTTAATTTTTAGATCTTTTGGAATTTTTAAATTGAAATTTGTTGGCGTCAGTTCTAAAATGATGTGAAGTAAGATAGAATTTTTACCTCCTACCTTCTCTAAGGAGGTCTATTGACAAGAGAATGAAAATATATGTAAAATTATCCTGTAGTTACTTCCATATGATTAAGTGATACCTGTTCACTGAATATCGCCCTCAGAATAGTCAAAACTTTTCAGTCTGAATTATCTTTTTGATTTCATTATACCTTATCCATGACACTTATTCTTTCATTATATTCCGTTTCAAACGTTATCCGCCTTATTATATCACATTAGTTGCAATCAACCATCCATCTTTTGATTCCCTTCAAATACTACTACTGTAAATAAAACGTGAGTTTGGAGACGGCTCAACAAAAACATCATTCCACAAAGTCTCTAATTGTTGCCTGTCTAAATGTTACCCGTGTTCACCAGAGAAAAATACGCTACTGACACTGACACTACTAGCTGGCTAAGGAGGGTATATCCATAATTTTATTACTCTCTGTCAGGAGACAAATTTAAATCACATTAAATCTAACTGAATCCATAAAAATACAGTGAAATTTTAGTAATTCGTGAGTTAAGAATATGAATTCTGTCATTATTGAAATATTTCCTTATTTCTATTGGTATATCCCCGGGCCAAACGAATTTCACAATTTATAGTGTCTTTTGAAAGATAGGTGATTTTCATGTGATTGGATGATTACCTGTCAATGAGCGTAAACAAACAAATCAAGAAAATACAATCCTTACGAAATTCAAATGACGTTCTTCCATAACTCTCTGCAGCGTTTAGCGGGAACCTTGTCAACATCAGTACATTTCTTATTTGGAATTTAAGTCTCGCTCGGCCTTCAACGCCATTCAATCAGTTCGAAACAACCCTGGGAGAGTTTTCCCCCATTGAATGCGAAAAAAGCATCGACTAGATGGAGAGAGGGATGTGCGGCGATGGCGCTCGGCTTGCCCTTGAAATGCGAGCACATTAAGGTAATGTTAATTCACCAAAGTGCCTCAAAAGTGGACTGCTTGCCTTGTTCGAGAAATAAAAACAGCAGATCGTAATAGCACTCACAAAAATGGCAACGAGAAATTCCAAGGCGGTGAAAGAATTGCTTTACCAATGGGAACACATTAAAGGTACCAAAGAAAGAGTTTATCAAAAGAATGAAATCAGCAGCAGAAAACTTTGATGAAAAAATGTTATTTAGGCTTCAAATTTGTTTCGTGTAACTAAAATATAATTTCAAACGTGTTTTAATTTTGTATTTTACGTTACTAAACATGAAGTTATCATCAAAATTTGTCGGTAATTTGGTTGAATTCGTCTAACTAATAACTTTCAAAGCAGGCAATTCGTGGTTAGAAGGCAATATAAAATTGGATATTGTACGGCGGATAAAGACTTTGTCATAAGTAGCTCACAATTACATTTATACAAGTACTTTCTGTAAATAAGATCTATCTATATTTCGACCTGATGGCTTAGGGATCGAAAAGATGGTAAAGTCCGCCAGGGAGGTCTGCTTTGATAACGAAACCCTCGCATAGTGGAACAATAAAATGTTTACATGCTGAAATTGCTATCCAATGTACCAACAGCATATCATAACCGACAAAAAAAACTCCAGTCCAAATGAGCTATCAAATTCTTAAAATTGCCGAAATTTCAATAAAACTAGTTCAAATACTTGCCCGAGGTGAACCTACAGTTTAAAAACCTTTCACGCAACCAATAAATCTAACTCACAACATAGAAGAGTGTAAAAATCCTCTTCTATACGTTGCTCCATCCCCAGTACCACCGAAAGCAATAAAGATGAGAATAACTTACCATATAATCTCCAACAATTGAAGCCAATGATGATGAACGAGAAAGTAACGCTTACGTAGTTGCTTCATCAAAATTTTCGTTAAATTAAAAAATTGCTAACATGTGAAAACGACAAAATGAAGGCCCTCAAAGACAACCATGTTATTTATTGCATACTCTACTTTCCCACTGCACAGGGAGAATAAGCTGTTTTCTTTTTAATAACATGGAAAAGTTGATAATGCTACAAAAGCCACTTATAAGAGATATAAGATAATTATGATTATAATGATAGCAGATAGATCAACAGGGGTAAAGGGGCTCTACGTTTTGTTCATAGCAGTAGCCAATGCATCCGGGTTGAGTTCCATCTCGCTAATTGTAAGACAAAATTTGGAGCGGTTGACAGAAATGAAGAGATTTAGTCAGCGCTTTCGGGAGCGGAATGTTTTAACAATGTAATTGAGATAAATAAAAACAGTTTTAAAATTTTCAAGTACCCTCAAATCTCTTTTAAAAGGCGGAGCCATTAAATTTTCTTGATTATGCCTCATTATGTATGAAGAATCAGTTTGCAATGTGACTCAAATTATTAAAAGAATTCTAAATACTAAAGTAAGCTTGTATTTTCCTTTACTTGCACGACTTTGATGCAATATATCTTTCCATTATTCTAAATACTCCTATAAATAGACAGTAATAATAATTATTCTCCTGGCAGAGTAAACTCAGTTAAGTACGGCAAAGGTTTAGACAGCATAAAAATTCTTTTATTCCATACGATCAACAATACAAATATTTATGAATTATGCTAATAAGACTTACGTGATAAAACAAAGCTTTTACCCCTTTTTAAATAATTTAATAATGACCATAATTAATACCCCACAATGCAATTTCCTACCTTTCATAAGAGCAATAACACAACTACTTCTGGGTTTTACCTATTCAACCACGGCAGAAATATTCATTGGTATCACCCATCGCAAGTGCTTCCTGTTTCGTGCGAAATAACTACCTCCATTCCGATGTGCATGTAAAATCCATATCACTTTAACGAACGACTATAGCCAAACCATTCTGAATCTCATTTCATTGGATCCAAAACCTATTGATCGAATCCTTCTGGGCAATATACACAAATAGCCCTCACTTCAAATACAATGTCTCATAAATAAAGGAACCTTTAGCATGATTCCGAAGAAAATGTCTTCAAAATGCAGCCAAATAGACAAAAAACCTACAACAGCAAGATGAAAGCCAATCAGTGGCTCTCGGCCAAAGCTGAAAATTCACACATCCATACTGCGCGCACAGAAGTCAAAAAAATGCCAGAGCCACTGCGTTAAACGAAATCCAAATTCTGGAATATCACGACTGGTATTTACTTTCTCCATAAAAGTGAGAAATTGAAGTGAGAAATGACGAAGTTGAATGAAGACCAACGAAGGGTGTTAAATCCGCGCCAAATATTACTCACCTTGAACTTCTTCGACTGCGGGTCGTACACCTTGACCGTGTGATCCGGCGAGGAGCGGAGATTCTTCGAGTCGATCTGCACGTTGGTCTGCATGGCTGATGGCTGGAGCAAAACCGGACGCGAAACTTGAGCGGTGCCAGAGATTCCGAGGATCGAGGCCGGAGATAGGCCCACGCCGTATCGTGCGCTCCAAAAACCACACGAACAGTCCAATCTCAAATTTAAACGTACAAATCCGTGTTCTTCCGTGAAATGAATACGAAATATTACACAGGATAATCGACACTTCTGGGCTGATTGGGAATGGGGCGAATAATTTTCTAAGCTTTTAGAGGGGATCACGAAGAGGGCTAGGGGTCCAGGACGATCACAGGGAATTTAAGGGCCGTCACGTGAGATATTCCCGCGCGCGCACTTTCTGACGAAAAGATGACGATCGCCAAGCGAACCAGAAGACGAGAATAAGGTAAACAAATGCAATCCTGCTGAAACCGATGGTCTCCTCACAACCTGCGTTAGTGAATTGATTCCGAAAATTCACAGTAACTGAGTGCAAGGTTAATTTTCTCCTAAACACACAATTGAGAAATTTCACTTAATTTAGCGAGAAGGAGAGAAAAAACAGTGCAGCCTTATCTTGGACTCCAATCCAGGTGATCGCGTGGTAACCCACTTATGCTATACACTGATATATTTTTCGCCCTGAGCGCTTGCACTATTCAGCGTCGCGTGCTCTATCGCCGACTTGAGACTAATATCTTTGCCTTAACTTGTTCTGCGTCGTTTTATTTTTAAACAATGGAATACTACTATCCGCGAGCAATTTTGAAGCTAAAGTCCAGAGAAAAACTTGAGACTGATCTAAGAAGATTGTTGTTCTTTACGAGATGAAATATATGACTTTCATACATTTAGATTTAAAGAATTTTAGAGAAAATTTTAGCAGATATGATAGAAATTTTTAGCAAATAAATGCGCAAATTTAAAGAATATATGAAAGATAATTGAAATAGTAGTGTCAAAAGTGACAAAATTGCGAGAAGATTTAGCCTAATTTTAAGTTAGATTCTAGTTGAAGATTTATATTCTAGAGAATAATCTGAGATCTCTACTTCAATATTCACACAAGCACTCAATGAATAGCAATGCATTTATTTTTAGAATATAAAAATTAAGGAGTTGATCGAGAACAGTTTTCCAATTAGGTACTCGGAGGAGAGAATTAGAAATGTAAACAACTAATATCTAGGATACCGTCGCAGCGTCTTCAATTCACTATTTCCACAAAGTTTACAGTATTGGCTGGTTGAAGTCAATGTAGGTAAGGGTGGAGATGAAGAAGTCAAAGGTCACTTAAGTTGAGGAAACACTTAAGCTGCCCACGTGGACAATTCGCCCGAGGCGAATTTGATATTCAGTCGTCCCCTTGCGACTTTAAACCTTCCAGGAGTGAACACAAGCACACGCTCACAAAAAACTTAGGGTTCTCCACACAAGAAATAACTTAAAAGCAGCCCAATCACTCACGATTTTCGGTTCAAAAGCACTTGGCCCTAAGGCAAACAGCTATGGGAAACTCCATCGAAGAAACAGGCGACACAGCAGTCACTACACATAGCGAGAATCGGAAGGAAGATCGAATTAATGGAGAAAGCGAAGTAATACTCCCCACACCGATAAACAGAAATTAAATCAAATTTGCAAAACTTAATTAATACTCGCTTAATATTTAACTATGACTCCAAAGAAAACCTTTTTTTCAACTTCTTGCACTCCTCTTCCGACTTCGAAGTAAATAAACTTAAAGTACGCCCATTTTCACTTCAACACCCTCTTCTCCTAGGCATTTGACATTATATCACGGAAACTGACAATTCAGCCACCACAGTGGGAATTAGAACCACCAGTGACGATATCACCCGCCACGGCGAACGGTAATCCTTGCGTCTTCGCGCATCCGATGACACCGCGGCCGGGCGGAATGCGCGATGGTACGATGGCACGCCTTTCGAACCGTTGCCCGCGATCGGAGCACGCGGTCGGAGGATCGGCAGTGGAGTGAATCACGCGAGAAGGGAGAGAGAGTGAATGCGGAGGAGGGGGGCGGCGGGGGCGGAGTGGGGGGTTGATGAGGAGGCGCGCGCGCAACCAGTGGCCCTCGCGAAGGGGGCGTCGCCGCACCCCGACCGCAAAACAACAAACAGCCTGTAGAGTCAAGTGCGTCCCCGCGCTGGTGTGCTAGCGGGGGAGAGTTGACTGGGTAGCCGCAGTGTATATCTCCCGCGCGGTACAGCCGGTGGCGAGGCGGCAGGTGCAGGGGGGATAGCATCTGCTGGAATGGACGCAAGGGGACCGCATAGAGGAAGTCCAATAGGGTAGGTTCCTTCATCAAAGAAAACGAAAGGCATTGATTGCGATTCGTTACCCACCATTGGTGTATTCATAATATACAAATTATTTGGTTTTCGAAATACCGGTTTAGACGAATGGCAATGGTCAATTTTTACCTCATTTGAAAAAGGCCAGATTGGCGCCCATGCGATGCCACTCCACGTGACGTCACAAGGACCTAGTTTCTATACGAGTAGATAGGAGTTTTACATTGTCTGAGATTACCAATGAATGCATGAGGCACAGAGCTCAGGGAAACATCTCTTAATGATCATCTATTAAAACTGGCTAAAGTCGGAAAGTTTTCTTCGTTTGATAAGGTATTAATAATCCTAATTTAAGCCAAGCGCTACCAGCTAACAGGGTACTCTGCTACCTGCTAGCATCCCCGGTCGTATCAGCGCTAAAAGCCTCGCATCAAGGATATCTCACTTGCGGCAGCGGGAACCAGAACGACGTCACACGGAGTTTTCCTAGCATTCATACTTTTTTCGCGCGCTTGAAAATTTTCACTTTTCATTTAATCGCGGAAAATAGATATCGTCATTTAAAAATCTAAAAGCGTGAAATACGTATTTCAGGAGTGATAATCTTTCGATTTAAGCAATAAAATAATAATAGGAAACCACCCTATTCTATTCCATTCCAGACTGATTTCTGTTGCCAATTCGGTCACATTTGAATTAGATTTCGAAAATGTCCGCGATGCGGTGATGAGTGCGATGCGATTCACAGTTTTCTAATATTTTGTAGTATAATGTTTGTAATTGCGAGGGACAGCGTTGAAAACTTATGAATTCGATAGACCACATTTTCGTGTACATAAATTTCGCTTAACACAATTAATCATCCATTGATTTCCCGTGAAATTCGGATCAATTTGTCCGTCAGCGACGCGATTGGCGACTTGAGCGAGCCCATTTAATTGCGTGGTATGAGACAACACATTTATATGCCGACTTGAGGACCACATTTTGTAATTATCGTGGACGGACGATAGGAGCACGAATATTACAAAAGAGGATCTTCAAGTGGTCCTCCGAATGTCTTGTCACCCACCGCGCGGTGAAATGAGTTCAAAAAAGTCGCCACTCGCCTCGCTGACGGACAAAGTGATCCGAGTTTCACGGGGAAATAAGGCATAATTAGGGGTGTTCACCAAATTTTATATTAGATATGAAGTGAAACATTTTGCACTCAGATGCACATAGATCATATCTCATAATGGATCTCCACAAAGCACAGTGAAACCTCGGTTTGCGAACGCCTCTGATAACGAACAATTCGGATAACGACCAAAAATTTCGCTAACAATTTGCCACGAATAGCGAACAAAATTTCGGTTAGCGAACAAATGTGTAGCGGCCATGTTTGTGTTCGGTGCTGTGCGATCCCCAATGGATACAAAGTAATACAATGTCTACAATAGTAAGTCTACAAGTAATACATTGTAATACAATACCTCTATACCCTGTAACTTCCATATAATAGCGAGTCAATAGGAGCTAGGAACCATTTATTCCTATTACCTTTATTTCTTATGGGGAAAATTGTTTCGGATAGCGAACATTTCGGATAACGACCAGCGTTCTGGAACGGTAATATCGCTTCAGCTATGCACTGTTAGGGGCGGAAAAAATGATGGTGTAATTCAGGATATAGTCTAATGCGCTAAGTCGACAATCTCTCTTGTAAATGCTTACTCTTGTTTAGAAGTAGGGCCGACCGATAACGGTGTGGTCGTTATCCGAGGTTCTACTGTATCTGCCTCATCCATCCAATCCCACATTTATATACATGATGATATGATCTATCAAATTAATAGTCCTTCAATTCTATTCCTCGCAATTAAAAAGACTATAATGCAAAATATTGGAAAATCGAGGATCGCGCTGCACTCATCGCCGCGCCGCGGACATTTTAGAAAATCGATTATCATGTGACCGAAGTGAAACTCGAGAACATACTAAAAAGAGCATCATTTTAATGGAAATATCATTTTATTCATTCCTAAGGAATAAATGAACGTTAGTCTACTTTCATATGATAGGGTTTCGGAACAGTCCAGCATAGGATTCCGAAATACTAAGGTAAAGCCCAAATTTTATGATCATTTTTCCAACATTCGTCGGAGAGGAGGGAATGATAGACAAAGTGACCTCGGGTAATAAAAGTGCTAAGGATAGCGGAAATGATACAGATCACTGCCTTTCATGACCAGGGGCTTAGCTAGGAATTAAGGCTTCGGGGGAGGGGTTTAGGTGCAACTAATACCGAGGTGTGTGGGGGTATGGAATATCCACCAGGATAAGCGGTAGGTGCGATATCAATAAATTGCGGAATTGTAAGATAAATGATTCAAAATGGTGAGTTTTACGGCTTTCTGAGGGATATTTTTTAATCATTACATTATTCTATTAGTAATATCAATCAAATTTCTCTGAGCTCTGGGGGGGGGGATTTATCCCCCAAAACCACCCCCTCGCTGCGCCACTGCTTCTATGGGATGTAACTGGGCCTCCCCTTGGATAGGATACGCAGTCCCCTTGGATAGGATACTCGAGAGAGAGTGTGAGTGATATTCGCATACGCATGCATGGGTTCCACCGAGAAACATGTGAACATTTATCGCTGCTGGTGAGGGACGTAAAATACTCTCTCTACCAGGGGATTAATTAATTGATTAATCGAAAAGGTGATTCCAGTTATCGAATAATTGGTGGACAATTAATCGATCATTTTATAATCGATTGTAGATTATATAATTCAGTTAGGGTAAACACGCGCGAGTTTTAATTGAAATACAATAAAAACTTTGATATTTTACAAACAAGTACAAAGTAAGTTAGATAAAATCATTTATATTATTACTATGCGAAAAATACAAACATTCTTTAATCTTGGTCATTTGAAATCTCCGCATGAAAAACTCCTCCCCCTATCCAAGAGTTCAGAAAAAATATTTTTGACAGCATTTTTGTAGTCAGTCTGTTCCTTTTTTCACTAGCCATCGCTCCAGCCTTTGATAATAATCGTTCAGTTGGTAGGGAAGCACCTATAAGGTGGCAAATTTTTTGCTAAGTTCATTAAGTACTTCTAAACAAGAGTAAGCATTTACAAGAGATATTGTCGACTTTGTGCATGAGACTAAAGCCCGAATCACACAATCATTTTTTCCGCCCCTCACATTGATGCCTGCCGGGATATACTTTCGGGAACCAAAAGAGTGATCGCTCGACCCATCATTTTCTCAATCACACGGTCATTCCCACCGTCCCTTTCACCAGCTCTTATTCCATCTCTTTACCGATTTACATCCGTCGTTTCACTAAAAACAAAGCATGGCGTGACAATAGATCTTAGCAGGGGGTCGGGTTGGTGTGGTGGCTAGAGTGTTGGCTTTCTACCCGGCGGGCTCGGGTTCAAATCCCGGCAGTGGCAAAGAATTTTCAGAGACTGCCCGATCCCTGCTTGAGTGTTGTGTGGAGGACATTTCAAGCGCAACACTCCGTCCGTCGGATGGGACGTTAAGCCGTGGTCCCCTTGGCGCCTTTCATTAAGAGCAGGCTAATGCCGACGCCAGGTTTCTCTCCACCCTTCCTTACCCACCCCTTCCCTCATGGCGCAAATGACCTCAGCTGTCGGTCGCCTCCTCCAAATACCATACCAATAGATCTTAGCGGCCGTGTGATCTGATTGGCTATATAAAAGACGATGACAGCGATGGTTTCAGCGACAAAAAAGGGACGTGCCTAGTGATTGAAAAAGGGATGGCATTCGCATCCCAGTAGCCATCGTGGAAAATGATTGCTTGAAGCGGCCATTTTCTCGCCGTCATCGGAGCGATCGCTGGGGCTATCGCTCGGGAGGGACGGATAAAATTATTGTGTGAATAAGGCTTTACTAAAATTGCAATATCAAAATCCGAAATCACGCGATAGCTTTGATTGGCTGAGTACCATTATAACGAGGATCGGACTGGTCTGGTGGCTAGAGTACTGGCTTCCCACCCTTTGGGTCCAGGTTAAAATTCCGGCTGTGGCAGAGATTTTTCATAGAATATCCGACCCCTGATTGAGCGCTTTGCAAAGAAAATTTCACTCCATTTGTCGGAATGGACGTTAAATAATCGTAGTCCCTTTCGTTGAGAGCATGGGCGTACCCAGCGAGGGGCAGGTGGGGGCAGCTGCCCCCCTAGAAGCAAAAATCGCAGAAGTCTTTAAGCAAAATCAGTACTGGATTAAAACGAAAGTATTCAACAAATTTTCTTTAAACCTACGAAAAATGATATGATTAATTAATAATTATATCAGATATTATATTAGATATTGGTAAATTAGAATAAGATATGTAACTAATTTTTCAAGGAAATAATTTCATAAGTCCCATGGCTTGCCCCTCCCCTAGATTATGGTTTGCCCCCCCCCCCCTAGACATGGCTTCTCCCCATTAGTTATGATCCTGGGTTCCCCCCGTGGCTGAGAGCACGCTAATGTCGACGCCGGGTTTCTCTCTACCCTTCTCTCCATACCCTTTCCTCATGACGCAAATGACATCAGCTGTCAGTCGCCTCCTCAAAATACTACAGCATTCGAGCATAGCGTTAATATTCGTGCTGTTTATTTCGAATGAAAATTTTATTTCCGTTAATAAATACGGTGCTCACGTATGAAGACAACTAAAATGTACTTTTAAATATTTATTCGCCAACTTTTTCCATTCCCCATGGTAAAAATGGTAATGTGATTTCAGAGATGGCCTTTGATAACAAACGACAGTTTTTGATAACTACCTTTGGCACTGTTGCACATTTTTACCCACTGCACTTGTTTACGAGGTTCAGCTACTTCCAGTAGCGGGTACAGAAGAAACTCAAGGGGGGGCGCAAAATATATCTTGAGCTAATTTTACTTTTATCCTAATGAAAAATAATTTAGTAAGATGCAAAGTTTAAGAAAGTTTTATTTAAACTGACTAAACACATGTACAACACAATGCTATCTTATGAAATAAAAAATTTAAAATTGTGGTTCTGAAATTTTTGGCAATGCGAGCGGACCCGCGAGGTGGGGACGCCCTATATGCATCCGCCACTGGCTACTTCCAATAGAGCCACTTAGAAGCTGATGCATTTCTTCCACTGAGAGTTACAGTAAAACAACAGTGCCTCGACCTGACGCGGCACACAACCACGCTATCGCGTCCACATGATCTCGTCCGCCGGTTCGCCAAGGAGTTGCCTGAAGTCCAAGAGCACGAAAAAAGGGGAGAAGACGAGTTCAAGGCCCCTCCATACTACGAACTAGAAAATGACTGACGACGAGATTTTTTTATAAAAGAGAGATTGTCTATATTACTTTGCGTATGGGTGACTTCGTAAGATTTTCCGCGATGCCAATCCATCGTTACCTCTAAACGTGTGCACAGAAAAATCAGTATATCATCACGTTCATAGATAGGGATAGCAAAAAGATATTAATTGATTAATCGAAAAGGTGATTCCAGTTATTCGAATAATTGGTGGACAATTAATCGATCATTTTATAATCGATTGTAGATTATATAATTCAGTTAGGGTAAACACGCGCGAGTTTTAATTGAAATACAATAAAAACTTTTATATTTTACAAACAAGTACAAAGTAAGTTATATAAAATTATTTATATTATTACTATGCGAAAAATGCAAACATTCTTTAATCTTGGTCATTTGAAATCTCCGCATGAAAAACTCCTCCCTCTATCCAAGAGTTCAGAAAAAATATTATTGACAGCATTTTTGTAGTCAGTCTGTTCCTTTTTTCACTAGCAATCGCTCCAGCCTTTGATAATAATCGTTCAGTTGGTAGGGGATTACCTATAAGGTGGCAAATTTTTTGCTAAGTCCATTAAGCCTCGGATACATTAACTTCATTTCTTCTCGTGCTTCAATTGTATTTTCCTTCAGTCCTACAACTGACGAATTAAGATAGAACGCAACCTCATCTTCAGGATGAGTATTTGCATTGCTGTCCAAATTCTTCTTTTTGTGAACGAAAGCCTTGTGTGTAGCCCATAAATCGAAGTCCTCAGCACCAGATTCTGATGTATCACCTGAACTTTCAGCAACAGCAGTTTCGGAGTCCACTATTTCCGTTCTGATCTTTTTGAGTACCGACGCTACAGCTTGAGGACTGGAGAAATGTATCTTTTTAAATCGGGGATCGAGAATAGTTTTCTAAGCCTGCAGAAACATATTTTCAGCATGGCCAAATCGTCGGTCAAATTCGGAAAGCATCTCCTCTTTAAGAAATGTGGATTCTGTTCCAGGCTCATTCATAACAAATGAGGTTCATAATATGAAGCCAAAGTTTAAATAAAAAATAAATAATTCTAAATTCATTCCGATTCTTGATTATTTCGATTAATTTTATCAAAGTCGATTAATCATTCAATTAATTGGTTACTTTTTATCATATCATTAATCGATTAATCGAAAGATAAAAATCGATTATTTCCATCAAACTATTAATCGTTGCAATCCCTATTCATGGATTGGTCATCCCTTCGTCTCACTCTCAACCCCGAAGGTTTGGATATGTGAAGGTAGAGCTCACTCCAGACTTAGCCACAGCTGTAAGAATTTCGCATATTCAGGGTATGGGGCCAATTCCTTTCCCTGTGCCAATTTCCCTCTTCAAGGATTTTGCTTGGGCGTGACTTGAACTTCAACCGAGATTAGAACCCGTTCAGCATCCAAGAGCTCGTCCCTTCGTCACGGAACATTACATCTCACGCCTCCCTTGTGATAGTTCGCGCCCCAATAAGTAACGATGCGAGATTCTTCCTTCCAAAGACTTCCGAACTTTAGGGACGTCGTCTTTCTCATCTCGGCGAGGCCCTTATTTCCTCAATCCCTCCCAAAATTCAGACCCCCCTGAGGACAGAGGGTAAAAAAGTCAGTGGCACATAGAAACGACCTCCAAAGCGTAATATCGTGAGTTAAAAATTTTTCCATTCGGTTGCTACCTCTAAATCGTTAAAAATTGATAGTGATAAGGGTCTACGCCAGGTTCCTAGGCCAACCATTCTCTTTTTTCTCGTTCACCACCACTTAGATTACCCTGGGATATAACAAATCAAATATATAAGCACGTTTAGATCAAAATTTATTTTGCCTGCGTAAAACAAGATTGCGCCCGCAAGAAATCCAAGCTTGACATCGTCCCGAGGCTTGAGGCCTGCAAGCAACCGCAAAACCCGAACTCTTTCGTCTTTACCATTGCAAAAATATCCGATTTATTTGAATTTGCAAAAAAGGCGTTGTTTGGCAGTCGGCATCTGAATGATTTCAAGCACTGTTGCACGAATGCGGTGGCAGACACTGAAGACTGCAATTCGTTCCAGATGACTGCGGCCGCTGTCATTGACGCCCGTTTTGGGACTGAAATCTCTCAAAAACTCTCGTTTTTCATTCCTTAATTACGCACTTATCTGAAAAGTATTGGTCACGAGAGTTAGTGTGTTAACCATAAATATCTGACTAAAGGGTGATGCGTAAGCATAAACGTCATTAATGGATTCAATATTCCACAGGGATTCCCGAAAGTACCCGTTATTTCCAATAGTGCCTTGCATAGATGTATAATTTAGAAAAAAAATAAAAATAAGATACCGACTTAGCTACATACTTTCCCTTGAATAAATCGAAAACCGCATGCCTGTACAAGCAAAATCAACTGTATAAGAACGGAACGTGTAGAAGCATGTAATATAGGGGTGTACTGCGTCCTCTTTTAGCCGTCTTAATTCGTGTTCAGAGGTAACTGAATTATTGAGGTGGTCAATCGTCTCCGTTCGCCTGGCGTTCATATTTCTAGTCGGCGCGGCTTTCGACAACCTTCCTCAAAGAACTCCTTCGGAAAGAAGCGTAGAGGCGACAGCGGTATGCGAAGGGGTTTTCCCTATAGAGCGAATGCTATTCTGCCTATAGACTGCTTGACGCCTCAGTTCGCCGGCATTCTGCCTCTGTGGCAATCGGAAACCTTCGGAAATTTTCGTGAACTACGGTAGGGAACATTCGGGTTATCCGCTCTCATCTCTCGCACACTCTCACGGAGGCGGCCACAGAGTATATGCTGAAAATATTTAAGCATGTACGCATTAACACATTGATGCCTGTACCAGAGCGTAATTGAGCAGAGTATTTTTTCTCAACAGGCCAAGCCCATGTGGCAGTCATGGCATTGCAACTTTTGCCTATAGCTTCCATCTTATTTTCTCTTGTTTATACTCCCTAAGATGCTGCATTAGTACCAGTGGTATCATGTGGTAAAATTAGCAGTGCTGGAATGCACTTACAGTACAGCACAACGATTGATCAAAGCAATTCACCCAACCACCAATTTTTTCAGCAAATATAGAATAAAAAATCAAAAAATAATTTGTTTTGGTTACGAATGTCTATATATTAGAAATTTTGTAGCACCAAAATTGATAAAAGTTTTATTTGACAATTGCCTTTTCTTAACCAGTGCCAGGACGGCGTTCCGGCACCATGACACCACTGTTTGGTAGGTACCCTAACATCCAGTTAAATACATGGTTCAGCAGCATATAGTCCAAAATTAAAATGTTTAGTCACTACACTGAGACCAGTCCTATCCTGGTGGAATGAAAATTGAAAATCCCTCAAGGTTCCTGAACCCTCCTGACATTAAAATGCTCAGGCTTTGAGGTGCTAATTCTGAAGAAGACAAGGTGGGTCTCTCACACTCATTACATTATATTTTCTACATTCATTTTCATAATACTGATATGCTGTTTTTTCTAAACTTCGTTCCTCATTTATTCCCATATCCCATTTTGAGCCAATAATACAGCAGACCATGAACTGGGTAAATAAATCCAGCATTTTTTTAATATGTAAATCCCTTTGTTTCACCTGTAAAACACAATTGGGTAGTTCAATAGTCTTTGATAGCAGCAAAAATCATCTCACAAATTAAAACCAATGAAAGAATCAATGAAAAGTATTCATGTACATTGGTTGTCAGGAAGGTAAATACAGTAAAACCTCTATGTAGTGAACCTATTTACATCATAAACCTCCATACTTCATACCACCCCTATGGCCCCATCAGATTTACATGTAAATTTATAGGCAAACCTCTATGTCGTGAAGCTCTTTACTTCAAAAAACCTCCACTTATCATACCAAGGAGACACCCCCAAGACAGCCTAACTACCTCCGAAAATCATACCGAGACAACTAGAGACCATCAATGCAGCCATGATTACGTACATGGAATGAAATTTTCAGCAATAAATTTTTCACTCTTATTTTTTTCGTTTACATCTTTAATATGCTGCAATTTTCACGTTAACCATTAGTTATGGCCATTTTGTCATGAGAGCATACCTAACAGTAAATAAGAAAAAAGGATCCAACTATCCTAATCATTTTAAGAGTCTGTTGAATTAAGATAGCTCACATCGTTTCCTCTCGTATCACTGTAAAAATCACAAGATAGCACTTGCTTTCTGTTATCATTAAATAATAAATATATGTTCACTAATACATGCATGTTTATTTAAACGCATAAATATAATGGTTTAAAAAAAGTACGTAGTGCCTTTCATTTCCAAAGGATATGAAAAAATGGTGCCTATCATTGAAACCTCTCTATAGTGAACCTCTATGCATCAAATTGCCCAAATTTTGGTCCCCTCCATTACGATGTAAAGAGGTTATCCTGTACATAACTTTTTTGAAGTTTTCTGGAGAAGCAGGGATAACCTTCAGCAGGTAGGCAAAGGTGAAAGTTGATGCCAATCTGAATGTGGCAGTGTTTCAAGGCCTGATGGTAATTTATAAATGTCTATAGCAAAGTTGCAGCAAGGGGGGGTGTCAGGGGATAAAACTCCCCCTAGAACTCAGAGAAATATTAAAATTTAATCCATTTTACTTAATAGGATACCAATTACCTATAGAATGGTTAAAGAATTAATAAAATATCCCTCAGAAAGCTATAAAGCTTGCCATTTTGAACCATTCATCAGAAAAAATTTTCTAGGGGAGAGAACCCGCAACTACCGTATTCCATACCCCCCAGTATTAGTTGTTCCTAAACCCCCCCCCCCCCCCCCTAGCCTTAATTCTTAACTGCTCGCCTGGTCTACAGTGTGGGAGGAGATATATACATATGTCTGCACAAAGTGATAGCTGTAGACCAATCAATAGCCTGATTGAAGAAGAGGATGGCCTTGAGAGTAATCATGCCTAGTCTTCCAGTGATGACGCAACCATGAATGCAGATGTTATAAAGCATCTTTCACACCGATCTTGATCGACATATAGCCCTTTGGAATATGGAGCCCTTTGTCTTGAATGCTAAAATGAGATTCAAGACCATTCGAGATGGTCTTTCAAGAGTGTTTGCTCGAGACATCTTGAATCGAGTTGAACAGACATTCACACTGTTGTAGAAAGCTTGAATTGACTTGAATAATGATAATCAACATGATTGAAAAGGAACTACATGAAATGAGACTGAGGCAATCTTAATCATAAATTTACTTACAGGCAAAGAACTTTGGCAATGTCTTGCAGTTCCGAAATTCTCTTCTACTCATATAGTAGTCTAGATAAATCATTTCATCTAAACACCTTTACTCCTCAAAAAATTTAGTGAGGACCTTCCCAAGTAGCCATGGAGCCAATACCCATCCCATATCCAAGGAAGCACTGGGATAGCTAGAAAACCTTCCATGATTGTTTTTAATGCTTCAATGCCATTCAAGATTCAATAAAAATTGAAACCATTCAAGATAAGACAAATTTGACAGAAATGAAGGGATTCAAGAGTAATCAAGACGAAATGACCGCAGATATGATTGACATGACTGTAGTGTCTAATGGCTAGTCGAGATCATGGAACAAACTCCCTTTATTCGGCTCACGCCGCACCCAGGATTACAGTGGTATTTTTAGATACATCAGCACACTCTAACTATCCATAGCTGTCCGCCTCACACCACATAGTTGCTTTTCGACACCTCGAATCACTGCTGCCGTTGTCGAGTATCGATACATTGCCCTTCGATACTTCGTCGCTCAACTCAGCAGCAACTTCATACTCTCTTCCCAACAATGATGTCTTATCCATTCAAGAAACTGAACAGTAGAGGCCTTCACATTGTAGAAATCCATCTTACTGATTTGTGAATGAAAAACTTTGCTGTTTCTACAATTTGGAACTTTATTTTCCTGACTAGTTTCAATACACTGTATCATATTCATAGGACTAGCAGTACAAGTAGCATCGTTGTGGGTTATATACCAAAACTCTTCCCCCTTTTTGGTATATAATCCACAACGACGCTACTTGTACTGCTAGTCCTATGAATATGATACAGTGTATCGAAACTTGTCAGGAAAATAAAGTTCCAAACCATTCAAGAAAGCTCATTCATCCAGCCTTGAATGGAATTTGACGTGACTTTGACAGCATGAAACCATCTTAACTGAAGGCAAAATTGAATTAAGGTGAATATAACATTCACCATGGTTAAGAGGTGTCCCTTAACAGTATATTAGCTGAGTGGTGTATCAGGCATAGAGTCACCTAAGGTACGAATTTGTTTATCATTCTGATTCTTCTAGATCCATAATTGCCCATAAGTTGGGAAGCCCTCCCAGGGATTAAGAAGAAATGTCAAGAAACTCAATATGTACTTGCCAAGGTACCTACTCATTTATATCTTCTCAACTGCACAAAGTAATTCAGAAACACCAATAGCTTGGCCAGAGCAGAATTTCTATTTGAAATTAGCTTTAATGGCTTCCACACATATAGGAGAAGTGCCACCACTAAATATTGGCCCATCTTAATGGGACATTGCCAATGACCAGGGACGCAGCTAGGAATTAAGACAAGGTAAGCTAGGAATTAAGACAAGGTTCAGGTACAACTAATACCTGGGTGTGTGGGGGTGTGGAATACCCACCAGGATAGGCAGTAGGTGCGAGATTAAGAAACTGCAGAATTTTAAGATAAACTGTTCAAAATGGTGAGTTTTACGGCTTCCTGAGGGATATTTTATTAATCCTTACACTATTCTATTAGTAATATCAATCAAATTAAGTAAAGTGGATTAAACTTAAGCATTTCTCTGAGCTCTGGGGGGGGGGGGGGTTTAACCCCCAAAAGCCCCCCTCACTTCGCCACTGCCAATGACTATGTAGTAGGTATTTATAAAACCTTTCAAATTGAAGTATTTAATAGGGAATAGAGAAGCCCAAACCTCTAGTGGAGTGCCTCTTAGAGTATCTGTAGGAAGTGGATGATATGAAGAGGGATATAGTAAATTTAGTTGGAAAGCAGTGCACTTATAACCTTTAAAATGCACGCACGTTTTTATACGTTTTACATGCTGACTGTGGCATTTACCCAAAATTTTTATTGCTACCTGGATATCTTGCACTTGGACACCTGCCCTCACCAAACAGATCGCTAAGGGGCTTAACTCTACCAGATCAGCATCGTGGCAGGGGGTGCCTCCAGCAAAGGAGTCTCCTCCACACTGGCAGGCAGCTAAACTTGTGAACTCCTGCAGCCCATGGGTTAACTGTTGTTACATTTGTAATGCAACTGTCCATGCTTATCTCAAATGTATAGAGGAGCACAATCCAGTACATGGATGTCAGAGGTGTGAACATGAGGGTAAATGAGGAAGTCACCATGAAATATATGTTCATAGGTATTGATATTATTCTGTTGTAGTTTATGTGGCGCATAAAGAACTTGCAAGTCAATATGCACTATAGCATAGAAGACCCCCCATTAAAACAAATAGAGGCTATGATTACATATTCATGAACAGTGAATTCAAGAGAAAAGATAGGTTGCCTTAAAAATTAACAATATGAAAAGTGGCAGAATGTTGGTACATATTTACATAATCCTACTGTGTTTAGTGGCATTGTTAATACTGAGGTTAAAATTTTTTTCTGTTATTCCAGTCAGAAAATTTCATACTGAGCTCTTAGATTATGAAAAACCCAGGTCTAAATGTCTAACAGTATACTGTGAAAGGCAAAATGCTAGCTCATCTTGTTCCATAGCACCTACCTAAGCATCCCACACTCCCTCCATTTTTCCCCTACTTGCTCCTTACCTCGCCTCCATTCGTCTGTTCAATATCCTCAGTACCACTTTCCCTGCATTAGGCTAATAGTACTATAATAGCATTCAATAGCTTTCTTTTTTTTTTGGCACTGGAATTAGAACCGTCTCCACGAAATCCTTTGGGCAACATCCCTGCTCATAGATCCTATGTATTAGCTCAAAAAACCTTTTCCTACTATCCCTCCCTAGATTCTTCAGCAGCTCACATGAGATATTGCCCATGTCCACTCCTTTCCTAGCCTTCATATCATGATTTCAGCATCTAAGATACCCAGCCCAAGATTATCCTCCTTCACTGCACTTTCCCCTTCTAAAGTCAATCTTTCTTGCCTGTTCCTTTCCTCATACAGATCCTCCATGTATTCCTTCCATCCACTCTGTACCTCTTCTCTCTAGGTTAGCATCTTTCCATCTTTAGCATTAATTTTTGTCATAGCTTGCCCTCTTTTGCTTCCCAATAGTGACTTAACCTTGGTGTACAACACGCCTACCTCTCCTTCCTTCTGAAACTTTTCCATTTTCTCACACTGTCTTTTCCACCAAGCCTCCCTTGCCCATAGTTTCATGCCGTAATTGATTATTAATTTGTTTATATATTCTTTTGCCCTGTTCTGTGTCCATGTTCTTCTACTTCCTACTCTCCTCCATTTCCCTTATCATGTTCTCCATTATCCACAGCTTCTTTATACTTCTACAGTCCATGTAGCCAATGGATTTCTCAGCCGCATTGACTATTCCAGTTTTAATATTATCCCATCTTTCCTCAACAGTCTTTGTACTTTCTATCTCCCGGATGCTATTTTCAACAAGTTCCTGATATTCTCTTCTCATACTCCCCTTCAGAGCTTCTACATTCCATTTCTTTGCCTTCCTAACTTTCATAAGCTTTTTGAATCTTACGTTGCATTTCATAAGTACTAGGTTGTGGTCTGAATCCGCATCCGCTGCAGGGAAACTGTCCAAGTTTTTTACACTGTTCCTAAACCTCTGTCTTACCATGATGTAGTCTATCTGATATCTCCCAATATCCCCTGGACTTTTCCATGTGTACCTTTGCCCTTTGTGATGATTAAACCACATGTTTGTGATGAATAATTTGTTTCTCCTACAAAATTATGCTGCTCTCTCTCCCCTGTCGTTCCGTGACAGTCCCTGGCAAGAAAGTAAAATTCCCGTAAATTTCCACAGGAGAGTTATTCGGGTAGAGTAGTCATTTGATTTGACAAGTGGTGCCAAATTTTGTGGCCATTGGATACTTTCCTTGTTTTGTACTGTTTAGAGGCCTTAGAGCTCAATTTCTCCTTCTTTGTGAAATAAGTGGTATATCCTAAGTGTTGTGAAGATCCTATGAAAATTAGCGTTTTGATATACAGGTAAGTAGGTATGCTGTTACCTAGTGCAGAGGTGCTGAAAACAGAGGAGAATTAGGGGGCCTAAATGGACCTTACTGTGGGAAGGAGCATGGACAAATGGTTTCATCTTCCACGGCACGTTCAATTCATACATGCATATTCAATGTGCTTCTCTCTTGCTCGAGAATACTTAATTAACCCTTCTGGGTCAAAAAAAACCAACATCGGAAAATGAACTAACCACCTTGTTGGACATGACTAAATTTCTAGCCCAGCAAACAGTTGAGGATATTAAGAAGAACCTGTCCTTTAATAATCTTATTAACAGCCTTCAGCACTCAGTATACCTCTTCTGCATTTCATTCAATAATAAAGCAATGTAACAGCCAAGCTTTCAAATATTTATTTCAAATTAATGGGTTGAAAAATCAACTACCTTACACATTTTAAAATTAACTCTCATTTCACTAACTGTATTTGATATAACAACTACATATCTATCGAAGCAATGTGGAAAGAAGGGTTAAAAATAACACCAGCCAGAACTGTAACTAAAAGACCGGTGATATCTGCATTGGTAAGGAGAATGTACCTTTTCTCCCCCATGAAATATCCGCAAATATATAAAATTTATCATTTTGTAAAATCTCCTTTTAAATTGCTCTATCTCACAACTCAAAAATTTACAGTTTCATGACTTTATTTTCATTTTTGCAGCTTGGATGCCCTTCCCATCACTGCTTCCAGCACTATCAAAGTTTATTTTACAAAAACATCCTTTATACAGGTATGCAGCATTCTAAAGCTCATCATAGTATTCAAATCAAATATATATATGTATATACATATATTGTGCCATAATCATAAAGGCTTCCCATTCCACATTTCATTATTACACTGGATCAAAGCACATTTTGGAGCCAGGACATCTACCCGCACAGCATTTCCTGGATCCAGGACAGTCTCTATCCAAAGAACACATATTGCTACACACCCAGGGGCCAGCATTACGAGGACAGTTCCCTGGTTTATCTGATTGAGAAAAAAGTGAGAATGCAGTCATTAGGCATAAAATGCACAGAGAGGACAGACAAGATACTGTCATGTAAAGTCTAAGTTTTTTAAAAATTCTCTATTAAATAGTGGTACCAGATGATAACTCAGTAAATTCGAACTTTCAAAGGCAAAAACTCCGAATACAATGGAATGAAATTTCGAAGTAATTAAAACTAAATAATCTCAAAAAAAAAAAACATTTTCTTTTATTTGAAGTGATTAAAATTTCATCACTGTTACTCACCATTGATCAAGTCACCACCATGTACAATAACTATGAAAATTCAAAATGACAATTCCGCTAAAGATTAATTTGCAGGTTCTATAAAGCTGATAATATTTTATGAAATAAAGAACATAGAATGAGAAATTCATGTATGTAATTCATATTTTTTGCCTCTATAGATAGCATGATTAAAATAAAGGAAGTAAAATGCAAGAATCAAAATTAATTAAGGCATTATGTTAACCTTTATCCTCCTTGCATGTCCCTTTAGGGACCACTGAGACACACTTCATTTAAAATCGGCTTATAACGCGTTTCGTCGCTCGAGAGTTAAATGCTGAGCTGCTTATATTTTATACCCTAGCCCATTTAAATGCCCAACCATGCAGTGATACATCTGGGACTTAAAGCTGTCCTTTAAAGGTTAATCACTGAAAAACTGAGAAAAATTTTTGTCAACAACAGCAGCCACACTATCCCACTGACTTAGAATGATTTAATATTACACAGCTATCTTGTATGATATTGGGCACAATATGGTGGAAGTTCTTAATATTATTAAAATAAGACATTGCAATATTTCCACTGAGTTTATTACTACACAACATGTTTTGTCATCACAAACGACATTATCAAGTGTGACAAGTCTTAAAAAGTTCCTCCTTATATGTATCTTGGTGCTTGAAGGGAGGGGGTGAGGAGGAGGATGTGATTTGGGTGACCAGAAGTGAGGATATTGAAGGCTGTGGGGGAGAAGGGTCATTTTCAGTAAAATTCGTCAGTATCCAAAGGTTTTTTAAATTTCGTACAAACCCTTTCTACACAACCCAACAACACAACTCTTTCACACCATAGAAGAACAATAGAAGAAGGACACTGGGTCGACTACCCAGGAGAAGAAGATCATCTGGACGAGGACTCCATCCAGACGACCACAACGCGAAAGAAGACAGTTAAGGTGTGCGTTTAACCCTCACCAATCCTAGGACCTTTCTTCCTTCCTCCCCCACCCTACTTCTCTTCGAGACCCTAAAAACGACCCTTCTCCCCCACAGCCTTCAATATCCTCACTTCTGGTCACCCAAACCCCATCCTCCTCCTTACCAAGATACATATAAGGAGGAACTTTTTAAGACTTGTCACACTTGATAATGTCGTTTGTGATGACGAAACGCGTTGTGTAGTAATAAACTCAGTGGAAATATTTCAATGTCTTATTTTAATAAAATTACACAGCTACTCAGAGTAATAGGTTTAGAGTGGGGTGGTAATATGCCATCATGAAAATACTGGTTATGATTACAAATTACTGATAGTGTTACTCCATTGCTTGTTGGGCTACACTTTTATTTGATGTATTCATGTATGAACAATGGGTCTGAAACTTACAGGAATGCATAGGCAAGAATATAGCGGCCTTATCACCTCATAAAGAAATACCAATCACTCCTCATACAAAATCTCCAGCCTCACACATGATGTAGAGTTGTTTCAAATTTCATCGGAGACCAAACCTGATGACAGAGCAGGTGAATGATGAAACTCATCCACAACATATAATTTTTTGCAGACGTCATTATTGATCAAAAGTATCTCTAACAGAAAGAACATGCAACTTTGAGCTTATTTCAGATGGCATTAGCAATTAAAAAATTCCCTATGAGGAAAAAAGTCATTCGTCAGCATTACAACCAAAAACTGAGAGCCAGGCCTAGTTCAAGGCAAATAATTTTTCCCCAGTGGAATATTCATACACCAACTGCACTTGCACATGTCCCCATAGAGGTTCACCATTGGCTAGATCAGTGGTTCCCAAAGTGGGCGCCACCGCCCCCTGGGGGGCGTTGCTGTAGTCTATGGGGTCGAAAAGTGCCAAGGGGCCGGCAGGGGGCGCCAAAGGGTACTGACAATGTGACAAATGCAAAGGTTCTGTAACCTTCCTTTTGTCTTCGTTTTCAAGCTTTGCTTCTAAAGTTTACTTTGTTTCCCGCGTATGGAAGTAATTTGAACCGCGTGTTTTCTAAAATTTTCTAGTAAGAACGGTTGAAAAATATTTCCAAGCCTTTCTTGCACAAGGGAAACGTTTGAAGGGGTTTAGTCTCATTTGGTCTATCGTTAGTACAACTTCACGACATAGAGAAATTTGGCAGTAAAGTTCAGTGTGAATATAACGGTTGTGAATGCGGAGAGGAATCAAGTCATCTAGATTCGGTAGTTTTACACTAAATATTTACCAGAATAATCATTTTCCAAAGTCGGTTCCAGCGATATTAGGGAGGCTGTTATGGTAAGTGATTTTTCATCCTTCAGATGATATCGTAATAGTACTATTATATAATATTTTGTATTATTTTATGATGGCGAAATATATTACAAAAATAAAAACTGCCAGTATATTGTTTACGTTTTCATGAAATGGTACTAAATTATTCAAAATGAGGACCTTTTCTATCATACTTTGTATATATAAGATTAAATTTCCCCTTTGCTGGTTGGATATCAATTCAATAAATTCCCGGTTTACTAATCTAAGTCACCCAGTCACAATTTTTCTGCTATTGTGCATTTCCTTGGAGCATAGCTGTTTCATACTATGGGTAATATTCACAATAATTCTTTGAATAAAAAGAACGCATTGTAAATAATTCAAGAAATCGAAACCGTCGACAAAAGGAATAGTGCCTTAATCAGCTTAGGAAAATATATAGCCGCCAACGAAGATAATTATGAAATATGAGAGCCTTCAACGTTAATTAGCCATTATAACGGAATACTTAAAGGGAATCCAGCTCCTAAAAAACCGAAGCGCCATATAGTAAGTGGCTCAGATACAAAGGTATTTAATGAGGTGAGAAACTTAAAAATAATAGTAGTGAATTGTAGAAACATTCGTAAAAAAAAAACAGGCAGAGTTTTTAAGTATTTATTTTGCGCACCTTTAAGCACTTGCTCAGAACTACTACTCAGAACGGTGAGTTGGTTAAGCGAAGAGATCATCATTCATAGAGCATATTCGGGATACAACGGTAAAAGCTAATATAATGCAAGGGTTAAATAGCAGAACTCTGAGAGGATGCCTACCAAAAGGCAAAGAAATAGATGATTTTTTGTTAGTTCTGCCCAGAGTTGAAAACTGAGTGATCGCCTTCACAAGTCCTTATACATTGTAATTACAGCAGTCAATAAAATCAAAGCTATGCTCTTAATGATCGACTCTTTCGAGAGCTGTGTTATGAGAACGAAGAAGATTTTAAACGTTTGTTACTACATACGAAAGTTCGTTGGCTGTCAAAAGGCAATTGTATAAGGCGCTTCTATAAACTTTTTGACACTGTCGTGCAGTTTTTTGAGGAGAAAGATGCTTTTCTCAGCAACAACCTTAGAGATTAGGAGTGACGTTGCATTTTTGGCTGAACTTTGAGGAAAGTTTAATGAAATGAATTTACACTTGCAGAGAGACAACACAAATCTTATAAAGGCAAAATCTATGGTGACTGCGTTTATTTCCACGTTGATTTTATTTAAGTACAACATAGGTCGCCGCGAGCTTTATCAATTTCCTTCCCTGCTTGAGCTAGAAGAGCAAGCTGATTTATGTGATGATGATTAAAGCGTTTTTTACGACCATTTAGCTACCTTATATAAAAATATGACGCAAAGATTTGAGGATCTTCTTTTGTGGGAAATTCCAGACTTGGTGATTAATCCGTTTGTAGATATTGATGAAGTAGGGGTACTAGAGGAAGAATTAATTTTATTACAAAATGACATTGCATTGAAACCAAAGTTTAAGATAAATTATCAAGAGTTTTGGCTACAGAAGGAGATTTCCAATCGTTATCCTGCATTATGGATGGTGGTTAAAAAACTCCTTCTTCCATTTCCGACTTCATATTTGGTGGAAAGTGGTCTTAGTGCAGTCACTCATCTTAATTCCAAGCAGAGAAACAGACTTAAGGTTTGCAAACGCGGTGATTTAAGACTTCTGCTAAGTGAAATTAAACCGAAAGTTGGAAAATTTGTATCATGTCATCAAGCTATTCCTTCTCATTAAAATTTTATTTCATGGAAATATGTAATTAATTTTAGCAATAGAATCTTCTTTAATGACTTCTAGACCAAGAAAAACTATAATAAAAAGTCACTTAATTGTTAAAATAATTTTAACAAAACATGATTCGTCATTCCATTACTATAAATTGAAAATTTTCATGCTATGTAATTGCTTAATTTCAGTAAAAAAATGGCATATCAAATTTTAAAACAGTTTTCTTAAAGTTATTTATTTTTATGTCAAAAGTATATTCTCAGTTAAGTTCCTTTTAATGTGTATAAAATCATTTGCATAAATGATTAACAAAACTATACATCCATTGGTTTCTAAATAAATACTTAATTAGTCATATTTTAAATTTAATTATTACAACATTCCTCATTTGGTTAATTAGTATATGATTCTGATTATTATTTGAAAGATACCGATTCGGGGGGCATTGAAAATAGGTTTTCGGATCCAAGGGGGCGGTGGCTCGAAAAAGTTTGGGAAACACTTGGCTAGAGCATAGCTTTTCCTTAAAATATTGAGCATCCATCAGTAAAACATTTAGCTGATGTAATCAATTTCAAAGGAAATTTTCCTTGACAGCAAGACTCACACTGGTTTGGTGTGATGGGTGCTCTGATTGGAGGGATGCAGATGGTACCCCCAGCCGTTGTGGGGCAGCACTTGTGATCTATTGCAGTGCCGCAGTGAGCGTCAACTTGGCACTCAATCCTTCGGAAGGCTGCTGAAATGGTGGGTGGGCACACAACCTCTGTAACATTGAGAAAAAAGTGCTATTATTCACCACTACTACTTTCACTCGACCCATTCGGAGCTGCTAGTCTCCAATGGATGGCTCACCAGGTGGTGATTAAGGGCATGCTCTATAGATGTTGGTGGTGATGGGAAATAAAATGACCAGGGAAGAGCAAAATGAGCACTGCATATTTTCATTTAGGTATCAAATCATTGAAGACCAGAGGAGGGGAAACCAAGAGTAAAAACTCAGGACCTCCATACTGGGGGTTGTTCATAGTGTTAAAAACTGTACCTTGGAAATATTTGATTTTTTTAAGCCATTATGAACCACAGATCCAAAGGATTGTCTCTGAGCATGTATGAATTAATTACAAATTACAAACCAGCAACTTGGCTGGTAACGACAATGCTGAAGCATCGAAGGGAGAAAGAAGAAATAATAAGTGGATGTTCATGCCTGTTATCAGGCAGACATCAGTAGATATGGTAACATAGAATGTCTGCTTTGGGTATAAGAAAATGGAGAAAGAGGTGCATTATCATAAAGACCAGAGGGTGATTTTAGCACAAGGAGACGGCATCCTTACAAATGTACCCTTACAAATGAGGAAATAAAGATAACAATAGACCATGACTATGGCCATAGCATGCAGTGATACTTTCTCATATATTTTACAATTTTTAAATGTTTAAATTAATTTATAAAAATGATTTCACCGAACGTTAACTGGACCAAGCCCCCCTCCCTGCTTTTAGCGATCCACCAGAGTAGAGATCAGAGATAAAGAGAGGCAAACCATAAGGGTCGAAATTACCAAACTCATTTTCACAAACATTCTCACAGATGTGACCACCTATCATCACCGAGGTAAAACCAAGGAGTCAAACCGATGCTTTGTTCCAAATGGTAGCACCCTCAGTAAATGCGGTAAAGAGCACTATCTGAGAATTCAAACATATAACTTTTCTGGTATCTATTAGTTAAAAAAAGTATCAGGCAAAATCCAGCAACATTTTTCATGTTAAACAGATTTTTTTCAGGTAACAAGATTTTTTTTCATGGCCTAAATGCATCAGCAGGTAAATTGGTGGCATCATTGACCCCTGCCACATAGGCCAATGCTTCTCCTCTACTTCTTCACTGCACTAGGTTTGCTGTAGTTTACATACTCATGAGGGATTCCTTCCTTCAATAAATGCTTCTCTCGGAATCCAAGCTAATATGACATCAACAGCTCATGAAAAGTAGACTGCTGTGTTTGCGCTTTTTTATTAAATTAACCTTGAATATCTGTCACTTATCTTTCCCCTCCCTTCAGGGAATTCCCATGCATTTAGACTCATTGAAGAACCCCATTGGATTCTGTTCTAGGAGATTCGCTCAAATCAGGGCCATATTTATTTGAAAAAAGGCCCTGGGCTATTACAATTATGAGGCCCTTTCATCTCTCACTTACTTTGGTGCAATCTAACAGGGGCACAGCTGAGAATTAAGGCTAGGAGGGTTTTATGCACAACTAATATTTAAGGGTGTGTGGGTATTGCATACCCGCCACGGTAAGCAGGAGTTGTGGGAGCCCTCCTCCAGAAAAATTTTTAAATTAATGGTTCAAAATGGCGAGTTTTAATTTCTGAGGGATATTTGATTAATCCTAACACTATTCTATAAGTAATACTAATCCAATTAAGTAAAATGGATTAAACTTAAAAATTTCTCTCAGCTCTAGGGGGGGGTGGGTTTATCCCCCAAAACCCCCTAGCTGTGCCACTGCAATCTAGTATGTATATACAAACAAACTGGCCCAATATATTAATAATAACTGATATATTTTTATGCTTGTTTAAATTTCATAAGCATATTATTTCTCCTTGTTTTCCATTCAGTGTTTAACATGGCATTGTTTCTATAATAGTGTAATTTTTATTTTGCTAACAATTTTTTAATGTCATCCTCATACCCTGGGCTAATGCCTAGATAGCTAATAGGAAAATCTGGCCCCGGTTTCGATTAAAAGGCTGCCCCTAAGATGCAGTGGCCCAAAATAGCCAAATCTGCTTCATATACTATGGAGGTAGTTAGTGGAAGATCCAGGATAAGAACAAAAGGGGGCTAAGTGGGGATAACCTCCCAGCAGAAGAGGGGGTCCAAACAAAATCTTACCATTCCATCCAGTGTAAATTGGATACCCAAGAGGTGGGCTAAGCCCTTCTCTGGATCTGTCACTGGATTTTAACATACCAAAAGCATGTAAAATAGGCCGTAAGTTTAGGGCTAATTTGTGTTTTAATTCGTTATAGTGGGTATATTTACCAGAAATACTCTTGCACAAAGTGGCAACCTCCAAAATTTCGATTTTATCCAGTGTGACTTTTGCCCCAATGTGGAGGGGGTTATACCCCCCCCCAATAGATTTACAACTGGAGGTAGTCATTTGCTTACCAGTTTGTGGGTGAGTTGGTGGAGGGGGTGGCCACCGTGGTCGGGGCCGGGGGGGGGGACGAGGGAGGATGGGCCCGTGCCAGGGCCAGGAGGGAGGGCCGTAGGGTAAGGTGGGGGGAGGTGCGACGTAGGGTCCGTGGGGCATAGGAAAGTAGGGGAGGGAGGGCGGCATCAGATGCATTGGGAAGAAGAAGGGCCGTGGGGTGGTCCTGGGGGCGCAGCGCTTGGTGTGGCGGTGCGAGGCGAAATGGGATAGCAGGTCTATGCAGAGGCCATCGGATGAGTGCGGTGGGAAGCGGCAGCACTTGAGGCGCGAGGGGCGGCCGCAGTCCTCGTCCAGCACGCAGCGCCCCTGTTCCGGGGATGATCCGTTGAGATCGCCTTCCGCTCCTAGGCGATATTGAGAGAGGGAGCAACGAACGCCATGTTTTAGGGGTCCATTGTCCATTAATTACGTGAGGTGATTTTGGCGATATTTGGTATCGTACCCGTATTCGGATAAATGAGTGATGTCATCCGAATTCGGAAATACGAAATAACCCCCGTGGCATGATAGGCTGTTCTAAGGCCGAGGGAAATTTAAACACGTTGCATTGTCTTTTCTTTTCACAGTGGAAATAGAGGTGGATTCTGAGTGAAACGTTGCACCAGAGAAGGTGCAAGGGACGGTGACATGAAAGGTCAAAGAGGAAACCTACGGGGAATGTTCGTCAAGGGAGACAAATAGAAGAGGCATTAAATAAGGATAATCATATCCGCCGCCCTCTAATATAGCAAAAGAAGATTATACAGTTGACTTCTAAAGGTGCTGTTATCCATCCTGCATTTAAATGGCTTTAAGAAGAAAGTCGCTACCGTCGTCGCTGACGGGCAGAGCGTACGAATTTCACTGATAAAGAAACTACAATTAGTGCGAAAGATCCACGGAGAAAAATTCATTCGCCTTGACCGGGATTCGAACCCGGATCCCCCGATTTCCGGCCGAGTGCCGTAGCCAGTTAAGCTACGTTTACGTTTAAAAAGCATTTATTGCTTACTTTGGCACAGTACAATATATAAAAATTTACATATTTACATATTTTTTAAATATGCTTTAAAATCACTTACAGTTATACAAATATTTAGAATAGTTATATGGCACACCTTTATACATGCATTTTTATAAATATTTATATAAAAAAGAGAGTGAAGATATACATAGGCAGCACTATATAATAAGAAAAAGAAAGAGAGAAATGAGCCAAAGCAGAGATCACTTACTTTTTTTTTTAATTAAAAAACATTTTGCAACCACTCCTTCTGTTCCTTTGTAATATTTACAGTTTTGTTTAGAAATCTCACTTTTTCAATTAAACTATACCTGATGTCTCCTCTATAGTGTTTGCTAAAAACATAAGCAGCCACAAGTTCAGTTAAAATCTTTTTCTTCGTGCATGGGAAGAGTTGGAAATTCAATTTTAATAGATCCTCATCGTTAATTCTTCCCGTGCCGAAAGCATCGAATTCTTTATATATGTTTTTCAACGTTTGCCAAAATACATCGTGCTTTTCTTGACAACCAAGAACAGTGTGCGGTATGTCGTCATGCCTCCCACAATCCGGACACTCGTCCTCTGCTCGTAGACCTAGTCTCTTTCTCATGGCATTAGTCACCAGGCAGTCCGAACATATGCTGAACATTATGCCCGCCTCCCTCGCACCACTTCCCAGCCTGGAGTAATTTTCCCAGGTTCTGCTTGACCTTGTGTAAGGAGTCGCTTCCAGCTCCTCCTTTAGCACGCGCTCGTATATTTGTTTAGTGGACTGCAGAGTATTGTTAAATGCATATTTGTCCCCGAAATTATTTGCTTCGTACACGATTTTCTTAAAGTACCTCAGCCCCCTTGTTTTTTCCATGGAGTTAACCAATAAACGTTTTCTTTCGTTATCATCTGCGTGTAAGATCTTAGCGATATTTTTAATAGCTATTATCCGTGCCTTTATTGCTGTGTTGATTAGATTTAGACCACCCAGTTTTGGGGGCGCATATAGCCTTTTCCTTGCAACTTTTTGAAGGAAGCCGCTCCAAATAAATTTGTTCGTCATCTTTATAACGCTAGCGTTTACTCTTTCAGGCATTGGCCAGACGTGAGCCACATACCATAGGTTTGGGAATAGAACTTCGTTGAGTAGTTTTATTTTTGATGTAATCTGCGTGTTGTATTCCGCATAGCCAAATATGGTTTTCCGAATTTTTGCGGTTGCCATGTCCCAATTTTTATTAATGGTGACGGCAAGGTCTTTCTCCCACCATAGCCCTAATATATTTTGGCCATCGACTTTGTTCCAACCTTTTGTATCAGAAAACTCTATCCCTTTAACATGGATTAGAGCAGATTTGGACATGTTAATTCTCATGCCTATTGAGGTGTATTTTTCCATTATTCCACTTATTCTGTCTAGTTCTAAATTATTTTTTACAAAGACAGTGATATCATCGGCATATATACAGGATGCGTAACTTTTTCCACACCTCCTGATTCCGATGCTGTGTTTCAAGTCTATTATAAGTGGCTCCATTGCCAAAGAAAACAGCAACATAGACAACGGACACCCCTGCCGGACTGAGTTTTTAATCATAAAATTATCGGATAATTTGTTCCCTATTTTAATTTGAGATGTAATCTCATGATAAAGCGTTTTAATCATGCTTATAATTCCTTCTGGAAAATGTTTTTCTCTCATAATCTTAAAAATCCATTCTGTTCTGATGTTGTCAAAAGCCTTTTCTAGGTCAACAGTTAAAATATATAGTGAGTTTTCCTCTTCTGGCATGCTACTTAGAATAATGTCCCGGATTAAAATACAAGCGTCAATTGAGGATTTCCCTTCTCCCACTCCAAACTGATTCTCTAGGCCTGCGCCATTCATTATCATGGTCATTTTTTGGACGACAATATGGGCTAATATCTTATAGTCTGTATTTAACAGAGAGATTGGCCGAAATTCAGTAAGGTGCTTCGCGTTTCTCTTTTTGGGAACCAGTGTGATTAATGCATTTTTCATCCGCTCACACATTTCCCCATTTTTTAAGATGGCGTTAAAGACTGCACATAGAATAGGTTTCATTTGTTCCCAAAATGTGAGATAGAACTCATTAGGCAGACCGTCCTCCCCTGGAGCCTTTCCCTTTTTCAGCTTTAGCTTCACATCGTCTATTTCGTTTACTGTGATCGTTGCCTCGAAGCTCTTCGTGTTTTCGGGGTTGAGCTTGGGGAGGGGGGGGATAGGCGGCCCATCTCCGTCTTCCCATACCCCGTACTGATTATAAAGTCGACTGTAAAAGCTCGTCGCCTCCTCGAGCCGCTTTTCGGAGTCAACTAGCCCTCCCACTTCACCTCCACTCGCATTTTTGATTAATATCCGTATTTGTTCCAAAGTCAGAGCTTCTGATTCACTCGTATCGTACCCTCTCTCCCATTCCCTCGGGGCAAGCTTTTCCACCTCCCGTCTGTAAATTTCTTTTTTTAGTTCTTTAATTTCGAAATTTACAGTGGGTGTCCTGCAATTTGAATCTATCAGCTGTTGAAGCACCTCTCTATAAAATGCTATTACTTCATTTTTCTCTCTATAATAATCACTAGTTAGTTTTTTAAGTTTTTTTATAATACCTGCTTTAAATATCTGTTCCCACCAGGTTAAAATGTCTTTTTCGCTAAGAGCGTGGTTTGAGAGCCTTAATATTTCATATTCAACCTTTTTACAGAATGTTACATCTTTTAGTAAGTTGGTATTTACGCGCCAAATTTGTTCCTTCTTATTGTATGTCCTCTGTGTAACAAGGTCCAGTTTAATTTTAATGTGAATTGCGTGGTGATCTGAAATGGCAATAGGGGTCGTACTATATTGAATTAAATCATTTTTTAGTTTCTGTGATATAAATATGTAGTCGATTCTGGTTTTCGAGTGTGTACCTATTCTGGTAAATTGTAATCTGTTTTGAGCTGTATTTTTACCGGTGTCTATTGCGTCCATATTGCTGACTAGAATTTTAAATGTCTTGTTTATTGGGTATCGTATTTGCGTATTGTTTGCCGAGCTGTCCTCCCTCCTATATATAGCGTTGAAATCTCCCCCCATTATAGCCTTGTCCTTGAAAAGGCATGCGTAAGGCAGAATTTCGCTTGCCAGGAACTCTCGCATGTCCTTCCACATCCCACCTCCTGCAGGGGCATATACGTTAATAAAGTGCGTGTCCCCGATTTGCAGTGCAGTTATCCTCCCGGAGGCATGACGACGCACATTCGTTACCTCTAAAGACTTTTTAGTTAAAATTGCTGTCCCGAGAGAGGAGCCATCAGTATTGCCAAATATACAATAATGTTTGCTCTGCCAAGCAGTCGATTCTTTGTATTCTTGGATGAAGATGACGTCTGCTTTTAGATCATTGTACATAAAATTCTTAATAACATTGATTTTTAAGTTATTCGTAATACTGGCCACATTCAGTGACGCCACCGTTATCTCTCGTTTACTTGGAGAGGTACTCATTGTTGTATTTGAAAAAAGTTCTTTCTAATGTTGGGGAAACAAATAGAAACCGTTTGCATGACAGCTTCGGTATTTAAAGAAAAATATTCAAGAGAAAAAATGTTCAAATTTATAAAGTAAGGAATAAAAGTAAAGTCTGGTCCTCGGCATGGTTCATATAAAACAACTCTGATTATCAAAGCAAGGGTTATTTGACAATTTAAATGCATAGTTATAATCAAAGCAAAGCAAGAGCTATTTAAATTAATTAACGTTAGATTTACAAAGACTTTGGAGGAATTATTATCCATAATTTTTTATTTTTTTTTAATTGGACGATTTTTTTTATTCCTTTTTGTGCTCACCACCCTGGATTCTGATGCCTCGTTTTCTAAGCCTGTCATTCCACTTCTTTTTCTTTTTCTGTGTGAGGTCCTTCCCAAATAGTTTTTTCGCGACTGCGGCTGCAGTTCTATTCGTTTCGTCATCCTCTGAGGGGGTGAGGGCCGCGTTATCACTAGAGCCCATCTCCTCGTCGTCTCGCTGCGACCACAGCCTGCTTGGACCTGGTTGTGTAAGAAAGGAAGAAAACACTCCCTCCCCTCCCACCCCCCCAACGGCCGAGGACGTTTTTTCTTCTTCCAGCACTTTCATATTGTCATCACAACCTCCCTCCCTCAAATCCATGATTTCGGTCGAAACCACAGTGCCTGAGGCATTCATTAAAACATTTCCTCCCTCCCCTTCACTTATGATTTCCACAATTTTACTATCGGGTTTTCCCCCCTTCACTACAACATTTCTCTCCAACACTACTGCTTCTTCCGTGTCCGTCTCGGTTGAGGAAACAAGCACATTGCTGTCGTTGTTTATGCCGTTGGATATATTTTTCTTACGTTGCCTATTTCTCTTTTTCTCCTTTTTCTTCACTTCCACCCCCTCTGTTGGACTCACAGCACTTTCGCCGTTATTTTGCGAAACATTGCCCCCACTTTCAACCGATTTGGGCGTCTCCTCCGCCACTTGTACTACCCCCCCGTCTTCTACTGGGATGTCCATCCTCTCCTCGTCGTTCTCATCTTCTCCCCCCCCCCCAGAATTTTTAAGTGCATTAGCGTATGACGGTCCCGCCTTCGTTTTGGGGCACTGTAGCCTCAAATGATCTTCACTCCCGCATCTTGAGCACGTCAACTTTTGCCCGTCGTAATGAATGACAGCGCGTTCACCTTCAATACTAATGACACTTGGTATATTTTCAGTGAGGGACATCTTAACGGTCCTAGTGCCCGTCAAAGTGCCCTGGTGTAACCCATCGCCGGCCCACCTATTTTCCACATACGCGAATATTTTTCCATATTTGGACAATGCAGCTTCCACTTGCTCACGTGACACCTCGAAGGGTAGTTGACACACTTTTACGTACGTATATCTCTCGGAAATAGACTCGCACCACCAAGAGAACCTTTGGGGGCCCTTGGTCGGGAACTGGAATTTTTCACCCGCTTTCACCATAATCCTTTCGAAGGTAGTCTCTTGCTTGACTTTGACGAAGATCGACTTCCTTGCCGGACCCAGCCTGATTCCGTATATTTCCTCTGTCTTCAGCCCGAGGTCTCCACCGAGCAGTTGGTGGACCTCAAGGACTGATGGCGCCTCACTCACACTCTCTATGTTGACACGGAGAGTGTTCTTCTTCTCAACTGGCATTGTGACGGCTCGCTCTGCGTACACCGACACGAAACACTGTCCGCACACCCCTGGTACAGGGGTGCAAACCCACAAAAAACAAAGCTTTTGCCTTCAACCGAAAGGCAAAGCACTCCACCGGGAACGCAAAAACCACGTTCCCGGCGATCAAGGGCTCGATCGCCGGGAAAAAAAACCTCGGTCGCTGACTCACAGATAGCTCCGAAACACGTCTACTCCGTCCGAGCTACCGAGGCGTCATTCTTTCCTGTGGATATTTGCGGACACTACCGGACCCCATTGCGGGTGACTCCCGTAAAAGGTAACACCGCGGCTAGTCCCGGTATACTTTAAACAAGCTATAATTAGGGTTATTAACCAAATAGGTACATGTGTTCTTAACGATGTTATCCATCAAACTTATAATTTTTAAATGTTAACCCTCGCGATTGTAAGTAAAATGCAGTAGACACAGAAAATAATTTATATAAGGAAGCAATTCATTAAATGATGGAACTCATCTTCATATGGAGCATGGTAGCTATGGCAGCGAGGCTTGGACATTGACAGGTGCAGAGAATTCAAGAGTGGGAGCACTCCAACTGCGGTGCTACCGAATAATGATGAAGATAAAATTGATGGACCGAATAGGTAATGAGGAAGTACTCACAAGGAGACATCGCCTAAGTGATGTTCAGGATCTGAATGCGGAGGATTGTCAGAAGAGTGGGAGAAAATAGAAATCTTCGAAAACCCTTAATAAGAACACCAAGACTAATTAGACATAGACAATAGATGGTATAGGAAATGGTAACAAGATGGTAACAAGAACTCAAAGGAAGACACAAGCTGTCGCCTTCCATAGACCATTTTATGCATATATGGACTGGCAGTTTTTTACGAATAGGAAAAAACATCATTGAATAGCAAAGCCGCACAAAATATTCAGACATAAAAATGACAATAAAATATCAATAATAAAGCCCACAACCCATATTGTGATTGAAACTTTCATGACACGGGGTGATCTCAAGAATACTAATCTCTACATAGCTCCGAAAGGAAAGAAAAATCCAAATATATAATTTCTACACATGACCAATTACACATAACGCGGCCCTTGCATGGAGCGGCCTATTACGTGAAGAAAAAATTAAGAAAGCTGAAATTAATAAAAATAAATGAATTTAATAAATGTTTTTGTTCAGAAGAAACATCATAAAGTACGATTTGTATAATATTAGAGGCTTAAAAACTATTACTGAGGTCATTAAAAAAATTGCTCCGATTACATGACTTTCTCCGACTCATGACATGACATGATTACATGAAGGAAATCTCCAAAATCGAGATACCTGAGGATCGAGGATTGCTAAAGTGCACTGTTGACGTAAGCCTGCAACTCACACAGCATAGCAATCTTACGCAATAATTAGTTTAAATTTTAGCGGAGATCTAAAGTCATGACATGGGGGACAAATACGTCGAAAGTGCATTAACTCCGAAAAACCACGGTACGTCACCCTAGGTGGATCGAAAGTGGCGGTAAAAGTATTTTCGGCATCATCAAACATTAGTAATCGTATAATATCTCGACATTAATATCTAACTCCGCTGCAATTGGAGATTTAGGAAATAAATACTAAAGATATTTTAACTTTTTTCCAGAAAAATTCTTACAAACCACTCCAGCAGCTCGATTCTGTAAATGTGATATCTGTGCTTCGCGTGCTTCGAACCACAGTGGAGTTCACACGCCCCTCGCCGTGAAAGACGTTCAAGCGATCCTGCAAGCCTGTGTCGTGAGATGTTTGACGGATTGCGAACGATCACTTCAGTATCTTATGTTGGTAGCTGTGCGGATGCGAGGAACGAATCAGAATCTCCGACACAAACTTACTTCAGCGGCCAACTGCAGCTTCAGTTACCATAGAGAAACATATACCGTGGAATAATCACTCCCAAAGTAAATAATACTTCCTTACTCGATTTTGAGTGAGGTCTTTTCTTTTAAAAGTACCTATTATTGATAAGTTACGGTTGCTTAATTAGTTTATAGCTATCATCTGTATATTACCTCATTTATATGTGGCCAAGTGCTGCGTATCAAAGCCAATTATCACGTAGCAGGCTCGTAATTGCACAATTAGCACAAATTTTCTCATAATATGGAGCAAATGCTTACGCGAAATGAGAACAAGTGTTATTTTATTATTTAATAATGGTTCATTCTCGTTTGCGTTTGAGCCTATTATGTCAACAGAAAAAAGAATCATGTTGGTCGTGTTACTGAACGTCGGCAGCAATAATGCATGTAAGAGATGAAATGGATGATTAATTTTTACCTTAACGTACTAAATCATGCCCCGGCAAGCCACATAAACGTCTACGAATTAATAGTGGTGTGAGCTCAGTGACAATATCCATCGCAAATCCTCGAGATACGCGGGACAAACCTCTTCAATCCTCTTCCCGCATCTCGAAGGGATTGTTGATATCGCGTATCTGCCGCTGAAGTATGTGCATCTATTGCCTCGGTCGACATTGATGCTCATGCAACAGTAGCGGAGCTATGTAAAGAGCTTCCATTCTCATTAATAAAAACAAATCGAAGGCTTGAACTTACGAAACAAATATTAAATAAATCTGTTAACATTCAATACCGTACAATACTTTTACCATTGGTTCTACTCCAAATTATTATGAACATTAAGTTGTGAGTGTTTGACTTGTACATTCTAGCAGATGCACAAATATAAGATAATTGTCAAACCCTCAGCGCAAAGTTTAACTTCTCACCAACTTCAATCGCAATAAAGGCCAATCAATTAAAATAGTACGCGGTTGTAAATTTAACTTCACGCATTTCTTTTAATTGTTTTTAATACATATTATTTATGGGAAGTGACAATATAAAATAGCCACCATCGTAATTAATGAATAATGTGCTATTAATTATCAATCACAGCGTAAATTCATAATTAAAAATTAGAGCGCATTGCCGCGACGAAGCTACCACGGGCCCTCTTGGGCGTGAATACTTTCACGGACGCGGCTGTGAGAGTGACGTCACTAGAAAGTTTCAGAATCGCTCCAGCGTGAAAGCCGTGAATTCATTGACGAAATCCGCTTGTGACGGCCATATCACATTTACAGAATCGAGCTGCTGGTCCCGTGGATAATCGCGAAAGCATGGGTGACTGGTAGATACAACCATGAGTATGGACACTGACCTCGAAGGTGTGGTGACGCGAGGCAGACGCTGAGCGTTCCATTCATCTCGGCACATTTGCCTCCCTGCAAACAGTCGGAATCAAGTTGGCATCTTCGAAGTGCTTCCAAGGGAGGGCAGCTCTCCATAATTTCGGCTAATCAAAATATAAGAAAGAGATACATGGTCAAAATGGATTGCTTGGATAGAACATGGTTAATGGCAGCAGCTCTACACTGGATTCAGCTACGTATCATAAGGGGAGCAATTTATTTCTATAATTAGCATAATAATAGCCGTAGGTTAAAAACAAAAATTATATTAGGACTAAAAACTATATCGTACACTAAGAAACCAAATATATAATCCTAATTGTTATGGAGGTTGCAAACATGAATTATTAATGCATTTTAAGGTCACCTAAAACATTTTACGGAGCAAACACTTCAACTCATTGCAAGAAATAAATATAAATGCATAAATAAGAGAATATATGAAAATTTTAAGACATCAATTTAATGAAATTATGAAGCCATTTCTTATAGCAGACAATCAATCATCTCTCAGATAGAATCATCGCTTTCGCCTGATTTTTAGGAGATGAATATTCCCTACAGTAGAAGGCATTATAATTGGTGTTGTAAATTTAGGAGGACAATTAATATTGAACGTGATTTGATCTTCAAAGATACAAAAACTGCGCAATTCTTATAATTAATTTATATTTATGAGAGGCTTGCGTTTTTCCCCAATCAAAAATTGAAAAATTGTTCATGTCGAGTTTGGCACTGAAGCAGGTCCATCATCCACAAAAATGTTTCTGTAGTAAAATAAATGAGAAGTTGATACTTCATTTCATTAGAGGTCCTCGAGATAGTTGCCAAGTCACCCTCTGACTTGTCGAATATAAAGATGACTTAATTTGGTATCGGGACCGGAAAGAATTTACTTTGATACTTAAGCCCTAAATTCAGTCGGTTGTGACTCAATTTATCATGCAATCATTATACGTTTGTTGATCACACACTGCGCCAAATACAATACTAAAAATAATCAATTTACTTCGGAAAAGAAATCATTTTTCCTGTTTGTAGGTAGCAACATTCTCCGGATTCTCAGCTGACACTTTGAAAATGATAAGATCTCAAAAATATCTAATTCAAAGCAAACAAAACGCATCAATGATAAATTATGAAGAAATGGGAGAAAATATAATTACCTCCATTGCACTCATTGGAGAGAAAGACCCAGAAGTAGAACACAGTCGATACAACTGCATAACGATACGGAAACCATGAGCAACCTTAAAAAAATAATAATGCAATTGTTAGAGATTTTACCACAAAATTTGACTTGATTCTCGCTATTCACTGTATCCTCCTATTGTACCATAAAGGCTTAGAATACGTCATTCCCCTCATGGCCACGTTGTGAATTACCAAAATTTTGTAAGAGTAAAAGGGTCTTCAATATCTTATTTAAATTCTGTGTTATTGTCAAATAAACTTACAAAAAAAGAAAAGAAAAGGTAAAAAAAACAGGGTAAAATACCATAAAAATAAACTAAATTTATCAAGCACAATGTTAACGAAATACTGATCATCTTTCTGACTACCAATCCCTTGGGAACCTGCTCGTCACATCATGGCAGTACCCAGAATCTAAACTGGGGGGCGGGTGGGGGCAAATCTAGCTGTGATCGTTCAAGTTGTAACTTTTTTGCTCAGAAAAGATTAATGAAACCAAAATTTTAAGGAAATTATGGTAGCAATTTATCAGTTTCTACCTATGATTATTTGCTTGAAAAAAATAATGATTTTTATTTTAGTTCCATGTCTCATACTAATATCATTTTTCTTCGAAATGAAATTTTTTTTCATAATTTTTGTTTAGACAACCTGCCCCTAAGCTGCATTAATGCTCGAATCCACAAGGGTAAAAGCATCCGCCTACATGAGGATTCGAATAATAATTTCCTGTCCATTGATTCCGCAAAACAGATGACAAGTAATAAAATTGACAAGAATATTCTGGGCATAATCTGGGGACCTCAGCTCGAGTAACGACCAATGTCATTATAATTCTCCGTGCTTAAGACCATTCTCGGATACTACGAAATGAGGGCAGGGAAAGGCATGGTAGGAGTTCTTAACTCCACGCAAAATACTGTAAGCAATAGTCCACCTTACACGATGGTAACAACGCGCTAACGTATCCCCGTCTATTTCTCAAGAACTTAGAGTGACTGCGTATTTTCTCAGACATTCCTTGTATACCAACTCACCCATTGTCGAGCCTCAGCTGCTGACAAAAGATCACTGAAGTCACGCATCAAAGTCACGGTATAAAAGTACTAGATTGAGCAACCGATTCTCGCGAGTAAAGAAATGAACTAATTAAGGAAATAAATGTATCTTACAAATCCGAGAACCACGCAGGCATACGCCGAAAAATATTACCACAACGTTGCCTATTTAAAAAATCAGTCGTGACCGCAATTAAATTCATTTAACACACTTCCTCGTCACCCCATACCTAACGGTTATGCGTGAATGATCTTGATACGCAAGGCTAAGACTATTGATATCAAGCATTATGACTCCAAATGTTGATTGCAGCTGGCTGATGCTGTCCGCGCAATTCATAGGTGATTAGTATTGACTACTGATATGAAAAAGTTAAAGTCACAATATCCGTTTGTGCTCTAAACTGAAATCCATATCTTAATCTCAGCACTCGTCCGAAGCAACGCAACGCATGAGGGACCAAGGAGGGGCCCTTTGACGGATGCAACACACCAGGGCCGGGACCCAGTGCAAAAAACTGATTCACCGAGTCACCCATGGAGGGGACGGAGTTCGAAGGAAAGAAGGAGGGGGGCGCCGCGCCGCCGCGATAGGAGCCCGTCGAGGCCTCCGCGGAGAGGATAGGAGTGTTAGGTAGGGGATAGGGACAAACCTGCGTTACCATGGGGACAACGAGGCCCTCTACTAGCGAAACCATTATTTGATTTACCAAAGAAATTGGAAGATTTTTTAATTAGGAGAAAAATCCAAAGATCATTTCGTTGGATACTCGTCCTAAGCAAGAAATGAAGGCCCAGGGGAGCCCTTTGAGGATACAACGCACCGGGGTCGGGACCCAGTAATTCAACTGATACACCCGATCACCCGGAGAGGGGAGTGCAAATGGGAAGGAAAAAGGAAAGAGACGCCGCCGCGATAGGAGCCCGACAACGGGTGGGTCTGGGGTGGGGAAAGGGTTGGAAGGGAAGGGACGGGTTAAAACACCTTACCGCTATAGAAGCGGAAAGGCCCACTAACTAGCGAAACCTGGAATCAGCCATTAATGTGCCAACGATTTTGGAGGATTTTCCTATTTAAGAGAGAAACCCACCGATCAAATCGTTGGATTAATTTCTTGCCCGAAACACTATGAAACAATACCATAATACTCCAACCAAAGCCTATGCAAAAAAGAATAAATAATAACGTGAAACAAAAAAACACCGTCGTCTGCCACGCGTAATAAGTGCAGGCATATGATTTTAAATCACCAGTGTTTTGGAATAATTACATGTCAGGTTGAAACTAATTGCCGACAGTTAATAGAAAATGTACATTACGATGCCCCAAATTGGCGGTCTTTGATGAGAGAGTATGTGAGCCAGAAGACTTCATTGCGAAAGTGTGCAAAGGATGGAGGCATTACGACATCTCTCCTTTTTTTTAGAATTCATGAAGTCTGAAAATATTTAACTTCATTAACGGCAATGCAGCGCAAAAATCAATTGCTGTAATTGTCCGCACCTCAGAATTGATATTCATGTATATCTTTCAGAACGACACGAAGAACATTATATTAGAACCCCGCTAAATTTCCAGGTCCTACAGAGACGATAAATTATGTAACATATTTTGCTGAACGTATGGATGGGTATGGAGACTCATTTTTCCCGCGAACAATAGGTGCTTTACAGAACTTTGCTAAAGCATTTCCTTTTTATTTGTTGACAGCTGATGGCATAACACCCCCCGCCACACGCGCCAATTGAGGCGGCTTGCGGGACGGTATGCATGTGTAGATGGATATGAATCCAATTACGATTTTAATTGAAAAATTCCAAAGGAAACAGAAATCTATAAGAGATTCCGACTACCCAACTCGCCTCTATTCAATTTAATTTAAAAAATTAGGCATAGCGATGAATAAGAATTATTGAAATCGTAGGTACTACCTGCTACTACGTATTTACAGCTGTGCATAGCTTCCTCGGTACTGACGCATTGTAAACAATGCACCAACGTAATTCTTCGTTAAAACTTTCGCGGGTACTCGTCATGCTGCATAAAAACTTTTGGGCTAAGTCGCCGCGTCAATTTTTGGTTGGCCCCAACGTTTTCCGACCGATGCTGGTCTGATCGAAGGGAAGATTCCCTTGAGAAAGCGACTAGCATCGGTCCGGAAACGTTGGGGACACCCAAAAATTGACGAGGCGACAGCACGAAAGTTTTTATTTGACAATACACCGACGTTTTAATTTTTCCCGCTTGGCTTAGTAAAATGTTGTCATTATGACTAATTCAGTGCTTCCTGTCAGACGAAAGCATTACAATAAAGAAAAATGATTCAGAGAAATCACTAAAGTTATTTTTCTGGCATCTAATTAACCATAAAAAACATATTTGGGCCAAAAATAACGGTAGAATTTCTTCAGCCTTTCATTGCAGAGAACACAATGATAGCGTAATTTGTTTCGCAGAAAAGTTTTTGCGGACGGAGCGGTTTCGTTAGGCAGCCATTAAGATAAGAGTGCAATCACCTCATTGCTCTTTTTCCCCTAGACCTTATCTTTTCGAGGATGGAGTGCGTTGCTCTTTTGCGACAGTAAGCAGATAAGTTTGATGGTATCTGCCATGAGACAACTTTTTAAGCGAAATGTTGGACTGACTTTGAGCCACCAGTCATAGCCATTTGTATAGGGATAATATTTGGGAATTGCTTCTATGAAGTGATTAGACACGTACGATATTTCTTATTGCTATATAAAAAACAATATATTTAAAAATTGAATAAGTGTATGGAGTAAAGATACAGGGTGTGTTCCGAAAGCGATGCATTTATTTTTTACAAAGTAATTAATTAAACGGATTTGGAAAAATACTTTAAATCCTTCAATGTGCTGTCTTTGAGCCTCTGCTCAAATTATTCCAATTCTACAAAATTTTTTCCAATGACTCTGCCATGACTCGTACGCACCCTGGAAGGCTTCTTCGAAAACCTCTCGCAAGATCTTCGTCACGGCAGACTGTGTCCCTTCTACGTACGAAAAATGCGTTCCTTGCAGGGCTGCCTTAATCCGAGGGAACAGAACATAGTCTGCAGGAGCGTCTTCAGGACTATAACACGCTTCAGAACTTTAGATTGGGTCATTTTTATGCCTTATAGGGCGAGAACCTCATCCTGGCCCTCATTCGGGGCCTTTAACCACTTCAACACTTGTAAGTAATACAGAGCCTTTTCCCCGTAAGCCTAAAAAATCATTTTGTTAGTGTCCTCGGGAGATTTTTTTCAGTTGAGCACAAAAAGGAAACGTTGCTCGATGGTCGATTCATTGATACGGTCAGCGCGCAGAGGTTTACAATGCGAAAGATCTTTATCCCTTAGCCATACTGAGGAATTTCATTTTATGTTGATATTAGTGCAACTTAATAAGAATTCAGCTGCACGTAACAGGCATTCTCTTTGTGACGTTTCCCGTCTGCTAACCGAAAGCCGTAAAACAATAATTTCGATTCATACTACAATCTATGTGATTGAAATCGAAATCCCCCTTCGGTAGAAACGGATGGCTAACACGAAAGTTTCGTATTCAACTTTGTCTCGTGTACCTTTTCGAGATAGCGATTGAAAATGACAAAGTATCCTGTAATATCGGAGACAACTCTCACGCCTTGAAATTTACACAAACGAGTATTTTGGATTAGTATTGACTCTGTAACCAGTTCGTGTCGGCTAGCATTTACTAATACTTTATTAATGTAATACCGTATTATATGTCAATACTATTTCCATGTTCGTTAGTGATATATGAAATAAGAATATTCAAATTATTTTCTAGCGGAACAGCGTGATCGGAATTCGTACATTTTGGTGTATATTCTCGTCGGAACTCGCATCTTTGACTTTGTATAGTCGGTATCACGCTAGGTTTACAATGCAAAGGACCTTAATCCCTTAGCCGAATGATCTTGATATGCAGGTCAGAGGATATTGATATCAAGCATTATGACTCCAAATGGTGACTGCAGCTAGATAATGCTGCTCGCGAAATTCATAGGTAATTAATATTAACTAATTATTTGATAAATTTGATATATTTGATAAAGGCATGATATCCGTTCGTGCTCTACATTGAAATCTACATCAAATTTAAAATCTAAATATATAATTTTACACTTGCGGAAACAATATAAAAACAATATCTTACACGCAAAATTTATTCCAAACAAAAACATGGGAACTGTCTGGAATAAAACAAAATCGCCGATATTGCATTATAAGTATAGGTATATGATTTTCAATTACGGTTGTTTTGGGATACGTATACGTTAGGTTTGATAGGGATCGCTGGCAGGTAACGAAAAATATGCAATACGATGGCCCAATTTGTCGGTCTTAGCCGAACGAGAATCTGAACTAGAGGACGTCCATGGCGAAAACCTAAGGTATGAATGGAGGTATAACGTGGTACCTTCCCTTTTTAGACTTCGAGAAGTTTCACAATTTTTACCTTCACCAATGCGAATTCAGCACAAAAATCTATAGATATTATGATCCGACCCTCAGGATTGAAGTATTTAAGTACCTATAGAGGAATTGAGACTGAATATCTTTCAGAACGATGCGTAGAACATTATGTTAAAACCACACAACATTTCCAGGTCGAAAAGAAAACAATTAAGTAGCAGATTCAGTTTTACGAATGGCTAGGCATTGGAGTTCCTTTTTCCCTGGAGATGTAAAAGATTTCATTATTGCATGGTGGAATTTCGTCAGAGGATTTACTTTTCCTTTGTTTTCCTTTTTACCGAAGAGTGATTTCGATTTCAATCACATAAATTGTAGTATGAATCGATATTCTTGTTTTACGGCTTTCGGTTAGCAGACGGGAAACGTCTCAAAGAGAATGCCTGTTACGTGCAGCTGAATTCTTATTAAGTTGCACTAATATCTACATTAAATGAAATTCCTCAGTATGGCAAAGGGATTAAGGTCCTTCGCATTGTAAACCTCTGCGCGCTGACCGTATCACTGAATCGACCATCAAGCAACGTTTCCTTTTTGTGTTCAACTGAAAAAATCTCCCGAGTACACTAACAAAATGGCTTACGGGGAAAAGGCTCTGTATTACTTACAAGTGTTGAAGTGGTTAAAGGCCCCGAATGAGGGCCAGGATGAGGTTCTCGCCCTAAAAGGCATAAAAATGACACAATCTAAAGTTCTGAAGCATGTCATAGTCCTGAAGACGCCCCTGCAGACTATGTTCTGTTCCCTCGGATTAAGGCAGCCCTGCAAGGAACGCATTTTTCGTACGTAGAAGGGACACAGTCTGCCGTGACGAAGATCTTGCGAGAGGTTACCGAAGAAGCCTTCCAGGGTGCGTACGAGTCATGGCAGAGTCATTGGAAAATATTTTGTAGAATTGGAATAATTTGAGCAGAGGCTCAAAGACAGCACATTGAAGGATTTAAAGTATTTGTCCAAATCCGTTCAATTAATTACTTTGTAAAAAATAAATGCATCGCTTTCGGAACACACCCTGTATCTTTACTCCATACACTTATTCAATTTTTAAATATATATTGTTTTTCATATGGCAATAAGAAATATCGTACGTATCTAATCACTTCATAGAAGCAATTCCCAAATATTGTTCCGATATAAATGCCTATGACTGGTTGCTAAAAGTCAGTTCATCATTTCGCTTAAAAATGTGTCTCATGGCAGATATTATCAAACTTAGCTGCTTACCGTCCCAATAGAGCTAAACGCACTCCTTCCTCCATAAGACAATTTCTAGGGAAAATAGAGCAAGGAGGTAATTGCACTTTCATATAAGTGGCTGCCTAAGAAACCCGCACCATTCGCAAATCACTTTCTGCGAAAGAAATTAAGCTACTAATGGTGTTCTCCGCATTGAAGGGCTGAGGAAATTCATTACAAAATTCATTTCAGGGGCATTTCCTCAATATAAGGTATCAATATCCATAACAAGCAAACGAATAACGTGAACAAGTGTTGTAATATCCAGGGCCAGAACTGGGAGATTTGTAGGGACAAAAAACGTTTGCCACTGAGTACAATACACCCGTAAACTATTTTTTGAGATACGGTTGTTCCTAACACTCCGTGTGTTTGCTATTAAGAAGTTTTATTAATATTATTGTACAATTACCTATGAATAAATAAATATTGTTCAATAATTTAATTAGAAAAATTAATTACCGTTTTAAATACACATTCAAAATTTTACCGCCCACTGAAATCTGCCGTCAGTGCGTCAGCAAGTGCGAGGAATAGCGATAAATGCGTTGGAGTGCAGGAGATTAAAAATAACCAGCCTTTTAATAATCTATTTAACAGAAATCAGTACTCAGTATACCACTTCTGCATCGCATACAATAATAGAGCAATGTGACAGCCTAGGTTTCAAATCTTTATTTCAGACTAATGTGTTGAAAAATGAAATACCTTACACATTTCAAGATTAACTTTAATTTTACTCACTTTATTCGATACAAGAACTACAAAACAACGCTAAGTGAAAATTAAAAGCATGAATGAAACCAGCCAGTAGCATAAAACCAACATCTTTCAACTCAGCGTAGGTAAGGAGAAAGTATCTTTTCTTTCCCTTTGAAATATCCCCAAATACATAAAAATTTATCATTTTGCAACATCTCCTTTTAAATTGCTCTATCTTGCAACTACTCAACTCCAATCAACTTTCAAGATTTTTTTTCATTTTTGCAGTAAGGATGCCCTTTGCACCTCTGCTTCCAGCAATACCATACTTATTTTACATAAACATCCCATATGCAGGTATTCCGTATTCTAAAGAACACAAAATATTTCAATCACATATCATACAATATTCATAAGGCTTTGCGTTAACTTTTTTTTACAACAAGTGATAATATCTTTGCCAGGCAGTGAATTCCTTAAATTACTTGCTATAAACATAATCTGGAGCCAGGACATCTACCCGGACAGCATTTGCTGGATCCAGGACAGTGGTCGTCCGATGAACATGCATAGCTACATTCCCAGGAGCTACTAAAATGAGGACAGTACCCTGGTTTAACTGGTAGAGAAAAAAGTGAGAATGCAGTCATTAGGCATAAAATGTACAGAGGATAGACAACACAACGTCATTAAACCTCTAGGCTTGCAAAAAATTATCTATGTAATAGCATGACTGTTTCCTAAAATATCGGAAAAACCAAAAAACTAACTACTTCCTTTTAAATCTAATTCCTCTGGATTCTCAGCTGACACATTGAATATGATAAGTTCACAAAAAATTCGCATGCATGGCAAACAAAAAGAATTAAAGATAAATTATAATAAATGGCAGATAATATAATTACCTCTATGACACTCATTGGGAAGAAAGAAACACAAGAAGAGTACAGTCGACACGACTGCAAAACAATACGGAAACCCAGAGTAACCTTAAAAAAATAAAGATGATTTTTTTCTCTGAGAGGGAAAGAATGTGGTTTTTCATGTGCAGAATTCATTTAAGTTCTCATTCATCGTTATGCCTCATTCTTCTATTGGATTGAATGGAGGCGATTTGGGTAGTCGGGATATTTTTTAGATTTATGTTTCCTTTGGCATGTTTGAAAATAAAAGTATTTAACTCTACATCCATCTACATCTACATATTTCGCGGTAGGCCGGATCAATAGACGTGTGACGAGGGGTGTAAGGACATCAGATGTTAACGAAGGAAAAGTAAATCCTCTGACGAAATTCCACCTTGCAATAATGAAAACATTTATATCTCCAGGGAAAAACGAAATCCAATGCCTAGTCTTTCGGAAAACTGTATCTGCTACTTCATCGTTTCTGTTCGACCTGGATATGTTGTGTGGTTTTAACGTGATGTTCTACGTGTCGTTCTGAAAGATATTCATTCTCAATTCCTCCATAGGTACTTAAATACTTCAATCCTGAGGGTCGGATCATAATATATATAGATTTTTGTATTTAATTCCCATTGATGAAGGTAAAACTTGTAGAACTTATCGAAGTCTAAAAAGGGGAGACACCACATTATATCTCCATCCATGCCTTAGGTTTTCGCCATGGACGTCCTCTAGTTCAGATCCTCGTTCGGCTAAGACCGACAAATTGAGGAATCGTATTGCATATTTTTCCTTAACTGCCAGCAATCACTTTCAAAATATTGTATGAGTACCTCAAAACACCCGTAATTGAAAATCATATACCTAAACCAATAATGCATAGACAGCGACATTGTTTTTTTTATTCCAGATAGTGAGTTTTCGTGTTTTTGTATGGAATAAATTTGGCGTGTAGGATATTTTTCTTATATAATTTCCAACAAGTGTAAAATTATAAATATAGATTTTAATGTTGACGTAGATTTCAATGTAGAGCGAAAACTGATATCATGCCTTCAAATTTATCAAATCATTAGTTAACATTAATTACCTATGAATTTCGAGAACAGCATCAACTAGCTGCAGTCACCATTTGGAGTCATAATGCTTGATATCAATAGCCTCTGACCTGCCTATCACGATCATTCACGCATATCTGTTGTACGGAAACGAGGAATTTTTTTCCAATGAATTTCAGGTCACATTGATTTTTTAATGGGAAACGATGTGATAATATTTTTCCGCGTATGCCTGTTCTAGGAGTTTTAAGATAATTTATCAATTAATTACTGGAGAGAATCGGTTGCTATATATATAATTGTTAGAGTGAGGCCTTTAGTTGTGACTTTAGTGATCTTCAGTGAGTAGCTGAGGCACGACAATGGGTGAGTGGGTATGCATGGACTGACTGAGAGAATACGTGGTTTACTGTAAGTTCTTGACAATTCAACAGAGACACGTTATCGCGTTTTTACTATCGTGTAATTGGTTATGGTGATTAATTATTGCTTATACTGCGCATGGAGTTAGGATATCTCAACATGTTGTTCCGTGTCCTCACTTAATAGTATCCGCGAATGGTCTTAAGTACGCATAATTATAACAACATTGGTCTGGATTTGAGCTGAGGTCCCCGGGATATGCCATGAATATTCAAAATATCAATTATAATACTCGTCCTCTTTTTGGCGGAAAAAGTGTACTCAAAATGAAGTGAGAACGATTAAAATCCTGTTATAGGTGGATGATTTTACCTATGTGGACTCAGGTATTTATGCAGCTAAGGGACAGAACGATTCACTTATACCGCATTCACTAATCTCTGATTTTTGCCTAATTTCAGCATCTAATTTTTTGTCCATACTTAAATATGGAAAACTAAGGCTTTTTTGGGGTTCTTTCATCGTATCTATTTTGTCCGCGAGGTAGACTTTTATGAATGTATGTGGTACTTGGACTGTCTTCTTCGCTGAGAATCAAGTATTTCTCTTGCAGAAAAGTTTCTCGGGTTCTCCAGCGGTTGATGTCGTCCATGTCTCCCGAATTTCGATCCGCAACTTGCTGATCATTCACGCATATCTGTCATGTAATATCACGCACATCAGCAAGTCGCGTATCGAAACATCGGGAGACATGGACGACATCAACCTGTGGAAAACCCGAGAAACTTTTCCTCAAATTGTACGCTGGGAAAACCTAAGATCATAGAAGTATTTTTCTTTCTATCCTATATTCTCAGTCTATTTCGAAGGAAAAAATAGATTTTAGTTGTATATTTTTTATAATCCTCCTGAAAATACATTCAGACATTTTTATCTATGAATTTGGTGTCAGAGAAAACTATGCATTGTTATACAATCAATCCATCACTACCAATGTGACGAGAAAGTTCCCGAGGGATAGGGAGCGAATGGACGATAAGTATTTTGTGATCACAGTGCTTTATTAATTTAGCTTATTTTTATGGCATTTAATCGTGGATTTATTTATTTTCGTGACTGTGACGTAGCTCTTTTTTGTCCGCGAGGTAGGCTGTTATAAATGCACTTGGTACTTGGTCTCTCCATTGAGCTGAGAATTAACTATTTCACTCCCCATTCTGTATTCTCAGTCTATTTCGAACGAAGAAGTAAAATTTCCCAGACGAGTTTCTAAAGTTCTCCTGAGTCTATTCGAAGATATCTTTATTTGTATGTATAATGTGGTCAGAGAGAAAGTTGCGCAATGCCAAAATGCGTAAGTGACGAGAAGATTTCCAAAGGGATACACAGTGGTGATTATTAAGTATTTTATGAGCATTGAACTTGATTAATTTAATGCATTTTATGATATTTTACTTTGAATGTGTCGCCTTCCCCGTTTGAGTTTCACTGATAGTAACTCAGTGAGACCTTATGATAGACCATTTTTGGGCCAGCGGGCCGATCTATCCGGTAAGGGGGTATTTGCGAAGAGTGCCGTGGTCCGATAAATGGGACGGTTTTTTTTAACCTTCATGCCTTTCATTTTTTGTGCTTCGTGAAGGTGTTTAAAAACTAATTTGATACCTGTATTGTAACACACCAGTAGGTTTTAAGGGCACATAAAAATGTTTGCATCAATGAATGCGTAAGAGGCTTTATATAAATTTTTGCGTGCAAACCTACAAATTATGCTAAAATGACCTGAAATTCTTTAGTATGCCAGGTAAAGGTGACACTAAAATGGTTAATAAGATGTTGATTAACTTGTTACTCTCAAAAGATGTTGTAGCTTAATTCACAACGTGATTGCGAAAGGAATGAAGTATTCTAAGCCTTTACGGTGGAGGATGCGTGCAATAGGTGGATACAGTGAATAGCGCGAATCGAGCAAAAGTTTAATGGCATAGTCACTAACAAATGTCTTATTTTTTTAGGTCACTCTCGGTTTCCGTATTGTTTTGAAGTTGTACTCTTATTTACCGTATGGCATTTTATCGTATATTTATTGCTTTTCGCGATTGAGTCCACTTGATACTAACTCGAAAATGTAATAAGATATTGATGACCCTTTTATTCGCCTAACATAACCTTATTAACAACGTAACTGTGAGGTAGCTCTTTTTTGTCCGCGAGGTAGGCTGTTATAAATGCACTTGGTACTTGATCTCTCCATTGCGCTGAGACTTAGCTATTTCATTATCCATCCTATATTCTCAGTCTGTATCGAACGAAAAAGTAGAATTTCCCAGTCGATTTTTTAAAATTCTCCTGAGTCTTTTCTAAGATATCTTTATATGAATGTATAATGAGGTCAGAGAGAAAGTTGCGCAATGCCATTATGGCGTATGTGACGAGAAGGTTTCCAAAGGGATTCACAGTGGAGAGATATTATGTATATTATGAGCATTGAACTTGATTAATTTAATGCATTTTATGGTATTTTACACTGAATGCATTGCCTTCCCTGTTTGAGTTTCTCTGATAGTAACTGAGAGAGACCTTTTTGATCGACCCTTTTAGGGCCAGCGGGCCGATCTATCGGGTAAGGGGGTATGTGCGAAGAGTGCCATGGTCCGATAAATGGGACGGTTTTTTTTCACATTCATACCTTTCATTTTTTGTGCTTCGTGTAGGTTTCTAAAAACAATTTTGATACCTGTAATGTAACATACCCGTAAGTTTTAAGGGCACATAAAAATGTTAGCATCAATGAATGCGTAAGAGGCTTTATATAAATTTTTGCGTGAAAACCTACAAATTATGCTAAAATGACCTGAAAGTCTTTAGTATACCAGGAAAAGGTGACACTAAAATGGTTAATAAGATATTGATTAACTTGTTACTCTTAAAAATGTTTTAGCTTATTTCACAACGTGATTGCAAGAGGAATGATGTATTCTAAGCCTTTATGGTTGAGAATACGTACAATAGTGGATACAGTGCTTAACGTGAACCGAGCAAACGTTTAATGAAATAGTCACTAACAACTGTCTTATTTTTTTAAGGTTACTCAGGGTTTCCGTATTGTTTTGCAGTCGTGTCGACTGTACTCTTCTTGTGTTTCTTTCTTCCCAATGAGTGTCATAATGGTAATTATATTATCTGCCATTTATTATAATTTATCTATAATTCTTTTTGTTTGCCATGCAAGCGAATTTTTTGTGAACTTATCATATTCAATGTGTCAGCTGAGAATCCAGAGGAATTAGATTTAAAAGGAAGTAGTTAGTTTTTTGGTTTTTCCGATATTTTAGGAAACAGTCATGCTATTACATAGATAATTTTTTGCAAGCCTAGAGGTTTAATGACGTTGTGTTGTCTATCCTCTGTACATTTTATGCCTAATGACTGAATTCTCACTTTTTTCTCTACCAGTTAAACCAGGGTACTGTCCTCATTTTAGTAGCTCCTGGGAATGTAGCTATGCATGTTCATCGGACGACCACTGTCCTGGATCCAGCAAATGCTGTCCGGGTAGATGTCCTGGCTCCAGATTATGTTTAGATAATGAGATTTAAGGAATTCACTACTTGGCATTGATATTATCGCTTGTTGTAATGAAAAGTTGACGGCAAAGCCTTATGTTAATCGTATGATATTTGATTTAAATATTTTGTGTTCTTTAGAATACGGAATACCTGCACAAAGGATGTTTACGTAAAACAAAAATGGTACTGCTAGAAGCAGAGATGCAAAGGGCCTCCTTACTACAAGAATGAAAAAAAATCTTGAAAGTTAATTTGGGTTGAGAAGTTGCAATATACGGCAATTTAAAAGGAGATGTTGCAAAATGATACATTTTTATGTATTTGGGGATATTTCAAAGGGAAAGAAAAGATACTTTCTCCTTACCTACGCTGAGTTGAATGATATTGCTGTTAGAGCACATAGCGTTGTTATGTAGTTATTATATCGATTAAAGTGAGTAAAATTAAAGTTAATCTTGAAATGTGTAAGGTATTTCATTTTTCAATCCATTAGTATGAAATAAAGATTTGAAACCTAGGCTATTACATTGCTTTATTATTGTATACGATGCAGAAGAGGTATACTGAGTACTGATTTCTGTTAAAAAGATTATTAAAAGACAGGTTCTTCTTAATCTCCTGCACTCCAACAAATTTATCGCTATTCCTTCACTTTGCATAGGCTCTGAAAGAAACATGCAGAACTCGGGTGGGGCAAAGAAGGTACTTGCCCCTGACGGCAGATTTCAGGGGGCGGCAAAGTTTTGAATGTTTATTTTAAAACGTTAATTAATTTTTCTAATTAAATTATTGAACAATATTTATTAATTCATAGGTAATTATATAATAATATTAAAAAACTTCTATATAGCAAACCCTCGGAGTGTAAGGAACAACGGCATCTCAAAAAATAGCTTACGGATGTATTGTATTCAGTGGCAAACGATTATTGCCTGACCGATCTCCTAGTTCTGGCCCTGGATACTACAACACTTATTCACTTTATTCGTTTGCTTGTTATGGACATTGATACTTAATATTGAGGAAATGACTTTTGTTATGAATTTCCTCAGCCCTTCAATGCGGAGAAGACCATTACTACCTTAATTTCTTTCGCAGAAAATGATTTTCGAAGGGTGCAGTTTTCTTAGGCAGCCATTAAGTTAAGAGTGCAATCACCTCATTGCTCTTTTTTCCCTATTTTATTATTATCTTTTCGAGGATGGAGTGCGTTGCTCTTTTGCGACAGTAAGCAGCTAAGTTTGATAATATCTGCCATGAGACAACTTTTTAAGCGAAATGTTGGACTGACTTTGAGCCACCAGTCATATCCATTTGTATATGGACAATATTTGGGAATCACTTCTATGAAGTGATTAGACACGTACGATATTTCTTAACGGGATAAGAAAAACAATATATTTAAAAATTGAATAAGTGTATGGAGTAAAGATACAGAGTGTGTTCCGAAAGCGATGCATTTATTTTTTACAAAGTAATTAATTGAACGGATTTGGACAAATACTTTTGGATAAGGATTCTTCGGTAACCTCTCGCAAGATCTTCGTCACGGCAGACTGTGTCCCTTCTACGTAGGTACGAAAAATGCGTTCCCTACTGGGCTGTCTTAATCCGAGGGAACAGAACATAGTCTGCAGGGGCGTCTTCAGGACTATAACATGCTTCAGAACTTTAGATTGGTTCATTTTTATGCCTTATAGGGCGAGAACCTCATCCTGGCCCTCATTCGGGGCCTTTAACCACTTCAACACTTGTAAGTAATACAGAGCCTTTTCCCCATAAGCCTAAAAAATCATTTTGTTAGTGTCCTCGGGAGATTTTTGCAGTTGAGCATAAAAAGGAAACGTTGCTCGATGGTCGATTCAGTGACACGGTCAGCGCGCAGAGGTTTACAATACGAAAGAACTTAATCCCTTAGCCATACTGAGGAATTTCATTTTATGTAGATATTAGTGCAACTTAATAAGAATTCAGCTGCACGTAACAGGCATTCTCTTTGTGACGTTTCCCGTCTGCTAACCGAAAGCCGTAAAACAATAATTTCGATTCATACTACAATCTATGTGATTGAAATCGAAATCCCCCTTCGGTAGAAACGGATGGCTAACACGAAAGTTTCGTATTCAACTTTGTCTCGTGTACCTTTTCGAGATAGCGATTGAAAATGACAAAGTATCCTGTAATATCGGAGACAACTCTCACGCCTTGAAATTTACACAAACGAGTATTTTGGATTAGTATTGACTCTGTACCAGTTCGTGTCGGCTAGCATTTACTAATACTTTATTAATGTAATACCGTATTATATGTCAATATTATTTCCATGTTCGTTAGTGATATATGAAATAAGAATATTCAAATTATTTTCTAGCGGAACAGCGTGATCGGAATTCGTACATTTTGGTGTATATTCTCGTCGGAACTCGTTGGTGTTGGTACATTTACATAATCCGGTATTGTTGTCCGTCATCCTTTGTCGTCTATGATGGCCACTGCAGCGTAAAAGCGTTTACCCATCCGACATCAAGATAAGTAACGCATACGTCATCATTTCCCTTTAATTTGCAACGCTTTCGTCCACCCCTACGTTTTTTTAATGTCAAATAAGTTGTATATCCGAAGTATTTTGAAGACCCAATGAAAATTAGCGTTTCGATATAAGTGTACTGTTAACTTTTGTTCACCATTGGAAGTGAGTTTCATTATTTACTCGTTATTACGTATTACAGCTAATGCCATACTTTCTTTTGGGGGTGCTGAAAGCAGAGAGGAGAACTCTGGGCCCCAAATGGAGCTTACTGTGGGAAGGAGCGTGGGCGAATGGTTTCTCCTTCATAGGGCGCGGGCAGGAGTCAAATATTAATTCTATTATATTACGGCGTAGACGTCCTTGAATAAAGATAATTCGTTATAGACCTTGTAATTCATTTTATGTAAAAATGTGAGGAATCATTATACTCTTTAGAGTTAGCAATAGTGACAAGGCAAAATTTAGGCATGTTGATTTCTGCATAGATGTATTATTGTTGCTGATTTTCTGGTTGCTATATGTTAACAACTCAAGTCGCCAAAACCCTTGGTTCTAAGTTTGTTGCTTGAGTAATTTTCTTTATTTCTTCGCTTACGGCAGTGCTATAATTGATGGAACTAATTGCTTTGTTAAATTTAACAGCCGAGTGGAATATACACTCTTCAATAAATTTAATAAAAATGCAAAAAGTAGCATTCAATAATTGAAAACGTAGTACCGGTTTCGGCCGTCAGGTTGCGGTAGTGTACTTAGGCTTCTTAGTGTAGTAGTTGGCGCTACATGGCCCCCTTTGGATTGTCGAAAATACACTACATAGTGACTACTACAACGACTACAACCCTATGAGGGAGTAGTGCAGAGAATTGCCATCCAGAGGACTCGGTGCTAGGGAAATGATATCTGTCGTACTTAGGAATTCTTTCTCTTTGATTTTTCCAGATTATCTCTAATTTTTCACGAAAATGTAGTGATATATATTTTCCTTTTGTTTATAAGTGTTCTCTGTTTTATGCAGAAAGTTTATACATATTTTGGTTTCATTTAAAACGTTGTGCTTCCCATGTCTAGTTAAAATTCCATTGCTTTTATGATGAATTCACTACATCCCCCTTCAAATTATTCATTCTTATTGATACTCTGAGAGGCACTCAACTAGAAGCATGAGCTTCCTCTCTCTATTAAATATTAAAATTGGGGAGGTTTGACAAATTGGTACTTTCTAGTCATTATCATTGACTTATTAAGATGGGCCAACTTCTTCCATTTTTTTGAAACCCCTCAAAGATAATTTCAAAAAGAAATTCTGCTGTGGATTCTCTTGGTGTTCCAGACTAACTTTATCCGTCGAGAAGATCTAAACGAGTAACGTGGCAAGTTTTAAGTTTCATAAAATTTCTTGTTAGTCCCAGGGAGGTCTTCCCGACCTATGGGCAATTATGGATCTAACAGCATCAGAATTCATAAGAAATTCGTCTCCAAGGTTACTATATGCCTGATACACCACTCAGATAAATTTTAAGTTAACGGTCACGGCTCTAATGTGGTGACTATTACATTCACGTCACTTCAATTTACCCATTAGTTATAACATACATGGTTGTGTCATCAAAGAAACCCAGGCATAATTATTGTTCAGGCCATTCTCTTCTTTATTCAGACTATTGATCAGTCTACAGCTATCACTTTTTCGAGAGGTACATCCCTCCTCCTCTGCTGTAGACGACTATACCAGCAGGCCATGATATCTGCTACATTCAGGTTGGTCACAACTTTCATTTTCACTCAGCTGTCTTATATTCCCTCAAAACCTTCAAAAAAAGTTGATACTTTTGCTGAGAGCCAACCTTTACGAATTCTTTTTCATTCACTCTTTCAGAGGTTTTAATTTGTGAATTTGTTGCCGAATAGAAATTTTTGCAAGCGGTTTTGACCCTGTACTAGGACTTAGCAATATGTATAGACATTATAATACAATGGTATTCGTGCTCTTCTAGCCATGATGGCTCTCTCAGAAATGAAACTGGTTACCTCATACATATTTTCCTGAACTCCGTAGAGGGGTGAGCAGAAAAGTTCCCTCCCCCTCTCGAAGAGCTGGTCAAGGAATTTATCACCTGAACAAAACCTTTTCAAAAGAGGTGATTTTTTTCTCAGAGAGGGAAAATGTGGTTTTCCAGTGCAGATTTCATTTAAAATCTGATGATGAACATTATTTTTTTTGCGTTTGCAATAATCAAGGAGCCCTAACAGGCGCCCATATTGATATACCCTTGAACCATTTACTCTTGTTTCATTGAATAAGAGCATAAAAATACCTTATGTGCTTGCACATCTACACGAAGTCATTAATGTATACTTGCAAACAGGTTGATTAATAGGATATTACAGAAAACTCATGGACAAAAGAAGTAGATTTGATACCCATTCCCAACACAATTATGAAAGTATTACTACTGAACATGTACAATAAATGTGCATGCACAAAATTAATACCTTAATGTGCTCGAGGATACTTAATTAACCCTTCTGGGCCGAAAAAAAACAATATCGGAGAATGCACATACTACATTATTGGACATGGCTTCATTTTCTGCCAAGAAGAACCTGTCTTTTTTTAATCTTTTTAACAGACATCAGTACTCAGTATACATCTTCTGCATCCCATAGAATAATAAAGCAATGTAACAGCCTAGCTTTCAAATCTTTATTTCAGACTAATGAGTTGAAAAATTACATACCTTACTCATATCAAGATTAACTTTAATTTTACTCACTGTATTTGATACAACTACCTAACAAAGCTAAGTGAAAATGAGAAGTACGAATGAAACCAGCTAGTAGCATAACTACAATACCATTCACCTCAGCGTAGGCAAGGAGGATGTATATTTTCTTTCCCTGTGAAATATCCCCAAACATATAAAAATTTATCATTTTGCAACATCTCCTTTTAAATTGCTCTATCTTGCAACTTCTCAATTCCAATTGAATTTTTCATGATTTTTTTTCATTTTTTTAGTTAGGAGGCCCTTTGCATTTCTGCTTCTAGCAGTACCATATTTGTTTTACATAAACATACTTTATACAGCCATTCCGCATTCTAAAGCACACAAAATATTCAAATCAAATATCATACAATTATCATAAGGCTTTGCCGTCAACTTTTCACTACAACAAGTGATAATATCAATGCCAAGTAGTGAATTCCTTATATTACATTATCTAAACATAATCTGGAGCCAGGACATCTACCCGAGCAGCATTTGCTGGATCCAGGGCAGCCTCTGTCCGATGTACATGTAATTCTACATTCCCAGGGGCCAGCATTATGAGGACAGTACCCTGGTTTACCTGGTAGAGAAAAAAGAGAGAATGCAGTCATTAGGCATAAAATGCACAGAGAGGACAGACAACATAACGTCATGAAACTTCAAGGTTTGTAAAAAATTATCTATGTAATAGCATGACTGTTTCCTAAAATATTGAACCGTTATGTATGTAGCTGATCAAATCAATTTCATAGGAAGTTTTTCCTGTCATTGAGACTCACTCTTGTTCGACGAGGTTGGTATGCTGATTATTTGGACGCACATTTTTTTCCCAGCCGTTGTTGGGCAGCACTTGGCTTCTCCTGAATTGCCGCAGTGTGCATCAGTTTGGCATTCAATCCTCAGGAAGGCAGCAGAAATGTTGGGTGGGCACATTACCTCTTTGGCATTGAGAAAAAAAGGTGCAAAGTGTTATTATTCACCATTGAAACATTCACTGAACCCATTTGGAGTTATTAGTCTCCAATCGATGACTCACCGGGTGGTAATTAAGGGCATGCTGAGTAAATATTGCTAGCGGTGGGGAAGTGAAATAGCCAGGGTAAACCAAAATAAGCACAGCAAACTTTTATTTAGGTATCAGACCATCAAAGACAAGAGGAGGGAAAAGCCATAGCAAAAACTCAGGACCTCCATATTGGAGATTGTTCATTGGGTTAAAAACTAGGGATCGTCGGAACGGTTACATTGGATCAAATGTCGCGGAAGGCATCGGATCTGGATCCGAAACTTTAAGTGAAAGTTTTCGTGAATGCAACGCCCCACACTCATACCCAACGATTCTCTTTTCGCATGCACCAATACATTGCGATGCTTGTCCTAATCATAAATCCTTCGTTTTAAAAGCTCTCGCAGGGATTACGAGACAGAACTTCAGCCATGGAAAATTTTTAAGCAAAGTACGACAGTCACGCAGCATGAATCTTCCTAAGAGATTGATCAACCATAGTTGGAAGCTTGGCGCCGAAGTATAATAACCACTTCGAAAGTCACTACGCTGCAGATATCACAAAATCACTGACCCACTCCCTCGGCCCTCCATCAACTCTAGGCCCATGTCTCCAAAGTTTTTTTAAAAGAAAATATCAAGTTAGAAGAGAACGGTGGAAGCTTCACTTGTCCCTCCCCGTCTCACCGATTGACCTTATTCAGCCTACCTGCTTCAAATTCACTCCGTTTCTGAAGGCAACAGGTATGTGAGTCACCTCTTCAACCCAAAGGCCGTTTAAAGCGGTACACGGAATTGCGCAATTTGACTAACGTGCGAAGGCGCAATAAAAATTGCGTCATGTAAAGTGGTGAATTGCTGGAACACATGCGAGAATGCGTGGATGCGAGACGGCAAAATAGCCCCTGTTCTAATTTCGTTCATGCATTCGCGCAATTCCACACCATTTTAGAAATTAATGCAGCTCTAACCTGCGCAATTCCGTGCCCCGTGTAAAGCGGCCTTAACGATAGCTTTCGGCAATTGGATGACAGGATTCAAAAATGAATGAGACCAAAGACGACGCATTTCTGACAGTATTTTTGTTTTTTAAGCTCGAATTGAATGACACAAAGCTTTATAGTTACAACAAGGCTATACCAGTACTAAATACAGTCCAAAAATCACAATTTTAAAAGGAACAAGCGTTTCATGAGCACTTTCACTCAAGTCGAGACTGACTGGAAACTCAAACTGCGTACACCGGGTAGCCCGTCCGGTTTCGCCTAGAAGCCTAAGAAGTCGCAAAGTTAGGAGATCGGACGTGTTTGTCCCCTGGTAAGTTGGCGCACTGGCCCGCGAAGTACCTGAGCTGCGAGCAAAGGAGGGGAGGAAAGGACCGACAAAAAAACTGTATGGGACCGGCACAGGTAGCTGGCGGGTCCGTTCGCCCGTCCCTTTCCTCCCCCCGACGATGGCAACTAGCACCTCGAATGGAATTATTACTTTTTTCACTTTCTCATAATATCTCAATCTAAATAGCATATCTGCGAAGTACCTAAAAAACTAAGAAGAATAAAAAATATTGGATATTAAACACGAAGTACTCCGATCGTAAATAACGAAATGTTATTTTTAGCCGTTATACTATATGTTTTGTTTTAACTTTCAATCACACACTATACGTGCTTCTGCTGCCCCACTCCTCTCTGAGCGGTTCTCAAGATTGACGTCTTTAAATAGCTATTAATTGTGTTGCATATTGCCTACTTGCAATTTGATTCAATTATAAACTATACTAATACAAATGCTTTCCAAAGTGTGGTAACATTTCTATTTCAATAGGGAGAACTCGATATATGCCATGTGCGTGCGCTGTGCCGTGAAGCTATCGCGGGGAAGCGCAAAATCCCCCTCACCACTACTGACGAATCTGCGACTGAAACACAAGCGATGAAATTCAGGGAGTGAGAAAGTGAGCAAATTCGGGAAAACGTGTGTGAGGAAATTTTAAAAATATTGAAATGTTGAGGAAATTCTAAATAGCATTCCTTTTATTGCATTTGCCCTGAAGAAACTTGAATAATTACTTCATTTTAAAATAATAATAGTAGGCAGTTAAAAAAAAAAGCATTTGGATCCGAAAATATCCGAAGATCCGACACCTGAAATCAAGGATCTGATCCCCACCTGGATCCATCCATCCCTATCACAAGCCCTACATTGGAAATACTCCAGTTTTTTTAAACCATTATTAACTTCAGATCTAATTTATTGAGACATAAGCATGCATCAAGGAACAGCAAATTACCAACCAGCGACTTAATTGGTAAGAACAATGCTGAAGCACAGAAGAGAAAAAAGAAGTAAGATGAAGCCGAAGAATCACGTTATCAGAAATACTGGAGGGTGATTTTAGCACAAGGCAAAGGTGACAAAAAGTCATTAGCACCATTCAGGAGTATGCATATATAAGGGAGGGAATGAGGGAGCTTAGTACCCCTAAAAATGAGGAAATAAAGATAACAATACAAACTGTAGTCCATGGCTATGGCCGAAGCACGCAGTGATACTTTCTCGTATACTAGAGATTATAGATACTATACTACGTAGAGATTAGAGATAAAGAGAGGCAAGCCATAAGGGACGAAATTACCTCATTCAATTTGACAAATATTCTGATATATGTGATCACCTCTCATCACCAAGGTAAAACCACGGAGTCAAACCAATGCTTATAGTTCCAAATGGTAGCACCCTCAGTAAATTTGATAAAGAGCACTAATTGAGAATTCACTATTCTGGTATTTATTAGTTTAAAAATGTATAGGGCAAATACCACTGGCATGACTCCTTTTTAATGGCTTTTCGTCCTGATTTCATAGAGGAGACTCATGCTAATTCTTCAATGGGCTTGTTCACCATTTTTTTTATTTCCAAGATTCATACACTCTTAAAAATAAAGACACCACTATTGTTCTGTTTTTCGATCCATCGAATTCGGCTATTAAGGAGGAGAATGTCGAACAAGGAGGATCCATAACTTATCTTTCCCTTCCATTTGGGGGATTCATTTAATGAATTGCCATTCTGAATCTCAGTGAGGAACCTCACTGGATTCTGTCCTGGGAGACACTATAAGCCTATAAGGGTGGCCCAAAGAAGCATAAATCTACTTCATATACTCGTATCCATTCGCTTACCGGTAAGTGGCTGAGTAGACGGAGTGGGTTGGGGGATGAGAGGGCGATAACGGCGCGGGGGTCCGGGGGGGGTCACGTACAAGTGCTGGAAGTGAGAAGGGTAGGGGGCGACGGGGGTAGAGGGCGGAGGCGGAGATGAGTTGGAGGTGGGAGTCGGAGGTATGGAGGAGGCCGTAGGCGGAGGTAGGGAGGTGGAGTGGGGCAGTGAAGGCAGCCCGACGTTGAAGGGCAAGGGTCGTCCGCTGGGATTGGTGGCACAGCCCTTGGTGCGGCGGCGGTCCGAGGCGGGGAGGAGCACGTCTATGCAGAGGCCATCGTAGGAGTGCGGTGGGAAGTGGCAGCACTTGATGCGGGAGGATTGGCCGCAGTCCTCGTCCTGCACGCAGCGCCCCCGCTCCAGGGAGGATCCGTTGCGACCGCCTTCCGCTCCTGAATGTCATTGAGAAGAATCACCAAAACGTCGCGTTTTTTTACGAATTCATTGGATGAAAATGTTTTCATTGAATGATTGAAGCATTCTCAGACCATTGCTTACAAATTAACTACTTATTTCGGGTGAAGTCGGGGATCGGAAATATTTTTATCACTTCCATTAATGTTTCTCCTCTTCTTGGACTTCTGAGACTTCTTGAGATCTGTTGGTGTAAGTTCACCAAGACGATAAAAGTCAGCGATGAAGAGCATAATTTTTTACTTTTTAGCGCATTTGATATTGTTTTTTTGAAAAAAGGCTATTTTTTATCTTTTTGCTCAATTTTTATTTTCTGCTTTTATATTGTCAAATCAGTGAAATCCATTAAGCTAGAGCTGTTAAAGAAATTTCAGCAAAAATTATAACTAACGGCATCTCTTTAGAAAATTAATTTTTTCCATATGGATATCTAGTTAATTATATCAGAATGGAACAAAATTTCAAATGTCTAATTATTGAGTATAGTTCTGTTTTCAGAAGTAAGCAAGTTTGCATCATTCCAAGCCACGATCGAAAGTGGGTTAAAAGTCAATCTCAAGATATCATCGATGAAACAAAAACAGGCAACCCTAGTTAACTAAACTATAGTGTAATAATACGCTAAATTTGCGCAAAAAAGCGTTTTTTAAATATATTTATTGTATTCTTCATGTTTACCTTTTGCATGCCGCATCAGGAGCATTTTGAGAATCGCCCCGGTTCGTCCTCCCTCCCACATTGAACTTCCCTCATTAATTAAGACAATCCCCTTCTATTATAACTATAAAGCCTATTCGCTTCCTCTCTTCTTCCAGCTTAACAAATACTCTTACCTCAAACGCAGTGTTTGGCATCTCTTTCCCGCTTAGTACATGTCCCATCCAAACCCTCTGTCTCCTCCGCTCTCCTCTAGAAGTAACTTTTCCTCTTATAACATGTCTAGAGATTCCTCTCGCCGGTTCATCTCTAAGAATGATTGACATTGAGACATTGAGAGATACAAGGCAAGACTTGATGTTAAGGGATGTTCACAAAGGAAAGGTTTAGATTATTCCTATACATATGCTCCTGTGGCAAAATTATCAACTCTGAGGACCGTCTTGTCTGTATCTAATCATAAGCAATATTTTGTGCATCAACTTGATTTTAAGAATGCTTTTCTACATGGTGTGCTGAAGGAAGATATTTATATGTCTCCGCCATAGGGAGTAAAGGTTGAAGAAGGCTTGGTGTGCAAATTGAAAAGGACATAATATTGTTTAAAGCAAGCCCCTAAAGAATGGAATGCTAAATTTTATGGTTTTGTAAAAAAAACTTGGTTTTGTTCAGTGTCAATTTGAAAGATGTTTTTATGTGAGAATTGAGTGCAATGTTACCGTGTATCTGCTGTTATACGTTGATGATTTTGTAATCTCTCGTAATGATTTTCAGGTAGTGACTGATGTAAACGATAAATTGATGAACGAATTCAAGATGAGGGATTTGTAAACAGAGATTATTTTGTTTGTAGGTTGAAGAAGAGCCTTTATGGTTTAAAACAGTCAGGGAGAAATTGGTATGAGTTTCTCAGTAAGATTTTGGTGGAGTTAGGGTTTGTGAAATGTATCAGTGACCCTTGTGTGTACTTAAGGAGCAATGTAATTGTTGGAACATATGTTGATGATTTCTTGATTATAGGTGAGAAGGAAGAAGTAGGTGTGTTCAAAAATGAAATTGCATCCTTAATTCAGGTGAAGGACTTGGGTATGGTGAACACATTTTTGTCCATCCAATTCACCAGACCAAACAGGGAAACTGTCATTTTGAGTCAGAAGAAGTATGTCATGTCTTTTCTCAGAGATTTTTATATGTTAGAAGGTAAAGGTGTTTCTTGTCCACTACAAGCAGGTGCAAATTTTGAGAGTAAAGGAGAAGGAGAAATTTTTTGCAAGGAGAAATACCAGAGTGCAATAGGCAGCTTGTTATACTTGAGTACCAATACTCGTCCAGATATTGCAAACGCAGTGTGCAAACTTAGTCAATGCTGTAGCAACCCCACTGTAACAAATTGGAATGGAGTTCAACATGTAATGAGATATTTAAAGAGTACATGTGATTATCAACTTGTTTTCAGGAAAGGTGAAGGTTTTGCATGCTATTGTGATTCAGATTGGGCAGGGGATAGAGATGATCGAAAGTCTGTCACTGGGTATGTTATCATGCTGGGAGGTGGAGCAATGATTTGGAAAAGTAGGAAGCAGAGAAGCATAGCCACCTCAAGCACGCATGCTGAGTATATTGCTATTTATGAATGTGTGTGTGAAATCCAGTGGATGAGGCCGTTTTTTTGTGAATTGAAGCAAAGCAGCCTCATTCCAAAGACCTGCACCATTTTTTGTGATAACCAAGGTGCCATATACATTGCCAATAATGACATAGTAAATGAGAGGAGTAAACATTTCGTGGTAAAATACAACTATGTCCGAGAGGCTGTGAAGGAGGGAGAGATTTCATTGAAATATGTGAAATCTGATAGTAACATTGCAGACTGTTTGACAAAGAGTTTGTCTGGACCTAAGACATTATTGTTTGCCAAAGAAATGGGCATAATTAAGTTGGAGTAAGAAACTCACAACTAAAGTTACGAAGTTATGTATGATGTTTTTGTGTTCCTTTCCATCATCCTCGAACGAGGGGAGGTGTTGTAATGTGAAAATTAATATTTTGTAGGGTTTTGCATTTTTACGTTCAAGGTGATGATGAATGTTTGTTTTGTTTTTTATTTACGTTGCCAATATGAAAAGTGATTGTTGTGCGGCCTTGGGATATAGAAGACGAATAAAATAGTTTTTTGTAACGAAGACGTAAAGAAGACTTTTTTTCGTTTTTGACAGGATTTAGGTGAATTGAAGTATTTTTTGGGAAATAAAATTGAACGCAGAGGAGATTCAATGTTTTTTAAGTCAGACAGGATATCTTGAAAAACTATTGCATAAATTTAAGCTTGATATCTTCAAACCTAAGCAAACCCCTTTACTAAAGGAAAAGCCCAAATGTGATTTTCTGTCAAAACAAATGTCATTGATGTGGTGTATATATCGTCAGAAAACCAGTAGGCAGACATCTTCACAAAACGTTTGCCATTTCATCAGTTTTATAAAATTAAAAGAGAACATAGGTATGTGTGAAGTGTAAGTTTAACATGGAAATTGTGGAGTGTTGGTATAAGCGAATGCAATTTCAATGTTGATTTCTGTGTTACTACGTGCATTGTTGTTTTTGTTGATTTTTTAATATGAGTTTTCAGTGTGTGTGAATTTTAACGATAGAGATTACATGTTTTTTCACATTGAAGTTACAAATTAATTTCCATCCGTCCTGAAAATATACCCACTACAACAGATACTGGCAGTTGCCTACGTATAGAACAACAGGCTGTTGAATGGGAAAACTGCACAAAACATTTAGGCATAAAAAAAAGGACAAGACAATAGCAATGAGGGAGCACGCAACGCATTTTCGGAATAAAACTTTCAAGACACGGGCTCATCTCCAGAATATTAATCTCTGTCTAACTCCGAAACGCCTTAGGAAATAAAAATCCATATGTTGTTATACCTGTAATTCTTATACATGACCAATTATACTTTTCACGGCCCCTGAAAGGAGCGGCCTATTACGTAAAGAAACAACAAAGGAAGCTGAAATAAATGAAATGAAGTGAATGAAATAAATATTTTCGTTACGAAGAAACATCAAAAATGACGATTTGTAAAAAAAATTAATGAATGAAATCCCAGTATTGAGATCATTTACACACTGCTCCGATCACATCGAGGAAATCTCCAAAACAGTCATCCTCGAAGTTCCAGGATTGCTCAAGGACAGTGCTGACCATGACGTAAGCCAGCAACGCACACAGCACAGCAATCATACGTAATAATAATTTTACTAATTAGCGGAGAGCTAAATATCATGACATGGAGACAAATACGTCAGCAGTATGTCGACGAAGAATAACCTGCGACCTATGATTGCAGATACGCCACGCTAGCTGGACCGAAAGTGGCGGCAAAACTTTTTTCGGCAAACTTTTGTCCGCCATAGTGCTTTTTTATCGTGAAATCCATTGACATAAAACTTCGCCGTAATTGGAGATTTAGGAAATTAATGTAAAAAAAATATTTCAACTTTCTTCCCGGATTAAGTCTTACAAACCACTCCTGGTCCCGTGGATAATCGCGAAATCATGAATGATTGATACAACCATGAGTATGGACACTGACCTCGAAGGTGTGGTGACGCGAGGCAGACGCCCAGCGTTCCATTCATCTCGGCACATTTGCCCCCCTGCAAACAGTCGGAATCAAGTTGGCATCTTCGAAGTGACTCCAAAGAAGGGCAGCTCTCCATAACTTCGGCTAATCAACATATAAGAAAGAGATATATGGTCAAAATGGCCATAATGCTGCTTGGATAAAACATGGTTAAACTCTCCAGCTAAGCACTGAATTCAGCACCTAATCATGTGGGGCGCAATTAATTTCTATAATCGAGGAACCAAATATGTAATGCAATGTAATGGAAGCCACAAACATGCATTTTTTTATTTTTATTTCACCCAACAACATTTTTATGAGAAAACACAACCGTCCATTACAAAAAATACATTTAAATCATTAATAATAATGGCAGATAGTGAAAATTTACAACATTAATTTTATGAAACCATTTTGTTTAGCAGACAATCAACGCTCACAGAGAATTGTCGATTACACCTGATTTTTGGGAAATAAAAATTCCTTACATTTGAAGATATTATAATTAGCATTGTAAATTTAGTGAAACGATAATTATTGAGTGTGTTTTGATACTAAATGGTACTAAATAAGTGCGAATTTTTGTAATAAATTTATATAAATTTCCTCCTACCAAAAAAGTATTGTAGGTAATAAAAGTATTTCATGCCGAGTTTGGTACTAACTCAGGTGCATCATATTCACAAATTGTCTTTGATAAAAGAAATAAGAAGCAATGCATTCGTTTCATTAGAATCCCTCGAGATAAACACCAAGAGGCTCGTATAATATAAAAAAAGTCTAATTTGGTATTAAGCCTGAAAAGAATTTACTTTGATACTTATGCCCTAATTTCATTCAGTTTCGACTGACCTTGCCATGCATTCATTACGCGTCTGCTGATAACACACTGCGTCAAATACAAAAAAGAAATGATAGATTTACTGCGGAAAAGAAAAACTATTTTCCTTCTAAAGCTACTTCCTCTGGATTCTCAGCTGACACATTGACTATGATATTTTCACAGAAAATTCGAATGCATGGCTAACAAAAAGAATTAAAGATAAATTATCAAGAAGTGGTAGAAAATATAATTACCTCCATTACACTCATTGGGAAGAAAGGAACACAAGAAGAGTACAGTCGACACGACTGCAAAGCAATACCGAAACCCAGAGTAACCTTAAGAAAAATAAGACAGTTGTTAGTGACTATGTCATTAAACGTTTGCTCGGTTTGCGCTAAGCACTGTAGCCCACCTATTGTACGTATTTTCCACCATAAAGGCTTAGAATAACTCATTCCTTCCTCAATCACGTTGTGAATTAAGCTACAACATTTTTTGAGAGTAACAGGGTAATCACTACCTTAATAACCGTTTTAGTGTCACCTTTTCCTGGTATGCTTAAGATTTTCAGGTCATTTTAGCATAATTTGTAGGCTTGCACACAAAAATTTATATAAAGCCTCTTACGCATTCATTGACACTAACATTTTTATGTGCCCTTAAAATTTACGGGTATGTTACATTACAAGTATCAAATTAGTTTTTAAAAACCTACACGAAGCACAAAAAAGGAAAGGTATGAAGGTTAAAAAGACCGTCCCATTTATCGGACCATGGCACTCTTCGCACATACCCCCTTACCCGATAGAACGGCCCGCTGGCCCTAAAAGGGTCTATCAAAAGGTCTCTCTAAGTTACTATCAAAGAAACTCAAACAGGGAAGGCAATACATTCACGGTAAAACACCATAAAATGCATAATATTGATCAAGCTCAATGCTCATAAAATATTTAATATCTCTCCACTATGAATCCCTTTGGAAACCTTCTCGTCACATATACCATAAACTTTCTCTCTGACCACATTATGCATACAAATAAAGATATCTTCAAATAAATTCAGGAGAATTTTAGCATATCTACATGGAAAGTCTACTTTTTGTTTGAAATAGACTGAGAATATAGTATGGAGAGTGAAATACTTAATTCTCAGCGCAATGGAGAGACCAAGCACAAAGTGAATTTATAACAGCATACCTCGCAGACAAAAAACAATTACCTCACAGCTACGTTGTTCATAAAGCTATGTTATGCGAATAAAAGGGTCATCAATACCTTATTAAATTTTCAAGTTAGTATCAAGTAGACTCAATCGCGAAAAGTAATAAATCCACGATCAAATGCCATAAAAATAAGCTAAATTAATAAAGCACTGTGATTACAAAATTCTTATCGTCCATTAGCTTCCTATCCCTCGGGAACTTTCTCGTCACATTGGGAGTAATGGATAGATTGTGTAACAATGCATAGTTTTTTCTGACACCAAATTCATAGATAAAAATGTCTAAATGTATTTTGAGGAGAATTCCAAAAAAATATACAACAAAAATCTACTTATTCCTTCGAAATGGACTGATAATATAGGATAGAGAGAGAAATAATCGATTCTCAGCGCAGAAGACAGATCAAGTACCACATACATTCATAATAGCCTACCTCGCGGACAAAATAGATACGATGAGAGAACCCAATAAAAGCCTTAGTTTTCCATATTTAAGTATGGGCATGAAAAATTAGATGTGTCCATTAGGGAATAATTAGAAATTAGGGAATTCAGCAAAAATGAAACGCTCTATCCCTTAGCTGCATAAATACCCGAGTCCAAATCGGTAAAATTATCCGCCTATATCAGGATTTTAATTAGTCTCCCCTCATTTTGAGTACACTTATTCCGCAAAAAAGATGACGTGTATTAAAATTGTTCAAATACTCTGTGCTCATTCCGGGGACCTCAGTACGAATCCAGATTAATGTTATTATAATTCTGCGTACTTAAGGACACGGAAAAACATGATGAGAGATCCATGCGCAGTACAAGCAATAATTGATCACCATAAGCAATACACGATAGTAAAAACGCGCTAACGTGTCTCTGTTGAATTATCAAGAACTTACAGTAAGCCACGTATTCTCTCAGTCAGTCCATGCATACCCACTCACCCATTGTCGTGCCTCAGCTACTGACTGAAGATCACTAAAGTCACAACTAAAGGCCTCACTCTAATCATTCTACATTTAGCAACCGATTCTCACAAGTAATTAAATTGATAAATGTATCATACAACTCCTAGAATAGGCATACGTCGAAAAATATTATCACAACGTTTCCCGTAAAAAATTAATGATGACCTCAAATTCATTTGATACATTTCCTCGTCTACCCAGAACAGATATGCGTGAATGAATTTGATACGCAGGTCAAAGGCTATTGATATCAAGCATTATCACTCCAAATGGTGACTGCAGTTAGCTGACGCTGTTCGCGAATTTCATGGGTAATTAGTATTAACTAATGATTTAATATATTTGAAGGCATGATATCCGTTCGCGCTCTACATTGTAATCTACACCAACATATAAATCTAATCCTATAATTTTACACTTGTCGGAAACAATATAAAAACAATATCCTACACGCCAAATTTATTCCATACAAAAACACGAAAACTCACTATTTGGAATAAAAAAACAAAGTCGCTGACTATGCATTATAAGTATAGGTATATGATTTTCAATCACGGGTGTTTTGGGATACGTATATGTTTAGGTTGAAAGGGATTGCTGGCAGTTAACGAAAAATGTGCAATACGATGCTCCAAATTGTCGGTCTTAGCCGAACGAGAATCTGTACTAGAGGAAGTCCATTGCGACAACCTATGGTATGGTTGGAGGTATAATTTGGTTCTATTATTCTTAGACTTCGGGAAGTTTTACAATTTTTACCTTTATCAATGGGAATTCAACACAAAAATCTATTGGCATAATTTTCCGCACCTATGGATTGAAGTATTTATATACTTATGGTGCCATTGAGAATGACTATCTTTCAGAACGATATGGAGAACACCACGTTAAAAACCCACAATACTTCCATGTTGAAAAGAAACAATAAAGCAGATACAGTTTTCCGAAAGGCTAGACATTGGAGTCGTTTTTCCCTGAAGATATAAAAGATTTCTCTTTCTCTAGGTGGTATTTCTCCAGAGGATTTGCTTCTCTTTTGTTAACATCTGATGTCCTTACACCCCTCGTCACACGCCTATTGAAGCGGCTCGCCCCGTATAATGTAGATGTAGATAGATGTAGAGTTAATTACGATTTATTTTCAAACATGCCAAAGGGAACATAAATCTAAAAAAAATATTCCGACTAACCAACTCGCCTCCATTCAACTCAATAGAAGAAAGAGGCATTACGATGTATGAGAACTTTTGGAAGCATGAGAACCATTCCTCCACTTGCATATGTTAAATACATGGATTCATTGGTATGTGTGTTGGTCACATTAGTAATGTTTCCCATTCACTCGATTTGTGTTCTTCTTTTGTTTTGTTGTTATGTTTACTCGATTATTCGATGTAAGTATAGTTATCGTATTTTGAGTCTGTGAAAGTGGTGGAATAAAAGGACAAGAATATTTTAACAGATTATGAGACTTAAGCGCTCAGAAGAATAGAAAGACAAGTAAAGCGAAAGAAAATAAGTAAATCCGAAAAGGTGACAAGTTGAAGCGAGCGACGCCGAAGCTGATGAATCGGAATGTCAGAGGACGAAGCAGTGCGAAAGTACGTGAAGTTGGATAAAACGAATTATTTTTCGTGGTCGCTGACCACCAAAGCAATACTGCGTCAAAAGAGGATGCTGGGAAGGTTATTTGCAAGAAGGTGATGACGATGAAACTGATACCTTCTCATCAGAAGAGGTAAAGAAGAATGATAGGGCAGTGCCAATCATACTATTAACCTTAAATTCTAAGTTAGTAGATTTTGTTGGCGATGTTAATGTCGCACAATTTATGTGGCACAAATTAGAAAAATTATATACTAAGTCTGGACCCATTAATCAAACCCTATTACTTCGGGAACTGATTTTCATTAAGAAAGAAGAGGATGAGCATGTGGAAGAATATTTTGAATTTTTTTTATTTAAACAGGAGATTGAAGGTATCCAAGGCTAATTCTGACGATAAAACAATAGCAAGATTTATCATCGATGGTCTTCTGATTGAGAAATATGAATTACTAAGCAATACAATAGGCCAGAGAGAAGATATAGATCTAGAAGAAGTTATGGCAAGATTAATGGCCGAAGAGGCAAGAAGGGAGAGCCACAATTCCTTAAATAAAAAAGTGCATGTAAAGAGCCAGGGCATATTGCTCGTGAATGCCCATATTTTGAGGAAAGAAAGACATTTCATAAAAAGGGTAGGAAGTACCAATCACCGAAAATAGCAGCAAGATCTGCAGATATGGAATCAAATTCTAGCTCAAGTAATGTAAGTGGCAGTGAATTTGCAGAAAAGAGGCAACAAACAAGGAAAGGTACAGTAAAGAAAGCATCAATCAAAATCATTACGGCAAAGGCTCTCATAGCAGGCATAGACACTTCAATAAAGAGTACTCGTTTCTGTTCCATCAGTGGTCACTAGCTCCTCCATCTTTATTGATGGAGGAGCTAGTGACCACTTAACGCCTCATGAGGAACTACTTCAAAAACTGGACCGAAGGTATAGAGGAAAAGTAAAAACAGCTAATGGTGAATACATACAGGTAATGGGGAGAGGCACTGTGATTGCACAATTATATGAGACATTGTGGAGGATACCGAATCATTTTGCAAAGGGTGTATTTAGTTCCAGATCTTGATTCCACACTTATATCGGAAAGGAGATTGGAAGAGAGAGGATACACCATAATCACAGAAAATGGAGAAAAGAAAATATATGAGGATGAAAAATTGTTCATGTCTGCCTCCTGGAGCAAGAATAATAAAATGTACGAATTGAAGTGTGATCATTTTTTTTAAATGACGAAAAGAATATTTTGAAAGCGAAGCAGAACGGGAAAATAATTGATGAAAAATGTTCCAGGGCTGAATTATGGCATGACAGATTTGGGCATATGAATAACTTACCTGAAATTTGTGAGACAAAGCAGTCCATGTCCAAATGTGATATATGTCTGGAAGGAAAACTAAAGAGATTGTCATTCAAGACAAGTGAATCCCATGCCTCAAATGTGCTTGAGCTTGTGCATTCTGACATCATGGGGCCGATATCTGTTCAGTCTATTGGGGGATCTAAATACATCATCACATTTCTGGATGATTATTCACGATATGCTGAAGTGAAACCCATCAAAAGGAAAAATGAAGCCGTAAGTGAGTTTAAAAACTATCTCGCTAGAAATGAAAGAAAGCATGAGAAGAAGATCAAAATATTACTGTCAGACAATGGGGGTGAATATATTTCAAGAGAAATTAAAATATTCATGGAAGAAAATGGAATAGAGCACCGGTATTACATACCGAGAACACCTCAGCAGAATGGCAGGGCTGAGCGACTTAATCTAACCTTGCTGAATATGGTGAGGTGTATGCTCATCAGATCGGGACTGCCCCTAAATGTCTGGACTGAAGCGGTAGTTTACGCTTTATACCTAGGAAGCAGATGCTGTACACCTGTCATTGAAGGTAAAACCCCATTAGAAATGAGGAAAGGGAGGGAGATGACACCCAAGGACCTAGAATGCATCAAAGTTTTTCGATGCGAAGCTTGGTCTGCACCGTTCGCACTACATCAACTCAACAAATTAGAACCACAAGGAATTAAGTGTGTGTTTATCGGCCTTGAGTGTGGCAAGAAAGGTTACAAATTATACAAAATGAAAGAAAAGAAGATGATTGTCTCTCGGAATGTCATGTTTTTTTAAAAGTCCTTTCCTTTCAAACAAATGAAATCTCCACAACAGCAAGAAGAAAACACTAATTATCTGGGCATCTTCCTGGAAGGATTTGTTTTTTAATCAGAGGATGAAAATGAGGAAGACTTCGATGGAAACAAAACAAGCTGCAAAAATGACGATATAGGCACTATGACAGATGTCAAATCAGTTTTAGGAGGAGAAGATGCTGATTTCCTTATCAATCATGACAGTAAAAACAATCATGAACCTCAGTCAGCACCAATGCTAAGAAGATCTACCCTTTTATTCCCCACTAGATATTGCAATAGGAGGTATGCATGTGACGAAAGGTGTTGCCCAGCGAAAACTGATGATCTTATTAAGGACCCAATTTCTGTAGAGGAAGCACTGAATGAACCAAAGAGCAAACACTGGGAAGAAGCCATGAAACAAGAGTTTAGGAAATTTCAGGAGATCGGAGCGTGGGACATAGTGAAACGCCCAATGGACAAAAATGTCGAAATTATTGAACGCATTTATCGCTATTCCTCCACATTGCATACGCTCTGAAAGAAACATTAAGATACCTCACTATGCCCAGAACTCGGGTGGGGCAAAAAAGGCACTTGCCCCTGGCGGCAGATTTCAGGGGGCGGCAAAATTTTGAAAGTTTATTTTAAATCGTTAATTCATTTTTCTAATTAAATTATTTAACAATAATTATTAACTTGTAACTAATTAAACAATAATATTAATAAAAATTCTTAATAGCAAACACACAGAGTGTAAGGAACAACCGCATCTTGAAAAATAGGTTACGGATGTATTGTTTTTAGAGGCAAACTGATTTTTGCCTGACCAAACTCCTAATCCTGGCCCTGGATACTACAACACTTATTCACATTATTCGTTTGCTTGCTATGGACACTGATAACTTAAATTGAGGATATGCCCTTCAAATGACTTTTGTTATGAATTTCCTCAGCCCTTCAATGCGGAGAAGACCATGGATAGCTTAATTAATTTCTCAGAAAATGATTTGCGGAGGGTGCGGTTTTCTTAGGCAGCCATTAAGATAAGAGTGCAATCAGCTCCTTGCTCCCTTTTTCCAAAACCTTATCTTTTGGAGGAAGGAGTGCGTTGCTCTATTGCGACAGTAACCAGCTTAGCTTAATATATGCCATGAGGCAACTTATCAAATGAAATGTTGGACTGACTTGGATCCACCAGTCATATCCATTTGCATAAGGACAATTTTTGGGAATCGAATCTATCAAGGGATTGGACACATACGATATTTCTAAATGCGATTATAAAAACAATATATTTACAACAAAGGGATGGATTATATTAATCTGTTGATTACATTGAGCCAATTCAATATCCAGGGCAATTATTCATTTATGATTCCCTATTGTTTCATCTTGTTGACTACGATGTGTTATGTATCCGTGAGCTAGTCGCCATTAAAGTGATACAAAAGTTATAGTAATATCGTTCTAGTACCAATAAAATCAAAGTTTATGGGTCAAGGCTCACTTTATTCTGCGCGACGGTGAAAATAAATATATATATATTAAGTGACGGTTATAGGCACGTGAGGAACTGAAGACGGTGCGGGATCATATGTGGCCGACGCACAGTGGGGCCAAACCCCACTTTAAGTGGACAAAAGTCCAAAAATAAAAGTTTGAAATGGGGTTTTTTAAATATTAGGTTGTGTAATAGGATGTTTGAACTGCATAACAGTGCATTTAAAGGGTTGGTATGTGTGCACCTTCGCGTAGAACTAAGTGTCAAAGTGAGAGAAAAGCGAAGCACTATTCATATTTTGGAGAAAATAGCCGTGGAGAAATTAATTATCATGATTGGAACTTCGTTGATTTTTCACGATGAAAAGTTTTATTTAGTTAGAAAAAAGTTATATAATCGGACGGAATCGTAACGTGATTTTTGTATATATTTTTAATTGAAGAATAAACTAAGTAATGTAAAAGAAATCAACTGCCATCGATATGTAAAAAGAGTTTTATGATAAAAGATGCATGGCAAGCCGAAAGGGAATCCATCCGGCCGCAATGGCCGCATAGCAACGGGTAAGCTATAATATAAACAGTGTCCATTAAGATATTATTATTTTGTAATAAATGAAATTTGCATTCATTATACATTTTGTCCACTCATAGATACAAGCGGTGAAGTTTTCTACACAAGGGCTGAGATTTTTGAAATGTAGAGAGGCCATTACCGAGGCTCCCACCCTGTCGTGAATGAAGTGCTCGAAAAGGTTATTACCGCTCATCTGAGGTGTACTTATTCGATTCCGGAATGCCAATTTAGTAATTTTACACTCTCTACGCGCAATAAACCATAATCTATTGTATTTTATTTTTGAAAGTTAAAACTACCTAGTCCAGTATTTTCTTTCTTTCCGTATTGGAAAATGGTACATGCAAGCGTAAGAGCAAATCTTTATTAAGCATGAAGGTTTTTTCAAGGATATTGCCAAAATAATTTTGAAAAATTTATATCAGATTTTTTTGACCACTAAAATTATTGACATGAACTTTTTTATTTTTATTATTTCAAATTTTTGTATATAATCTGTTTTTTCCACTAATCAAGTTACTTTTAAAATTCTAAAAGTAATAAAATTGAAAAAAAAAATTAAAAAAATGGAAAATATTGAAAAATTAATATTGGATTTCATTACAGCGGTCTCTAAAACATATATATGAATATTTTAGGTTATTAGTAAAAGTTTTTGACTTTTGTCCGTCTAAAGTGGGGTTTGGCCCCACTGTGTGACGGCGGCGAGTGTTACTGCCGACGATTAGTCCTGCCGCCGACGAGTGTTCCTGACGACAAAGAGTATTTTCCGCGCAGGACGAGTATATATTTTTTGTCCAAACCAGTATTGCTTTATTTTTGTACCCAATAGGCGACCATGGGATCTGAAAAAATGAGGATTCAGCCCCTGGGCAACGATAATTACGGCACTTGGTCGCCTATAATACGATTGATGCTGCAGAAAAGAAGATTATGGAGGACATTTTAACCTGAATATCTAGACGAAATTGAAGATTGGACTAACACTCAGATAAATCGCAATGTAGAGGCCCTGAACTTTGTAAATGGACATGTTGATGACCAGTGCTTGACGGAATTAAAAACTTGCACGCGGGCTGGTGAAGCATGGGAAGTATTTAAAACTATTTACTGTAACTTTTCTTGGCTTCACCTAGTAGCGTTCATAGAAGAGCTGGCAACAATAAATAAGTCGGATGACGTGCCCATGAAAGATTATTATTTATCTTAAGTTCAGCAGTTGTTTTCGAAATTAAATCGAGGGGCCACATTGTACCAGAAAAAGCTCACGTAGCTTTTGTGCTCAGGGAGCTACTAAAGGAAATGTATGAGGGATTACCTTTGTCCTTAGAGCAAAAGGAAGACCATGTACTGCTGGAAGTAATAAAAATAAATTGTTTTTAGAAGAAAAACGAGTACATTTAGCGAGAGAGCATGAAAGGAATGAGGAAGTGAAGGAGTTGATGGCGAAAAGAAAACTGTATCGGACGAAGAAAATTAAGCCAGAATTGATGACACCCGATGAACGTGAGGAAGGCAGAGCCATAAATGAGAGAAGTGTTTGACGTAATGGAAATAGAAATTAATTTTTTCTTCTTATCTCGACCTCGTTTTGTACAAAAATAGAAATACAAAAACGACGGCTACATTACTGTTTTGAAGGAAAATATAGAAATATTTAAGGCTCTTGGACTTGGAAAAGATTTACGTCATATTGTGTGTAACAAATATATAGTACTGGGGAAGAATATCGATTGCATTTTGGATCCTTATGGGACAACAAAAGATGCAGGTGGAATAGCCCTGGAAACTTCAGTTGTATGGCACCAGAGGTTTGGCCATCTCACTCATGTGCCGGAGGTTTGTGAAGTAGGTGAATCGCCCAAGGACTGAAGTGCTTGTATTGAGGGGAAGATCCCAATACAGAGATTTAGCATAAGTGAGTCCGAAGATAGTGAGAATAATTTCGATAGTGACACTGAAATGCCTATTGAAAAAATAATAGAAAGTTGTCAGGATATTGCTCTTAACCTAAGGGATCCAACAACTCCAAGTGATATAATTAGTGTTGAGGAGGATCTAGATTATTCAAAGACCAAACAATTGCGCAGATCCCTAAGAGAGAGAAAGTCAAAGAGATGTTAATGTTGTGAGGCTAATTGTGCGTGTGGGGACACAGAGCTACTAGGTAGTTTATTCCCAGAACCTCTGACGGTAGGGGAAGCACTACGTAGAGATGATAGGGAAAAGTGGATTTCTGCAATGAGAGATGAGATTAACAATTTGAAAGAAAGATGTGGAAAATGGTTAAGAAACCAAAGCTATTGGGTCAAAATGGGTTTTTAGTCTAAAACTATGTAAGAATTGTAATATTCAGAGATACAAAGCCAGATTAGTAGCTCAGGGATCAAATCAATGGGATAGATTATTGGGAAAGCTACACCTCAGTGATGAGGAGAGCCAGTCTGAGAGTCCTGCTGGCTATATCTGTGCAAAAGGGATGGTCGTCGCGGAAGTTGCAAGTGACGAACGCTGTTCGCGTCGCGGGTGTATGTTCAAAAGGTGCAACTTTTATCAGCATCTCTTGCACCAGCTTCGGAGGTGGAGCAAATGGTGCAACTTCAGGAATCATGGGAAATAGCAGACGAAACCCGGCGGAAAACAAATGGCCATTACAGAAATTGGAAGGCATTTCACTTTACTTTACGTTACTCCTCCGGAAATAAAACATCTGATATCTGAAAACACATCTGACTGGGTGAAATATTAATAATAATAATTTTTTTAGTGGTTAAATAGTAAACGAATGCGAACTTATAACATATAGTCAAATGAAATGGATGTTTCTCATTAAACGTAGCAAATATGTATAATTATTTGAAAAATACCTTAGTTTTAACATAGTAACCCATCAATAAACAATTTTTTTAAATATTGGTTCCCGTCGTCGACTATACTTTTACTATAACTCCCGAGAGGGATTGATGCCAATCCAATAGCAATTCGTACCGTACGTATATTCTTTTCTTATGAATGAAACAGTATCATCATGCAACATCGTAAATGGATCCATGTAGTGTTGTTAAAATGACAGCTATACCAATTTTGGACAGAGAGAATGAGGGCTCAAGGGAAACCCTTCTAGGATACAAACAAACCAGGGCCGGTAACCAAGTCAGAGACTTATACGCCCGATCACCCGGGGAGGGGGCGGAGAGGAGGGAAAAAGGAAAGAGGCGCCGCCGCGATAGGATTCCGTCGACGCCTCTGGGGTAGGATAGGGAAGGAAGGGATGGGACGGGGAAAAATACCTTAACGCTATAGAAGGGAAAAGGGCCCAACTAAATAGCGAAACCAGACAAAGCGATTAAAGTGCCAGCGATTTTAGAGGATTATCCTATGAGAGAGAATAATCCAACGATAAAATCGCTGCGCAGGATCGAGCATATGGATTAAGGGCTCAAGGGGAGCCCTTCAGGGATACATCACACCGAGGCCGGGAACCAAGAATTATACGCCCGATTACCCGGGGAGGGGCTGGAGAGGAAGGAAAAGGAGAGAGGCGCCTCTGCGATAGGAGTCCGCCGACGCCTCTGGGGTAGGATAGGTTCGGAAGGGATGGGACGGGGAAAAACACCTCAACGCTATAGAAGCGGAGAGGGCCCAACTAAATAGCGAAACCAGGCAAAGCGATTAAAGTGCCAGCGATTTTAGAGGATTATCCTATAAGGAAGAACAATCCATCGATCGAATCGCTAGAACTAATTTTGGACAATCATGATGAATTCCTCTTTGATGAGGATGGAGTGGTATTTTTCGTTATGGTGGTTGATACTGTGATTCATAAAAATGATTTTTTGCCAATGACTTCGAATAGCATGACGTCTTTCACACCATCAACCTTTTCAATGAAATGCATTGATATCCCGTTAGTTCGATTCATGAATGTTAATTAATCTTTCTGCAGTATTGAACGAGTTTTTCATTATTTTCTAACATGATTTCCATGAAATAGACGGTCCTTTACGAAGATGAAAATACTATCTCAAATTCTAGATAGGGGCAAAGAGTAATATAGAGGTAATAATTCTTGGTAATATATATAGGGTTAAAGCTTATGTTATATAACAACCCTGAGGCCATTTAACCAACTTGGACAAATTTGTGGAATGAGGCAGCCACAAATATTCTTTCATGCATATGTTAAGTAGGTACGTAGGAAATGCCAGATGCAAAAATATTCGGACAATGCCTTCCAAATGACCAAATTGCCATTGGTGATTACACTTAGGAATTCCATTACGGACCACTTCGTGTCCCCGAAAAATTCGAACGAGAGTAGCAAAATTTTTAGTCCCAATTGCAATGGTCACGAATCCTTATAAATTCACAAACCAATATCAATTCCTCGATTGCCTTGGTAAGACGGCAGTTATAACAATCGTTCCGCGTTCGATATTTTTCCCCTTAATTTAAGAGTAGTTTCTCCAATCGCTATAGCGATAACAACTTTTCCTAGTTAGTTTTCAGCGTATTCAACAAGGCTTGCTAAAATGACAGTAATTCCTATTTTAGATGGGCGTGATGAGTTCCTCATCAACGAGGATGGAATGATGTCTTTCATTATGGAAGTTAATATATTGGAAATGATGTATCAGTGATTTTCAGTTACAATTACTACCTATGATTAATGAGTTTTAAATTTCCATATGGAAACATTGCACTAACTGTCATCTCTATTATAATGCATTGCTATCCCCATAGGCGGATTTAGGGGAGGAGAACGAGGACACGCCCCCCCTCAGACGCTTAAAACTTTTAAAAGACAAGATTTTTAATACGGATAGCATTACGTTCATTTTGTTTTGTGTATTAATGAGCCACAATTATTTAATCACATATTAATGACTTTCATAGTAAAATGAAGAGAATATTTGGTACAGTAATTTTGTACGTTGTTTTTAAAATTTCAAATATGAGGAGACCATTTGCCTGTCAGACCCAATGTTTCCCCCCTCCTCCAGGAAAAAATTATACACCCACTCTTGGCTATCCCTGTAGAAATCATGAATGTACATTAACTTTTATCTTTTCCCGGTAAAGGGTTGAGGCCTTATTTTTTTCATTATTTTCCACCATATACTTCCATGTACTAGAAGGTTCCTCTGTGATTAAAATCATGGCAAACACAATAGATAGGAGCAAGGATTTTATCATGTGCCATCTGGGGAATCAAGAGATTAAACTTGTCCTCCGCCTAAACCCTGATGCCACGGTTCAACCACCTACCAACCAGCAAGATCAGTTTGTGTGAGATGAAGCTGCTACAAAACTTTTTAAAATCCTATTTCATTAATAAAAATAAAGCTGCTAAATGTTTTATCCAGAAGAAGTTATTTGAGGCAACAGTCTCTGATATGAAATCCCATGGATATACTGTCACTGCTCTACAAGTGAGCAGCAAGTATAAGTTCCTAGAAAGGGCTTATAAAATATATGTGTCCACAAATATAAAAGGTCGAGGACGAAGGGTCCTTATCTATGAAACGTAAGTAATTTTTTCTGCTGTGATCCTTAGATCCTTCAATTACTCTCTATTGCAGCTTAAACAAATGAAACTATGCAATTTTTTTCCAAAGAGAAATCACACAGATGTTTGGAAAGAAACATAACATTATTCCAAAGGTGTTGTCAGGTCGTCATGGCCTAATAGCTAGCACCACGGTGTCTCCACCAAAGTCAGTATTTGGTAAACATTTCCATTAATGGAAGGTTAAACGTTGAGGGAAATAATAACTTCTGAACATATACTTTTTTATGTAGTGTTGTAATTACGAATACTGATAATGTGGATCCCATCAACTTCAGAAGGGCACAGCGCGCAAGAAGTAATACCCAAGGTGCAAGGCGGCCAAAAGAAGTACCTATCAAGAAACGAGATGGGAAGATTGCAATGGCTCTGAATCCTCTCAAAGAGTTCACCAGGCAGACAGAGGAGCAAAGAAAGAGAGACGTTTTAATGCTCACAGAAATAAAAAAAGAGCAATGAGCTCAAAGAGAGAGCAATTGCTCTTAGGGCAGAGAAAAATCAGCCGCTAAATAAGCAAGTACTTTTGCTCCAGCCGCTACTTAATAAAGAAAGTTAATGGTGTTGCTTCCTTTCATTGTATTTCTCTCTGCCTGTGCCATTTCATGATGAATATCACGATAGGATCGAAACCTATAGGGGTGATTCCAGGCCTTCCCCACTATGTATGGAGCTGAGACAAATACTTCTTGTTGATCCAAATCAATCCAGCTGGAATTACTATCTAAACATTAGCCCCTCTCATTGCCAATCGTCTTCAAATTTCATCCCGAAGAATTTTTCCCCCCTCAGCATCAATTGGGTCTCCCAAAAAATCCACAACTTCATCTGCATCTCGCATGTCCTGAAGGGCTTCTGCACCCCTATCTGGATGATCCCCTGGCAGAGAATCGTCAAAACCATCTAAATCATCAACATCTGCAATATTGTGCAAGATGAAGCATGCATGGATGGTCTTGACCAGCTCCACCATGTTCCCTCCCTTTGAGATGGCAGAGTTGCCGGAACCTCTGCTTCAACCATCCAAATGCATGCTCCACAGTTATTCGCACACTACTATGGACGAAATCAAAATGTCTTTGGGCTCTTGTGAGATGGCCATTATCCCTATACGGTGTTATCATATATTCGGAGCATGGATATTCACTATCTCCCAGTAAATAACCCTGACCTGAAAGATACAAGGATTTTAGTAGGATTTTGAAATCATATTTCCAAGCAACCATAATGCAAAGAAAAAGTAATGCAATATGATAACAGGAAAAGCCCATGCAGCAGGTAAGATTAGTATTGAATCAAAATTTCCAGGGAAACAAACCTTGGCAATAATTAGGAAGCTCTGGATATATGGAGCTAATCTTAAAGAGTGTGGCGTCATGTACAGACCCAGGATAACCAACAAAAGCATCGATGAATTTGCCCTTTTCATTAACAATGGCCTGAGACTGTACAGAAAAGTACTGTTTATGTAAGATTCAGGATCTTCCACCGGCTTATCTATTCGGAAATGTGTTCCATCTATTAAACCTGTGTATTGAATGAAAATTTTAATGCTGTTCTCATTGATGGAGCATGTAAAAGCATTTAGTACTTAATATTAGAACTCATTACCAATTTCGTCAGGGAATCCTTTCCCTCTAAAAAACGACGCATGGTGGCATTTTTTTTCTTCATTCGTAGGCTCCGTCAATACGATTGGAGCCATACCCAAAATAAAATTATTTACACGTTTAATAATAGAATTTAGTGCGCTGAGGCTAACGTTGAATCGGTCTAATGAATGAATAAATGGAAAAAAGTGAAGTTTGTATATCTCTTATTTCCAGGTCAGGAGTTGCAAAAAAAATGAAGAACTTAAGAACCTTCTTCAAAAGGGAATATGATGCCCAAAAAAATCAGCCGTCAGAATCGGCAGCAAAGAGGCGTAAATATCTGTATTTTGAGCAGTCATTATTTCTGAGGGACTCGGTTGAATGCAGAAAACCATCCAGCAGTCTCGAACAGAATAACATTGATTTAAATGAAAGCGCAAGTGAAGATATTGACGTAGAGTCTTCGTCTAAAGCCGACTGCACTCCTAAACCTAGTTCGACGTCAAATAGTCGAAAACAATCTAAAAGTAGAAGTTACGAAGAGTCTTTACTGCAAATTCTTAAAGAGGAGAGGGACGAAGGAAAAGACATTAACGAAAACAAGTATTTTCTATTATCACCGCTTCCAGCTTTCAAAAGATTTAATGACGACCAAAAATGTTATGCACGGAAAAAAATCATGAACTTTATAAGGCAAGTCCGACAATCAGGGAACCAAAAGGAAGTTCAGACCCTGCATGTATTAGAGCAGGCCACTTCTCAGGCAACAACATCTCGGTATTTTTCAACATTTGCACCAAGAGGGCAATTTGAAGAGCTTTTGTCACCAGCTGCAATCAGTACTCAAGATGGATGGGAAAACACGTCGGACGTGTCCTTAATTTTGAACTTAGATTAATTAGTTTACTTCTGAAACTACCATTAAAAATCAATAAATACGTTGTATTTCCATTTCTTCGGCGATAAAATACTTAAACTATTTATTATGTTTTTATTTAAAAATTTCTGTACCCTCGAGTCACCGCCAACCTTTCTTGAGGTGGTACAACCGGTCGTAATGATGTATTTTGGTAACTTATTCAAGGTCAGAGGGTAACCAGCAGTCGATAAAAAATTTCTATGCTCATTCTAAAATAATGAAAGAACTTATTTGGGTGTTCTCTCAATCTGTCAAAGAGCTAATAAAATTGTCCATCAAGAAGCCTGGAACTAATTATTTGGATGTACCCAAAACCTTTTGTTCCTTTGCTTATTTTATATTATTCAGTTTACAAGAATATTCAGTTTACAAGAATTATTTTCCAATCTTCCGATATACATCTACGTAATCCCTTGTGCACTAAAGCAATTGCGCATGGCTGGGGACTAGTGCTCACTAGCTTGCAATATGCAGCACTTGGACACAGACGTGCACACACATGCAGGTGTTGTGAGATTCAATTCACCAGTTTATTTATAAATTAGCTGTTAAAGCTGGAATAAATAATAACAAGTTTACAAATAAATAACTAGCATCCGTACGCAAGATGTTATTCTAAGTAGCGGGGTTTGTAAAATGGGGGGCAGATACCGGGGGGAGGTGTGAAGGGAATATAGAGAAATGTAGAGATACTGGACAGTCACCGTCGTATTAGAGTTGGAAAATACTGGTAATCCTGAAAATACAGCCATTTTCATTTGCTTATAAGACCATGGAGTAATATCCGAAAGAGGAAAGTTTGTGGAATTAGTGGCACCTGCTGGATCGGTTCTGTGAAGAAATTCGTCGTTCTTCTCAAGGGTTTCGGGAGTTGATTTATTAAGGTTTGTTTCACCAACTGCTTCTCCTTCAATAATTCAAGAATCAACGAATATTCCATCCAAATCTGCCTATCTTTAAGTGCCTGGACTTTACAGTTATGTACTATTATGTGCCCAACAGGCAAGGTCCCATCTAGAGGGTCCTTCATCGTGTAATCACACGATACAAATTAGGTAAAAACAGCCTTTTCATCTTTCTCCGTAAGAGATAAATAAACAGACGGATAAGGAATAGGAATCCTCATGCCGGCGGCCAACGCATGAGCATAATTCTGTATACTGAGAATATGAGCCCTTTCCATAAAAATCGAACTCTTCCACGGAGCAACTTAAATGTTATGTAGAAACTGTAATTTTTCTAACTCATAAATTTTGAATAATTTTTACAAAGCCCTTTATAGAATTCAATGGGTTCAATAAGCGACTTATCCTAATAAAACCGTCTGAACGAAGTGCCCCAAGTATCTCCGGCCAATTAATTATGGAAGTTATCAGGAATATAATCATTACCGACGTGCTTGAAGTGCGTAACCTTCTTGGGGAAATATTTCGAATTACACATTTACTGAGACGAGGCTTACTCATCCGACGGAAGCGAAACAAACTTCGATGTAAAGTATTCTTCTTGAAATATGTTCTCCTTCTTTCGGGGTATACAAACCTCCGCCTCACAATATTGCGACGTCGTGAAGCCTCTACGAATAATAGGCGGTTGCGAAGCGCCTCATCATTGATGGAATTGAAACTGGATACTAATATAATTAAACCTGAAAATTTGACAACACGACCAGCTTCACACTTAACTGGAGTATGAAATTATTTGCCCTCTGACAATCGCTTAAACTTCCCCAAATATGAAGTTTAGAATCAAACTCTTCAAAAAAGAATTACTTTGTGAAATGACGGATAAAATTCCTGATGAGCACATTTACCTACGCCCGGGTAGACATCATATTTTCCCGATCAAACTCTCAACAAAAGTAAACTTGCCGACTGCATACTATCGACCCAAAGATACAGCCATTTCTTTTTTTTAGTTTCATTGTTAATACAACGGTTAAACCACAGCGATACTTCAAATGGCCAACCAAAATAAGAACGACCAATAAGTTTAAATGATTTAAAAACTACATTCCTAATTTAATATTCGTCGTAACAATTTTTAGGTAGTGATAAACATCCCTATGCTCCCTATGCTCAATAAGAGAAAACTCAATGGTATTTGACGGCTAATTATACAATCGGTAATTGAAATTCAACTTACCTGCAGATATTTTGGTTGACAAATTTGAGTCCTGCTCGGAAATATATTTCAAACAGCTTCGTTCAGAATGGCAAGCTTGAAGATCAAAGTTTATATCAATGAAAAGAAATTCATAATAATTTGAATGAATATTAAAAAACAAGCCACCAAAAAGAAGGGAATCCGGCATATTCCAATGACTGATAGACCCAATAGATACGCTGAATTTTTAACCCGAGCTACCTTTAGACCATTAAGAATGGCCTATGGATTGCAAAATTATCCACATTATTTCTGCTGACATGTGATAGAAGTGCACCAAGATTTGGAAAAATGTTCAGAACCAAATATCAATGATGTAGCGGTCTTTTCGGAGACTTGGGATAAAATCTTAAACACGCTGAAATTTGATACACACCATGTCCATGGTAAATGTACAAGCGAACAGTATCGCTGACAGGTAAAAATTCAAAGCATTAAATGCCCATACTCTTTATTTGACAAGTCATCGACACTATTTAATGATGAGCATATGATAAAATAGAGTTCAAAATAAGAATGAAGCACCGAAATATCAGCGTTAAAACAAAAAAAAACTGCGATGGGTTCGAAAGTTTCAAAGCATTGCGCTGTGGAGAACAATCACTCGAAATATCAACACTTCTTCAATGGTCTTCGGAAGAATCAAGACTCCATGACCGAGGAAGAGATTCTTTGACACCTACAACCTGCTTTCTTTCTTTGATCGAGAGACCAGGTCTCTGGCGAAATTACTCTGGTTTCTGGCAGGTGAGGGCCCCACAACGGTTCTTGCAGCACTTAAATCGTCCCCTGCAGTCAGCGTCCGCAGAGCACATGTGCGAGCAGATCCATGGCCCTTTTGGTTCAGCGGGACAGCTTCCCTTCTTCACTGTAATTGTAAAAATAATAGTATCAATAGTGCACCAAAGAAAATAATTGAAAATCACGTTTCGAAGGTTTTTAACTGACGTCAACTTCAAGCGTTCATCACGTTTTGGAACAGGCTTTAGACTATGGCTTACAATTAGCCCTCAGCCAGGAAGAGAGCCAGATATTACGTCATCTTCGCACGTCTTCAGCAAAGCTCCAACACTTATAAATAATTCATCCTTACTTTAGTGCATTTATACTTAAATAAATATTATGGCACAGGACGAGAACAGATGTTTGTAATTCAAAAGGTAGTTAGAGCGCATCGGTAAAAGTAACAAGAATTTGATCACATTTTCGCTTACGGCGCACTATCAATGATCCAAAGAAAAAGGAATTCACATGTGCCGTTTTTTGGGATATTTAACGGTAAAATTAGGGTAATTTAACTTGGGCCCTAATGGGAAAAACATCGTTTTTTCGAGATGGCGATTCTATTTGTTACAATATGTTGTTGAGACGGTGCTCATTAGAAGCAAACTTTTGTGATAGATCTCAATATGTACAGAGAAGTATAAGTACGTGATAAAATAAGAAAGGTATTTACGAAAATCTGCCTGAAAATGGCATGATGGCCGCCGGCGCACCGTGTGCTCTGGTTACTCACTGGTACCAACATCGCAAAACGAAAATCACAACACCGACTTCGCCTAAATTACGTAAGCATATTTAGTTCCCCGGCTTTTACATAAGTCTTACATATCTTTTGTTTATAAATTAATATATTTATTTCGGATTTATCACTTAGATTGCGAATATTTAGCCAAGGTGTGTCGTCATAAGTTCAGTGTGCAAAGGTTGAACGCAATGATGAAACTAGTCAATTTGACTACTGTAAATACCTTTTTAAAAATCGCTTTTGATGCTTGCATTGTGCTGATGTGTCAAAATGCACTCACATTTCATTTCTTATTATGTTTTATTTTGTGTACATTGTTTGGCGACTCTTTTGTGTGAATAATAGGTAGCCCAAGTAGATCAATTTACTTCAACCGATGCCGCTCTCACTACATTCATAATTTCCAAATGTCCTCAATGGCATAAACGCATTTCATTCGTAACATCAATGTGTAAAAGATTAGGGTTATAAAGAAGATATGCGGACAGTAACTTGCAAAGAGGCGGAAATAAACGGTTACGTTTTAATTTTTAAAATTTGGATAGCAGACTCTTTCATGCTAGTGTGCAGATTGTGGAACGGATCGGTCTACTAAACTTAAGAGTATAGTTAAATATGATTCAAAATTAGGAGAACAATCCTTGGTGAAGAGCGAAGGTTTTTACACGGGGCAGCAGAAATAATTAAAAACCTAACAGGCAACAGATCAGGAAAATTATGACTTTGGAGAACGCAACATCTGTAACAGCTATGGATTCATTAGTTTTAGTTCCAAGAAACCTCTCACTTGAGCTGAGAATACATTTCCACCTGGAGAGGTGGGCCAAAATACCATGTTTACTACACACTGTAATCTTAATTGAGGTTTACTAGGGTAAGCATGCATCGTCAGGAACAATTTACAATGAGTATCCTTGCCACAAAATGTAGGTTACAAGATTGCCACAAATCTTCGACACCGAAACAAATTCAATTAAAAACTCATGCGAAGACATTGACAACTCACCCGATGGAGCACCGATAAGCCTAGATACTGGCGCCATACAAGATGTCCCCCCGCATCCGGTGCTGCAGCACTTCTGCGAACCCAAGCACTGGAAATCACTGCTACAGGTAAATGCACAGATTCCGATTCCCGGACTTGGCGGGCAGGAGCCGGGCTTTTCTGAAAATGAAACATTGACGTCGTAAAGAGGTTTCCACGTGAGAAGATGGAATGGTGTTGACCCCAAGAGAGAATTTCATCAAGCAACCAAAAGTCTAGAGCGGCCGGAACAGCCATAAATTCGCCAATGAGTGGGGATCCTTGATTTTTGCTAATAAAAATGTTCGCGGCTTCACATAATTTTGCAATTTTTTACGAGATTTTTTTTTTGTATTTGCGGATTCATTTACGATTTTTTGCGATACGAGTTTGGATAGTGTTTAAACCTTACCACCACATTTAACCCTTAGACTGAGGGAAAGTTTTTAAACGTTTTGTTTTTCTGGGATGGCCGGGGAAAGTTAAGCCACGCCGGTGATCCATGCAAATAGGGAAAGAGCACTCTGGCTTTACCCGAGTAGCAATAAAAATTTTGAGAAACTGAAGAAGGTAGTAGAGCAGTGGTCAAACGTTTAAAAACGTTTTTCCGCAATAAGAGTACAAAACGTATGAAAACGTTCCTGCAGTTTAAGGGCTAACAAAAAACTGTAAGAAACGATAAGATCGCGAAAAATTCGCAATGGTAAAAACCCAGGAGGCCTCTCAATGAGGGTGTAGAGGAGCGACAATCAATCCCGAAGTCCGACAGTCCTGCAGCGAGAGAGGATTTTGAGGATATATTTTTTACCAATGTTAAAAAAAATTTTATTTCTTGCAGCCACCGATCGGCGGCAAAATGCGACTCTGGACGTGAGCGTCGGAGTAATTTATGGTCGATGCTGTTGCTGCGTTTAGTGGAGAAAATTGTGTTCCTCAATAGCTCTGAGGCGAATCACTAGGAAAAAGGGATGTTGAACCATTTAAACTTTCATTCAAACATTCATATGCGAGCAGAAAAAGAATAATGCGTACTCCCTCTATGGTAAATTGTTTCAATTGTATTCAACTAAGAATTTAAATTATTGCACAAAAGCCTTAATCTGCATTTCATGGATTTTCATGTGAATAGCGGTTGGGTTGGCAGTAAATGCAAGAGAACTGAGCGAATTCTCTGGGGAGAATAAAGCCTGAATCACACGATCATTTTTTGTCGTCGCGAAAGTGATCACTTTTCCCGTCGCGAAAAGCAATCGCTCTTGTGATCATTTTTCTGAATCACACGGTCACTCCCGCCGTCGCTTTTCGCATCATTTCCAATATCACAGCTCGTTGTCATAGTACCCACATCACGAAATTATATAGCGAGTTTGTTTATTTATGTCGTTCCCACAATTGTAAAACGTTGCGCCGCAATCGCTCCATAGGGGAATGCGTTCCGATTGGCTGATATGGGGTTTTAGTGACGGTTTTAGCGACGGAAAAAGCGACCGGACGAGTGATGAAAAATAGCGATGAGAATCCTCATCGCGATCGCGAAAAACAATTGCCGGCGACGATCATTTTGCGCAGTGATCGCGATAGTGATCACTTTCGCGACGAAAAAAAATGATCGTGTGATTCAGGCTTAAGCTGCCACCAAATGTCATTGCAATTACGAGGATATGAGTGTAACAATGGAGTGTTGGTAATCCCTCTATGGTAAATTGATTCAATTGTATTCAACTAAGAATTTAAATTATTGCACAAAAGCCTTAATCTGCATTATGTACGCACATCTAAACATCATACTAATCAATGTTATCTCAGCTAAATTAGGCATGGAAAGTCATGCACCACAACTGCACGGCTTATATCAGCAAATCCTTGGACAGTCTTGTTATTTAAGATAAAAGTGAACATGGAGGGCAAGGAGAATTATTCAAAACAGTACGCAAACCTCTTACGTTCAAATCTAATAGTTAATACAATGAGAAGAAAGAATATTACAGTATTTTTGGTTATATCAAAAGTCATCAACCAAATTTGAACCTGGAATCCATCGATTGATAGCCCAACGCTCTATCCACTATGTTTGGCTCCCTCATATCATGAAAATTGAGTGACATGTTCAGGTATTTCCTTAATTGCCAGGAAATGTGGTGAACCAGGGCAGGGGGCATGAGTTGCCTACCCTGCGTCCCTCGCATGCTTATCAGTGAGGAAGCGCATGTCCCGCTGCCTGGGCTCAAACCACCGGATCACGTTCTTTCATTCAACGCATACTAAAATTACAACTGAAATCCCCATTGAAAAATAACGGACCAGCACTTGGGGTGACGACAAAAACTCCCCAAAAGGCACGATCTTTCATATTTAAAATTGAATATCACAGCACAGTATCTCAGTCATAAAAGGAGCCTTTGTGAATATCGCATAGATTAGGTAATCGAAAGAGGCACCTCAGTTATGATAACTACAGTTCAAATGACTCTAATTTAAAAAATAATATGTGAAACTGTAATAACTGCGATATATAAAATCACGCTACAAAAATAGTCATATTTATATAATTTACGGCAATAATTTTCAATAAAATTTTACCACTGGCCAAGACCTATCTTATGAACAATTTAAACAGAGATAACATGTCTAATGGTGAAGCTGACTTCTCAATTAATTTTATGTCTAAGATTTTCCACCAATACCAGGTAAATAAATTAGATTTTCACATTTCTCTTGTCTTGACCTCTTTTAATTAATGAACAAAAATTCTTGGAGTATAGGTCATATAAATTGCCATGCGACGGAAGATCAACGCTACGTGCCCCCCCCCCCTAAATGAACCTTGTTTGGTACTATTTAATGGAGAAATTTAAAGAAACCGTATTCTCTTACTTAATTCAAGGGTCCATCGCATAGAAAGTTGAGTCAATAATTAAATTAGTTTGTCCATTTTTCAATAGTAAATTGCATTCCTCTCAAAATCTTACCACTTGGCTGTTGCCCAATAACGACTTCAGAGAGTAGTACCACGGCCACAGTTAGCAACAAAACGGCGTTACAACCTGAAAACATAGAGGAGAAAGTTAATGCTTATAGGAATAGTGAAGCAATTGGAGTTTCATTTGCAGTTAAAAAGGTCCGAACTTAAGTAAATCGTCAGTAGTGGACATTATGGACAATGAAAAAATTGAATAAAATATACATTGTCATGGCGTTACGAGATAACCTAAGTAATGGGAATAAATATTACTCGGAAATAAGGCAGTGAAAAATATTATTATACATAAGTGACTACCGAAAGAAGACACCCATTCCATGGAGAACATTTCGATATCTTATAAATAACTCGAATCAAGTTTTAAGCAAGGAGAAAAATCATTCATCACTCTCATGATTGAATTTATAGGTCTCAATAAGCATAAAAATGCCTAGACATATTTTCTTTCATTAACTGTGGTTCATTTGCTCCGCAATTTGTGAATTAGTGAAAGTAATTTTCTAAAATGAGTGCTCAATAGAAGTCATTCTCTGAAATTATAGCGGGTACTATTTACCTGAACCTTTAATCAAAGAATATTTCCACTAAGCGGAGAGTTTCAAATCATATTGGGCTTATGTGTGCTCTGAAAATAACGGGAACTATTTTTTTGTATTTCTCTTGACTTGGGAGAGTCCGATTTTCTATTTTTTATTATGTTGGCATACCTACATGTCCCAGACTTGCGATAAAATTTTCATCTGCATTCATTATTTACTTTGTGTGTAACAGCCGCTAAAGTTAGACATGTGTTTATGAGCTCCGTCATATCCCGCTCACATTTGATTGCATGTTCGCGAAGTTTTGGTCAAAACAAATACTTTAACGATCGCCCAACCTCCATATTTGTCAGATATGGCTCCGTGCGACTTTTTCCTTTTTCCAAAAATAAAGACAACCGTAACGGGCCGTCGTTTTATGAGCATATAAAAAATTAAAAGATATCGCTGATAGAGCTAATGCCTATCCCAAATATCGAGTTTGACAAATGTTCTGAGGATTGAAAGAAGTCTTGGGGCAACTGCACCATAATATTCAATGAGTGCTATTTTTAAGATGACAATATTAATGCAGACGAACAAAAATATTTAAAAAATCTGATATTCCCGTTATTTTCCTGACACACCTCGCATACAAATCCAGATAAGAGAGATTTTCACATAGTATGTAAAAACATTAAGTTTGAAGGATTCGTCCTAACTAATCCTTCCAAAATACCACGTGCAAAACTGCATGAAAATTTACCTAAATCGTTTTTATCATAAAATACTACGCATTACAACAATAATGCATTCAATTATTTTTGGCGGCATATTATGTATCTAGGTATCCGCTATCCAAGCCCACGAAATAATTATATTCGCATCCCAAATTAAATAGCGATTATATTTTTTGATACCCTGGGATAACGTTTATTTCAGTCATAATTATAGGAAGTACTAAAACTCATTATTTTATGAGTTAATAATTTATAAACCAGCCAAATTTAGACAAAAAAACTGAAACACATTTCCGGAAAAATTAAACTCAACTTATAAGACTGAAAAACACGAAAAAAAATCGATAAGTCCTTTTTCCGTATAGCAAAACTCAAAGAAAATTCCTTCAATCAATGACCCAGACTATAAAAATGCATCCCATGTAATGGAGAACATTGACTCATGACATCAAAAAGGCTTTAAGTTAGAATATAAAGGAATCAAATCCAGATATTGTCAATAATTATTTTTTTAGGTTACCCGTTAAATCGTAAACTCATTTAACGAGAAGCAACAGAATACTGGCAATGAAACAAAATTTCACACACATATCTCAATGAAAAACTATGGAGACCAACAGCATTCTTCTAGTAAAATGTCGGCATCAAATTAAAAATGAATTAAATAATTAATTTAGAAAAGGAAAAGAGATTAAGATAGAAAGCCGGAAATTAGCGTCAATTCCAAGAAAAGGCAGTTTCATAGGCAGGAGGAAAGAGATGTGATAAGAAAATCCTGGCACTTTTGTTGAAATTTCGCTCTTAGAGGAGACAAGAATTAAAATTCATTCCCACAATTACCGCTCATTGTTAACTCACCCATGATTTTCTTTGGAATGCACTGGATCCGCAGGTTTTAATCTCGGCGACTCAAGATGCGAACGCCGCGTACAGACTCAATAGAAGATTAGGAGAGCGGCGCCTGGCCTCTTGCTTGGGTCTGAATGGGCACTTCCTGCGATCCGAGCAAAGAAAGGATTTCGGAGAAGAGGAAAGGGGGGCCACTCTGACCACATCCTGAAGAAGGCACATGAGTTTCATAACATCCGACCCATTCCCCCGTTTCCGGGGCGCTGCAATTATACGGCGAGCACTTTTCCTCCGACTTTCAACCTCCCCCCTTTTCAACCGCATCGCGATCCTCGTGGATAAGTGAGGTCATTATTATATTGAAGGCTTACACAATCGTACAAGTATTATGCAAAACAAAGGAAAGGTTCCCTGACACCGCTCACCACCTTCTCGTAAGCGTAGTCCTATTGAGCAGAGATCTGATGCATAGGTGTAATAAGAGGACAAAAGGCGCAGATTCTGTTATTCAGCAGAAAAGATTTAAGACCGGCGTATAGAAAATATTGTGAATTAATTTTTACAAAAAATAAGCTTCACAGCTTTGAGACGTTTGTTGAAAAAAAAATGCGTGGACTAGGCGTCATCCAACATTTTTCTGCATAAATAACAGCGAACTACCGCGGTCATTGTAATGGAATAGATTTAAATTGATTCTTGGTCGCATCGATATCTTTTCTGAGTTTAATTCTCCGTTCTATATTGTATCCTTGTTATTTTTGTTCCCTGTTGCCTCATTCTAAGATTCACGGCTTAAATTTCTCTTTCTCCCCTCCCCCAAGCCACTGCTAAAGCCCCGATGACGTCATCTGTGCCGAAACATCGCACGACGAAGTAGCCTACCAATGAGCTAACTCATTTAATTGTATACAGTTGATATATTACGACAATAAGGAGTAATACGCAGGTAAGATTATATGAATCTCGACATCTTACTTAAGCAGCGCCCGCTCCATATATTGGTTGTGTTACAGGTGCGTTCCCCTCCTCGTTCCCTCGCTCCGTACATTGGTTGTCCTGATGGTGGTAAATTTGCCTATCAGGGACTTGGTCCAACTTTTCATAAGGTAATTCTGTTTGAAGAATTTGATTATAAATTTCATGTCTCGTCAATGTTAAAAAGGTTAATGGAAGGTAAAGAATTTACAGCCCCTGTTAAATGTGAGGCAGGACGTTTAATAAGATTTACTGGTTTAATCACTTTTGTTTTGAACTTCAACACAATAGATGATGAGGCGCTTCGGAATTGGCTTCAATTCGTATATGCGGAGACGCCGTTATGGGAACAGGAAGTTTGCCTTATTCCGAAGAAGGAAAAGAGTAACCGATTTGTGAGGCGGAGGCGATTACGTTATCATCGTCTGATGAAGAGGAGACGATTAATTCGCAATACATGCACTGTTGACCCTACTCTCTGTCACTGTAATTAGCCAGCGAGATGAGTTCGAGGTATTCTATAGAAAGTATTTTTTATCGCCTGACTTTATAAATACCTCAGCTAAGGTGCCCCATAAACTATAGAGACTAATATTCGTGTGACAATCGATTAGCATAAGATTATTTCCGAGCAAAATAATCGGTTGCTGAATGAAATCCATGGATCATCATCAGTTGACCGCGCCGAAGGCGCGTTTAAAAGGGCTGTACCGGTGAGTCAATCTCACCACAACCAGCCTTATGACATGAGAAATTTAAAATGGCGCATTATGGCTTTATTGCTCTGTATTTATACGTCGCAGTAGTGGTGGCTGCGGCCGTAAAACAACGCGACTGAATAAGGGAAGATATGATTGCATAAAAGAGAACGCGCGTGAAATGACAATTAGCATGCTACGATTTGCCGATGATATAGCTGTCGTAGTAGAGACAGAGAGAGGCCTGACAAAAATTCTATTAATAATGGAAAATAATTATTACAGATAAACTGAAAATCGATGCAAACAACAAAGGCATTGTACGGCAATAGCCCAAGAGAAGAGGACATTCCTCAAAAAGTCTAAACAGCTGGGAATATCAGTATTGAAGTAAGGAAGCAATTCATCGGCGCTTCCATATGGAGCATGATCCTTTACGCTAGTAACGCCATCCCAGCGGTCGCTTCCCTCGAGGTAGAAGTCTCTGCATGAATTTTCAACCAATTTGCGCCCTCTGCCAATAATGTCACATCATCTGCAAAAGCTAGTGTGTTTATCTTTTTTCCGACTTCCTTGCCAGGTTGTTGTCACTCTACCCTTTTAAGAGCGCTTTCTGTTGATAGATTGAACAACAAAGGGGAGAGTCCATCTCCATGCCGTACTCCGGTAACATGAAATTCGTTTGAATGCTTATTGTTTATTTGTACTTGAACCGTGAATCATCCGTACATATTTGCGCCAGCTTGACCAGTTTGCTTGGGATTCCTGAGGTATTTCCACATTTGGTTTCTATTGATACTAGAGAAAACGTCTCTATAACAAGCCATTATAATATTTATTTTTTATTGATTTTTAAAATATTATATTATAATAATTCTAAAATTATTTAAATCTGTGCAGCCATCTTGATTTATAGATGGCATAAATAAACTGTTAATTGATTATTAGGTGGTACCGTTGAGTTTACATTACTATGAGTATTTATGGGTGGTACGAAGTTCGCCGGGTAAGGTAGTCTAACATAAGAGGAAGTGGAAGTATTAGCGCAGAAAATGTCTGGTAACTATAAAATTAAACTTGATAACCTTTAATTTCCTTGTATTGTACAACCACGTGGTAAGCTAATTGTATACGTTTAGATTTTATTGGATGCAGGTGTAATGTTTGCTTTTGCTGTGAGGTGCATGATGAAATCAATTATGTCAAATGAACTTGCTATTCTTTTTAATGTTCGAGGGGACAATAAGAGAAAGACGATAGAGGAACCAAAGACCGGGATTTGTGTTGCATGTCCAGACATTATTACTGCTATCTTAAGTGAGAAAAATCAATTATTAAGACATGTTTACCTAATATACTCTGTTTTTCCTTTTTTCACATGGTTGCAATACACTTGAAGAAAAGTAATTAGCCTCAAAGACTAAGAAAAGTAGCTCATTTTTTCAGCTTTAGTCACAATAATAAAATATTTGTTATCACAAAAAAATTTAATTGCCTTTTCCAAGTGCTCTAAAAGAAAAGCTGAAAATGAGTAATGGACCACCAACAGATAACATTACCGCCGAGCGTGCCATTGGGGCATGGCTGAAACAAGCCTATCAGAGAACAGAGGAAGCGAAATTGAAGAGGCGAAAAACCAGTGAAAGTTGTAATGAATGCAGCAGCAGAATGGGGTGAATGATATAGTGGTCTTTGAAGAGAATGAATTTTTATGGGTTAAGCTGAAAAAACTGTACAGATATTATTTCAAGGAATATATATCAATTACTATACTAGATCAGTGTTTTTATGATTCCTATAAAGTTCCCTAAATCATGCTCTTATTGCTAGCAACATTCAACACATCCTTTCTTTAATGGCTTCAAATTCCATTTTAATTTGTGCATTTCTTTCGTAATCCATCTAAGTGTGCATGTACTGGTCCTACCCTCTGGTATCTTACGTAAATTTGCATATATGTATCCAATGGAATTTAGACCAATGACAGACGTCTATATTTGGTGTATGGGAAACCATTAGGTTTGCTGTAAGCCAGATATAGACGTCTAAATTTGGTTTAAATTAGGTATAATGCTTTGTGCTCTCAGGGTTGGTTCTGTGAATAGTTGGATGTTTTGTTTGTGGATCATCCGTCCTCCCTAGCATTAGTTAAAGAAATTGCCATATTAAAATATTTTTATTTAAAAAAATTCTTTGAGCTCTGAGGGGGGGGGGGTTTATTCCCAAAACCCCCCTTCGCTGCGCCACCGCTTTACATCACTGGATTTTTTCTTTGTTCATCTGTATTGAGTCAATATTTTTTGCCGTCATAACTTCGTCTTTCCTCAAAGTCAACTAGTCTACAGTTGATTGATTCACGGTTCTCACAAGGTTTAACAGTCATAAAATTCAAAAGGCTGACTAGCCTGCCATCCATGAGTAGTGTACTTATATGCATGTATTGTTGTAATAGTCATTTCGATGAGTATTACAATATTTACATGTTCAATAGAGTTGTTTCCTTGAAGCAAATTATAAACACCGGCAGTAAATCACTTAAGCCTGTTGAGAGACCTAAGAAGACTTATTGTTAGTGAAAATTACAAAATAATCACTGAGCATCATATGGCATGAGATCTATTTTCCTGAAAGGAATATCACAAGAAAGCAGACGATATGACTAAATATTTTTTGATCAATTGGCAAGGCAATGAACAGTAATGATTCCTATTGTGATACATTGATACATTCAGAGATACAAACAGTGATACATTCAGTTATTACTATGTTTTCTAAAATTCATAAATCGATTCTTTTCATCTATTATTCCCTAGGTATGACTAATAGTACTCCACGGCAAAGGACAGAAAACATTTGAAGGAGCAACACACCTGCCGCGGAAGTAGGACCAAAAGTGTGTTCCCCTGTGCAGAGCACCTCTCAGCCGAGAAGTTTGGATGGTCATGCTAGCCTCAATTACATGTGCAAGTGTAAATTTCAATCAAGCAAGTGTAAAGGCCTGGTTACACGGTACATGAGAATGTACAAGAAAATGTGAGAATGTCTGAATCTCAGAATGAACGCGAAAATGCACCGTGTAACCACGCAAAATGTAAGAATGTATGAATTTCTGAACGCCTGCTCTAATTTCATTCAGACAATCATACAATTTGAACTCAGAGTCACCTGGTGGCAGACTACGAAAACGACACATTCATTTCATCTGGCTTGTATAGGCGACTTCTTTGTTTACGTACGGCCCCGATAGTTATTTCGATTGGATATGATCTTGCTTGACTTGGATATCTCACTAATTGGAAATGGGTAGCGAAAGAATTGAACACAAGAAAAGGGGATGGGTAAAAGGAAGGATCAGATGGAAAGGCGCTGATTGTATGAACCGCGAGAATTGTCCAAGATTGAGATCCAAATGATCGTTAAAAGGTCATAAAAAAAGCATGTGATAGGCAAAGAAATAAGATTCAAGTACTATTTACGCTGTATTTACTCAAGTTCCTGTTTTTGAATCGAGACCGACTGCAAAACGAGTCGAAATTTTAGGTGTTGCGTTGACATGCAGCGAACGTTATGGGCATCGCAGTAATAAATATTGAATTTACCTTGCCATAAGCCTCATATTTCTCGTATATTCCTTTAGCGTGCGCCGATTCACAGGAGAAGGAAGGAGAGAAATCACGACACACTCGCTTTCAAGTCTAAAATGTAACTGCCTTTATTATGTCCTGTTTATCATATCACACGGCTTAAGGGCACGAGAAATTTTGAAAATGTGCTTTTATTATGGAACACTACTATCCAAAATTTTTTTAACACTATCGGCGAAAGACACTTCGTGAATATTCCTTGTTAGGGGCTCCTTGTGACGAGAGGCCGGCCGCCCATTACATTCCTTATTTTTCACCCTGGTTTAATCGTGATCAGTATTTATTCTCGTAAACAGCCACTTTCCTTATAATTTGATCCTACAATGGGTAGAATGATAGGTACATTTATAGAGTTGTTTACAAAGTGAAATAAGTAACTTGATAATATCCTGAGGTAACCCTGATTTAAGAGTGTACTTACGTTGAGGATATACCGTTGACAATATAGATTTATATATATTTGACTCCATTCTGTGCATCATCAACCACTTATTCCTCTTATTTTTGTCCCTTCGAACACAAGCAAAAAACTTCTCCGGCGAGTAAATAGAAGTACTATACCTTATTCCCGAACTGAAGGCGGCTGGGTGGAAAATAGAAAGTAGCCAATGGGAAGCGCTGCCCCTTCCACCTCTCCGTTCCCCTCCATCGCCTTCCCTTTTCCACTCCGCTCCCCTCCATCCGGTCGACCAGTGTTGCCAGCCTTGGGAGTAACGGTACTTTCGGGGGCAGCAGAACGAGCGCTCGGCGATCTCCAAAGATTCGGCTTGGCAACACTGCCAGCTGGAGAGCGATGTGCACTCAACGGAGTTCGGAGAGAGACTGCGGGCTCTTGCACACTTTCTCCTGTCGCTCTTCTGTGATTGGCTAGAAGAGTGGGTGGGTTGCGAGCACGCTCAAGGTCAGCCGCCTTCAGTTCGGGAATAAGGTATAGACGTCAAGGCACTTTATATGGTTTTATGGGATACACGATTTATATGGTTTTCACACGTTTTTCTATTGAAGGTCCATGCTGCAATATATTTACTGCATTAAGCAAATGATGTAGGCGTGTAACGTAGATCACAATCTGCAATCAACTTATTTAAATTTAATCTTTCCAAAGCCCCCCAAACAATCGCCTTTATTTATTTCAACAAAGCCTTGGCAACCCAATATATTCACAATCCGAAGTTTGACGTTAAAACAGCAATTATATTCGCCAAATTTGCGTTTGAGTCCCTACATAGACAGTTTTTCTATCCACTTCCTCAGTCTGTCATCAGTGGATTCCAGGCCGTGATGTAACGCGCGCACGCTCCGTCACGTGTTTTCAAACAGTCGATGAAGATTATTTTTAAAGACTCATATCTCAGCTATAAAACATTATTCATCCGCGAAATTTTCGGCAAGTACATTTGAGGTAAGGATCTTATTATTCTAGTACTTTAAAAAAAGTTTGCATGTTCGCCATTGGTTTATATTTGAAGTTGAAATAATTTGTTGCGCATTTAAAAATGTACGAAAAAATGTACCGTGTAACCACCTACTCGCGGATCTTGTCCATGAGAATGTACAAGAATCTGTTCAGAAAACCATTCAGATAAATGTACAGATTCTTGTACATTCTAATGTACCGTGTAACCAGGCCTTAAGTGTTGTGCTGTCTTTACTCAAACAATTGCACTTGGCAGCGGCGTAACTAGGAATATGCTTTGGGAGAGGATGAGGGAGACGGGTGGCGAATATTTTTGAAAAATGAAATGCCCTGAAATACATTTTACACTATTAATTAATGATTTTTAACTTTGAGCAGATGCATTTATTATACTTCAAAACTAGAAAATAGTTTTGAATATTATTTTTATTTCTCTGAGGCTTTAGGGGGATCCTCCTCTTCCCCCAATAGTTACGCCACTGCTATTATCTTAAAGCAAGGCAAAATGTATTGAGGGATCAAATTTTTCCCGCGTGGGTATATATTGGAAAACTTAAAACATTTTTGTTTCCGATATTATGTCTGCTATTCACAAAATGAAAGGGCAGATGATAGTGGAGCATACTAGCCTCAATGAGGAAATTGATGTACTCACTGTCAGGTTAAGTGCTGTGCTAAAGCAGAAGGTTGGTGTGTCTTCACATGGATGTGATTTTGTGTTCCTCCATGAGCTTCCTGCAACCTCTGAAAGGAATTTGTTGGCTGTGGAGCATGACGGTTACATGTGGACCTTGGGCTACAATTGTCTCATTGCGAATTTTCTTAATTCTTTCTACGGGCACGAAGCAGCGAACGAACCAGTCTTCCATTGTAACTAAATCAAACTGAATGCTAACACGCAGTGGTGTTGCGGCAGTCTTTTATACATATTTTACGTTCGTTAATCCTCATCAAAAGGCTACTGCGTTAATTGTAAGAAAATATACTTCGACGGATCGGCCACTTTACGAGAGAAGGTAAATTGAAGTTTTGGAGGTGGATGTATTACGTAGCATGAGCTGCAGAATTTATGTTTGTCTGCGTCCTGAAATTTATAATAGATTTTAGCACTCTTTTTTATAACGCTATGACAATTAATTGCGACAAAGTTAATGTCATATTTTGTAGATTGACTTTCGGTTGGTTCTTTTCCCCGCTAATGTGTATAAGATGAGGGTATTACTCTGAAAAGGCTAATTAAATTAGATATAATCGCTTTCCCTGGAGTAGGCGCTTTGGAATTACCGTTATTTCCCAGCATTACCGCTCCTAAATTTACTGCATGTGATGTGAGGATTTTCGCAATGCGCATTAACTCGGAGGCTACATTTAGTTAAATAACTTTACTCGTTTAAAAAATTCAGCATTGAATTACCTCAATGCGTTCCATCCACTAATCTTGATTTCAATGGGGCACTTGCTCCTGGAGTTTGAGTCCAGATTCGGTAGCTCAGTCACTTCCGTGCCCGTCCTCGTCGGCTCTTGCTGCCGTGAAGGCAAAGGATGCAGGTTGCTTCATGTGCCAACCTTCCAAATTTTCACCGACCCGGCCTCATCAGTTAATCGGGTCGCGTGAGAGTCCTCATATTACTGAAAACGATAGAATATTCGGGAGATATGAAAAAGGACTTGATGGAGCAGAATACCTGACTGAAATATTTTCCATATTATTCTTGTATTGAGATTTGGTAAAAACGAATAATGATATCCGCGGAAAACAAAAAAATGACTGTTCACCATTCAAAATTTTATAACGGCAGCAGTGTTTAATTAAGTTAATATGCGTTAAAGTGGATTAAAAAATATGTTACAGCCATACTATGTAACTTATAAAAATTAGACCCGAGAGGATGGAATCACCAAATTTGGATAGCTGGCGTGGTAAATCTACTCCTTTACCACTAGGCCATCTCTTTATAGCCGATTCATTACGAGCTTTGTCATGAAATGGGAATAAATCATTCTTCTAGTGTCACAAAATCAAACTGAATCTTAACACTCAGTGGCATTATTTGCTGTGACATTGCGGCGGATATTTTATGTATATGTTATGCTCGCTATCTCTGATTGAAAAGCTTCAGCGTTAATTGTAAGACAATACTTGTACTTCTACGGATTGGTCAACCTACGAGGGAAAGTAAATTGACGTTCTGGACGTGGATTTATTATCTAGCATGAGCTGCACAATTTATGTGGTATTAAACACTGCTTATATCCCGCATACATTTCCCTTTGAAGATGATGTTATAAAAATACTGCGGGAGGTGGAAATGTTGTTCAAATTTCCCTCTCACTGGTAAAATAGAAGATACCGACATTTTAAACTGCGGCGAAAGTGGCACCGCTCCATTTGTTGCAATACTTTTGAATTCGACTGTACATCGATTGCGACTAGTCTGAGCAATGTATTCCTGCGCGCTTCGTATCCCTTCGTTAGCGCTTCGTAGCGGACATTACCACCCAGACGGCACAGAACCCTCCGTATCTAATTCGTATGTACATAGTACCCATTGACTAAGGGGATACTGTGCCGCTCCGTCGCTTTTCGTCAATGGATACATACCATTCGCGGCCTGTCGACGAAGCGCGTACGCAGCATGTGAATGTCCGCTACTAAGCACGTACGATTGGATACATAGCGCGCAGGAACACGGCACTCAGGCTAATCTCAATCGATTAGGTCGAAATTAGTTATATCGTAACTCGCACGATCGAAAAATGTATCGAACGCAACACAATCGATAGCTACCGACCGTAGCGAGAACCTTGATACGAATGAATTGTAAGTTCTCAATAGGTAAATAACACCATATCATGAATTCTAATTACCATGAAAGACTCACGACCGACAAAGTTTTTGTCGGTTGTGAGTTTTTCATGGTAATTAGAATTCATGATATAGTATTATTTACCCATTGAGAACTTACAAAACTTACTCGGCCACTTAAATAACAAAATAAGACATCACATAGCCCACGAGCATTAAAATGCTTACCCTAAAGCCTGACGAAATAAGATTTTTAAATAAAAATTGCCGATGAAACAGAATTGCTGACACATCTGCTATTAGTATGATCGAATTCATCAAAATGCAAGCAAAAATTAACGTATAGTTCAGTCTCAGCTACTAAAACTTACCCATATCAGGCGCTAAAGTATTTGAAAAATTATTTGGTATGAGTAAAAGTCCCTAGGTCACTGCAGTAAATGTATCAACCTATTAAAAATATGAAAGTCCTGCCAAATCACCAGCATAAACACTTGTAAAATAAAACATGTTATCTCTTAGATCACACCTCCGATTTTATACTTACTTTGCATGAAGTCACCACCGCAAGAAATTTTAAAGAGGCAGGAAAGAAAAAACCCACAGAAATACAATACATATATTATGTATTTTCTATTGTCAACCACAATAATATTTCCAATTTTCTCTTCTATCCCACATCTAATTTAGCGAAACAATTACTCTTATTCTCTTTCGAATAGAAAATTATTTAAAAGAGGACTGGTCGATACATACAAACTATCGTCAATACTTTCTCCGATGAACGTCCACTATCACTGCACCAACTTGCACAAATCAAATCCACATCCACAAATATGTCACTTCTGCCACAATGTCTGTCTTCTTGGCGACAGGTAACAGTGAAGCAATGGTACCTTCCTCCAATCTGGGCACCTTCCATTCAGCAAGAATTTTCTCCTCGTCTTCTCGTCCAAGGCCACAGATTACTTTCTGATATCACAATGGTGCAATGTGAAGCTCACACACCTAAAATTAATAAATAATAAAATACCATGTAACTTATTAGGTCAAATCATTTCCAATTTTTGGTATTTCTGCATGAGAAATCAAATTACTAGGCTCGTAAATATAGTAAATATTTGTATGCCTGATATTTTTATTGTTTTAAACTATAGCATAAGATAATTTGAAATGATGAAAGCCGACGTGTAATACACCATAGGGCAAGCTAAGAAGCAATATTCGATCCTATAAACTTGGCAGCTTATTCCTAGTTTCTCCTTTAACCACACGTTTACCGAATGAATTAATACAAAAAAGACAACTAAAATGCAAGAATTTTCAAAAGAATTGCTGCTACAATATTTTGAATCACCATTTTTAGTACTGAATAGCCACTTCTGACTTAAAATTACATCCAAATAATTACAGCGAGAAAGAGTACATACCTCACAGTTTTTCGTAGGGGTGAAATGTTTTCTTCTTATCGCCCAAATGCACTTCTTCTTCAACTCAGGATCTTTTGGAGAGCTAAAAACTTGAACCATATGTCCCGGAGTTTCCATTACATCCCGACAATACACACACGAAAGGCATTTCTAACAAAAATATCTCACAAACACGTTTCTGAAGCCCAGTGAATGAAATTAAAGAATAAGGGAAACTTCACCATTACCAGACACTCTATTCTTCACTAACTTAACCACAAAAATCCCTGAAATGTAGTGAGACGTGACGTAAACGACGCGATCTCCAACGGCTTGTGAAGGCATGTGATCTTTCTAGGAGGATAGGGCACGATGGCACCAGATGGCACCACCCGCGAAAGAAAATAGTCCCAGACCGAATACAGTTTTATCGATGAGATACAATTTTATCGATGCATATGAATTTGCCAGTCCTCTTGCATCTTTTTTCGTCATTAAAGGAAATAAAGAAACAAAACCTTCTAAGTAACTTCCTAAGCGCGATTTTTGTATCTTGATTGTCCACCCTCGTATTTAGGTACGAAAACTTCCTGTGCCGTCTGGGCATGCTTCGTGCGCGCTTCGGAAGCGGAACACGTACAACACTACACAGCGAACTGTTCGACCGTTTCGCAAAGTACGGGATCCTAATTAAAGTTTCGAAGTGCGTCCTAGGAGCCCCGGAAGTAAAATTCCTCGGCCACACGGTGACAACGAACGGGGTCCCCCTTTCGACGACAAAGTCTCGGCAGTGTCGAATTGTTATAGCACCTAATACGGTTCAGGGGCTCCGGTGTTTTTTGAGCATGATGAACGTCTACAAGCGGTTGATTCCAAACTCAGCTGCCATCCAAGCCCTACATAACGCTCTGGGAAAGAACGCCAAAGGCAGTCACCCCGTCGAGTGGACACAGCAAATGCGAAGTGCTTTCGAAAGTTACAAGGGTTGCAAGGCCTCCTTTTCCCAAGCAACATTATCGTCGATTCCGGACCCATCCGCCTCTCTCGTGATAATAACCGATGCCTCCGAGGTGGCTATCGGAGCGGCGCTACAACAGCAGTGCACAACAGGCTGGCAACCGCTCGCATTTTTCACCCGGAAGCTATCCGCGGCTGAAAAAAATTACAGCGCCTCCAATCGGGAGGCGATGTCGGTGTACTGTGCATTCCGGCATTTACGACACATGATCGAGGGTAGGAAGTTTAATATACTAAAGATCGCAAGCCGCTCACGTATGCCTTGCAGCAAAAGACAGAAAAGTGCTCGCCGAGGCAAATCAGGTATTTGGACTACATATCACAGTTGACCACCGATATACGCCATGTGCCGGGGGAGGAAAATACAGTAGCCGATACATTGTCACGCGTGGAAGCTGTCGATGCCGCCGTGAGCAACGAAGATCTCGCATCCGCCCAGGAACCAGGAACTTAATGCCCTCCTGAGATCGAAACCCACCTCCCATACCCCCCGAAAAATCCTCTACCCCGAAGCTAATACAAACTTATTCTCTCATCGGCCTAACTAGTTACAGACCGTTTCGTGTGGCCACGCATACGAACGGAAAGTAGAAGGTGGGCGCGTGAATGTATCCCGTGCCAGAAATCGAAATTGCCGCGGCGCGTTTCGTCTCCTATAAAAGAGTTCAAAGCCCCGAGATCTCGCTTCGAACTCATCCACATCGACATCCTTGCCCCCCTTCCGCCCTCCCGTAACTACAGATATTGCCTCATTTGCATAGACCGCTTCACAAGCTGGCCCGAGGCAATTCCCTTAGCCTACATATCGGGAGAGACTGTCGCCAGAGAATTTTTTCGCGCGCTACGGAGGCCCAGGCAAGAAAACAACCGACCAGGGACGGCAGTTCGAAAGCCAATTATTCACTCAGTTCGCTACTATGTGCGGATTCACTCGCCTTCGGACGGAAGTGTATCACCCCTCGGTAAACGGCACGGTTGAACAGTTTCACCGCCAGTTAAAAGCCGCGATCCGTTGCCATGAGACGAGCGACTGGGTCGACGTCCTGCCCGGCATCCTCCCCGGCATCCGCGCTAGCTGGCAAGAAGATTACTCCTATACCTCAGCTGAAATGGTGTTCGGCGAACCCTTGAAAATCTCTGGTGAGTTTCTCTAATCTTAATTCACACGCACTCCCAATGACCCCACCGATTGCGTGGCACAGCTCCGAGCACACGTCTGGAAGCTAACAACAGTACCGGTCTCGCGGCACGGCGAACGGAAAAATTTCATGTTCCGGGATCTCGCCACCTCCTCGCACGTTTTCGTGCGAAACGACGGGTCAGGAAACTCACTCCAACCACCTTAAAATGACCCTTCAAAGTACTTCACTGCAAGGAGAAGAACTTCCTACTGCAGATCAGGTTCTGAGAACCGCCACCTGGACATCAACCGTTACCGCCACCTGCACAACGCCTGGCACCGCCGCCTATTCAACTTCCGGTACCGCCCCTGGCCCCTCACCCTGCCGCAGGAATCGACCAGCGATCAGGGAAAAGGACAGTGAGACTCGGGCATCGAGTCCACTCCCCACAGTATCTGGATGACTTCACACTGTAACCCAGCTATTTCTCTCCTTTTTTCTCTTTCTTTCAGTCTTCTTTCTTTTATACGCATGCCAAACTACTGCCAGGGAGGTGATGTAGCCGTGCAGAATGCATATGGCGCCAAACCAGTGTCAGCTGTTCCATTAGTTATACCAGCGGCCACCAAAGGATGCTTGGCCGCCTGGGTGATGAAAGAGAGTGCCAGTCCGGCTCTGGCCACTAACTGACCACTTTTGCAAATAGTGAATTATTATCGTGGATCATACAGCATAACTGCAGTGAAAAATAAATCTGTACATACGGACGATTCGTGCTTAACCACACGGACTACTATTTGTAGTGTACATCCTACATCCACAGTACCAGCAGAGTTGGAGAGTATTGCTACAGCTCAACAGACACTGGATCCAGACCGACTCTCTATCGAGAGCATCCACCTTTGCATTGAGGAGTTAAATATGAATAAAAAGGGAAAGGCACTAAGAAGTTTGGAGAAACTCCCAGTACTGCCTTTAGTAGTTACCACGGGCTAGGCAGGTTCAACTTAGCTACCAAGGACAATCAACCAGTTTGCCACAACTGCCAAAAGCCAGGGCATAAACAGAATGAGTGCTATCTCCCTGGCGGTGGTGCTCATCATTCAAAGATTTGCTGGTCGTGGCCAAGGTCAAGAATACCTAACTAGCTGTGGAATTCATGGAAGCCAAAAAGGTTTTTCTTGGCCAAGAATCAACATCCAGGAATCAGAGCCCAACAGGCAATGCTCATGTGTGTGTCAGTGCTGGTGCCAAGGATTAATGAAAGATTCTGAATCCTCGGCACTGGCGTATTCATTCGTGAGTGTATCAGTGTGTGAAATTTAAAAGTGAGTAAATATTAATGATAATGCTAATTCCAAAGAAGAGACAGCAAGGGCATCTAAGATGAATGGTGAGACATGGTGGTTGCTAGACTCTGGGGCTTCAAGACATTTGGTTATACCAGATATACTATTTAAGAATACAGGATATATGTATAGAAAAATAAATCCAAATTCAAATTGCTAAATCAGAAGTGTTTCTCATTGCTTCTGAGGTTGGTGATATTGAAACCAGTGATGAAGAGGATCCCGTTTAATTGGAGCAATCTAGAGAAAGGGAATGTAATGATGATGAGATGAGAGTCAGGAAGAGTACTAGGATTAAGTTCAACCCTTATCTCAATAAATATGTAACTCTGGCAGTGGTGGCTGACTTGGTTGATTTTATTACTGAAAAAGATATTTTGTCGGTTCCAGTGAAAGGATGAGGTATGAAATCTCTTGGAAATGCAGTTGTTGATCAGGATCCGTATGAATTGGCACTCAACGCCTTGAATTATACATATTTTGTTCCAATTGTATTGCAGGATATTTTGGCTCAGCCAGATGGTCTAATTGGATGGTAGCAGTGGTAGAGGAAATCAGTTCATTGCTTTAAATTGTACTTGAGAAGTTGCTTCATTGTCAGCTGGAAAGACTGCAATTAAGTCAAGATAGGTATTTGCTGTCAAGCCAGATTGTGAGGGTAATGTAGAAGCATTCAAAGCTAGGTTGGTAAATAAGAGCTGCACTTGCATAAAAAAGGGAATTGTACATAGTGATACATTTGCACTTGTTGCAAGGTTGTCTACTGTAAGAATATTATTATGTATTGCTCATTAAGAGAAAAAGACTGTAAATCGTTCAAATGTTAAGACTGCATTCCTGAATGGTTTTTTTCGTTTGAGGGAATCTATATGAACCCTCAGGAAGGTTTAAATATTGAAGAAGTTAAGGTGTATGAACTCAATCGTGTACTCTATGGTATGAAAAAAGCTCCTTTTGAGTGGAGCAAGAGATTTTATTCATTTGTCATAGAAACTTTTACAATGTAAGAGTGATAATTGTCGCTATATTCATGAGCGTACCCAGAATCAAAACTGGGGGGGGGGGGGCAAAACTATCTGTGGTTGTTCAAGTTGTAACTTTTTTGTACAGAAAAGGTTAATAAAACCATAATTTTAAGGTAATTATGGTAGCAATTTATTAGTTTTTTATAATTATCTGCTTGAAAAAATAATTATTTTTATTTTATTTTCATGTCTTATACTAATATCCTTTTTCTTCCAAAGGAAATTTTGTTCATAACTTTTGTGTTGAACTAAATTTATTTTTGCTTCTGAGGGGTCAGTTGCCCCCCTCTGTCCCCTGCAGGGTACGCCCTTGTCTCTTGTATTCTAAGAGGTAATATACTAGTAGTCTTTCTGTAACTGTATGTTGATGATATTTTCTTGGTTAGATGCCATACTGGAACATTTGATAATATCAAATCAAAATTGATGAATGAGTTTGAAATGAGAGATCTCGAAAGGATTAGTTACTTTTTGGAATTAAAATTAAGAGTCATATGGAAGGACTGGTATTGGGTCAAGAAGTGTGTTTCAAAGGACTCCTAAAAAGGTATAATATGGATCATTGTCGTCTTGTTAAAACTCTCATGGATCTAAAACCCAATGTGAACAGATGTATTCTAGATATTGTGCTGAATTGGCTTGAATATATAGTGATTTTTGATCCAAGTGAGATTCATAGAGCAGGCGATGAAGAATCTTAAGCAGATGAATTATGTAAGTGCACGAAGATTAGCTGATAGGAGAATTGAGTGGAAAGATGTATCAAGCCATTCTTAGAATGGATGATTGTTGATGGTGATTATGAGCAATTTACAAACTAGTTTCAATGAACAATGATCACTTCAATAGCCAACAAACTATACAGGATAAAAATAACAAAACAGGGTTTAAAGTTACAAAAGATTTTGATTTATTGCTCACTGACACAATAGTTATCACAAACAACTGTTTCATTAATACAACAAGTCCTTTACCCAAAGGACCTATGTAATATGTTACAAATGAAGGCATCATTTTTACCTCCTGTTTATAAAAATTGGAGGTTAGAGATTGTTTATTAATGTTGGTTCCATGTTCAATTTTTATGATAGGTCTTTGTCTCTGCTTCATCAGTTGCTATTACAGCTTAAGCCCTTTTTAAAGGCCGTTTTACACAGTACACGGAATTGCGCAATCTGACGTACGTGCAAAGGTGCAATCAAAATTGCGTCGTGTAAAGCGGTGATTTGCTAGACACATGCAAGAATGTGTGGATACGAGAGGGCAAAACAGCCCCTGTTCTAATTTCATTCATGCATTCGCGCAATTCCACGCCATTTTAGAAATAAATGCAGCTCTAACCCGCTTAATTCCGTGCCCCGTGTAAAACGGCCTTAAGATTATGTGAAATGGCAAAATTCTGGAATGAATCGCAGGGTATTATGTAGATGTTCCTTATCCACTCACCAAATGCCCAATAAATGATTAATTATAACCAATATTGCCAATTCTTATTACTTTAAGGCATGAAATCAGCCATTGATTGAAAACTCAGGTCATGGTCACTCTGATTGAGAGAAGCCTCCGCAAATATGATCATAACGACATCACGGTCTCCAAAGATTCATTCCCTTCTTTTTGATCCCATTAAATCAGCATAGGAGTCAATAATTAGATCAAAATTGTAAAAAATGTTGTACTATAACAACTTTTTATAAGAAGCATTTACTATTTACTTTAAGTACGAAAAGGGAATGGATCATCTGGGGAAAAGGAAACATGGAAATGGACCACAACGATATGCAATCCACAGCCGTGTAACAACCATAAAGTACCATCATGGTACAGGTTAACACAGCAAAACTGAGGCATTTACTTCAATCAAAAAAATTATGCGATTTTTAATAATCTCAGAGAGACAAAGAGGATATTGTTTGAAGCAAATTCCAAATAATACATCTGACTATCTCTCGAAGAGCATATAATTAATCCTCTCAGTAAAAAAATTAGTTCATAAATAAGTTATAGACAGAGACTGCAGAGATGGAGAGAGAGCAAGCTAACTGTTGGTAATGAATTATCCCACCAACAACAACATCAGAAATACATCCAAGTTGATACTGGAAAATCGTCTTACTTTCTTAACCATCAGTAAGTACTGCTTTATACTCAATTTACCAGAATTTGCTATGACACTTTGGTAATGTCATTAAGAGAAGATATTGCATCAACATGTAGCATTTACACAAGGAAAATGTGAAAAAAAATTCACTGCATCCATCACTAAACACTCAATTACAATCAAATTGCTAAAGCCACAAGCGACTTTTATATGCAAGCATAAATAATGTGCATGCATGCTAAAGGAATAGTCTAATACATGGCCTGTATATTACAAGAACACAACAAGATGGCAAGAGCAGATTTACTAAAATTCATGATAGTATCGATAGCATTGTGAAAAGAATGTAGGCAAGATATTTTAGCATCAATACCCTCACTGTGTAGGAATGGAGATTAGATGGCAAATAGATGGATGTAAAGAGCCCACTGGCACTGTTGATACTCCCAAACACAGCTCTTGGCACAATGAGATAAAAGTGATAACTATCACTACATCACAGAGAGACCCTCCACAGCAGACAGCGCAAACAATGAGCAACAGTACAGCATATACACACACTATAAGCTCACTTTCAATAAACGATTTTATTTTCACTCAGATACTTAGTGTACCCTTGTTCATAATAACATTTTGATTTTCTTCTTGAGCAAAAATTGCAGGGTAACATGATTGACTTGTCTCTTTTTCATTCATTCACATCCAAGGCAACTTATGTGCCCAAACACACACACAATCATCGTGATTCAACTTGAATCATAAATATATCACATAACACTCCCTAACTTTCCTTTCACTAGAACGAAATATCTTCATAGAGCATTGCCCATTCGACACTAATTTTGTCATTGTGCCTACAGAATGATCACCTGAAATATTCAAAAGACATTATGAATGAGGCTTAATTAATAATCATGAGACAAAAGAATAAACTGCATCTATTTTCTTGTATGTGCCATACCTTTTGCCAGCCAATGTAGCTAAATCTCTGAAAGGGCACTCAATCATCATGTATAAGAAGAGTGAAGCACCGTAGGTCATTATTAAGTTCACTAGCCACAATCCAACCTATGAAATAAGGGAGACATATGAATTTCATCTACAGAATTTTATTCTAAAAGCCCTGAAATTGTCATCTAATATTAGCCTGGTTAGGGTTGTACGAAAAATTACTGCCATAGCTGGTAGCCAACACAGGCCAAGAGGGGAAACTCATTTGGAGAATGAACAACATTAGTATGAGATTTTAATAAAAGCCTCAAAGTGGAATTCCACTCTAGATATAATTAATGCATATTTTCATGATGATAAGTTTCATAAGGCCAATGAGATAACCTATTGAATCAATAAAAGATTACACCTAAATCCTGATTTCTTGGAATGAGAGGGCAGTAATGTGAATGAAAAAGGAGAGAACACTTACCATATCATATATGCTTACATATGTAGGATTTCTTCTCATGCCAATTAATACCAGTTGAAAGACAAAATGGACTAAATAAGCACTGTATGTTAACTTTCCAAGAACAATAAATATTTTGTGAGAAAATATATCACCAAGCAAGCCTGCAGAGAAAAATGAGGATTTTAGTAGGCTTATACAATTTTAACATAGAGTAGGTGCCTACTTGTCATCAAAATTACACTTGCAGAAACAAATTGTGAGGCTAGGATTCATTACAGAGGCAAGATGAGTTTCAAACACTTCAATATTAAATATACATAACAGAGATGTTTTCCTCCTTTAATGGTAATAGAGTGAATTTTAATCAGTTGCACCTTCATTAAGTGAAGGGATGCAAAATAAACGTCCTCTCAAAGGAGAATGTGAACACCATGCCCCACCATATAAGCTTGTTTAATGAAAAAAATTTATTTCACACATACTGCATTTTTATCCCAGGGAATATAAATCATCTTTTAAGAGTAGCAGTTCATGCAAGTACTCTAAAGATGAATTACAAGAATAAATTGCACTTCTATATCACCTAACCCTTTTTCTCTCCACGATGATACCCACAAAACTTTCCCTTTGATTTTTCTCTTCAGTTTCATCAATGTATTAACAAACTACATACTGCCAAATCTCTACATACAAAATGGATAGAATTTAATATGAATACCGTTGAAAACATGAGCTTTTCCAAGAGACTGATATCAGTGTAATAGAGTTTAAAAAAACCCTCTCAGTTAGGCTCCACCAAAGTACATACTATTTACTCATAGGCAGATTAAGACGGAACGCTTAGTAGCTTACCCCAGATGCTTAAAAATTAGAAAAAAATTTTATTTGGTTATCATTAAGCTTGTTTTTTGTATTATAGAGCACTAATCATTCAATTTCATATTAATGACTCTCACGTTAAAATGAAGAAAATATTTCATACAGTAATTGTTGTATCTTGTTTTTGATCTCAAGCAGGAGAAGATTGTTTGCCAGTCAGACCCTTGTGCCCCTCTCCAGAAAAAATCCTACATCCACTCCTGTATTTTCCAATACATATTTTTGCAAGAAGTTGAATAATTTCTATTGAATAACCCAAGGAATGGCAGGGAGCTTTCCAAAACCTGAGATTCAAGAAGCAAAACTTCTTATTTTAGAGCTTCCCTTCAACCAACCCTTTTCCGTTCCCCATCACTTTGAAATGCAATTCTTCTCGGCTTTAAACAGGGGTTATTGTGGCATTTAAAACACAATTTTTTGGAGATATTTAGAACAAACAACATTGGAATAATCATTTACATTGAAAAATGTATTGCATACTTCATAAGAGTTGCTGAATCGTATCATCAAAGCATACCTGGATTAAAGGGTTTCAGATGGTGATTGCCATCTCAAATAAATAACATGAAATCAAATTTTGATCTATCAGATAAGGATTTCTTAGGACAGGGAAGAAGTGACCATACAGAAAATACATACCAAGGTATCCAGATGACATGCTAATTATTAATAAGGCAATGCCAACACCCCATATGAAGCGATTCAACCCTGCATACAAAGCAGCTTCGACTGGATAATATGGTCGATCTGGTGTATAAAACAAACCAGCATAGTATATGGGACCAATTACAAGAGCCAAACCTGCCAAGAACATTGTGATGTGGGCAACCTAAAGATGGTAAATGAAAACATTATTTCAACTAATATCTCATTCATTCTTATGTGCATGCGCCACATTATAAAAATACACCAACTTAAATTCGTCAGAAAATATTCAACACAAAAGAAAAATGTTTCTAATGACTCAATATGTCATGTAATAATATCATTCTATTATGATAAAACAAAGACCACAAATGAGTGAAGTAATGCTCAGACAAAAACACATTTTAAAAAACAATACTCCTTCACTAAAGTTGCAAAATAATTATTGAAATTCATAGATGACCTAGTTGCCGTTGAAGGTCAATAAGCCATGGAAAAATATTTAAATTATTTAACTAAGGGGCAACATCTACATTTTGGCATTTGTTAATTTACAATAACAGCTTTTTTCATGAACCACTTCGCAATATAACTGCTGTATAAAGTTTTGGTTATGACATTTTAAATGAGTAAGATATTTTCATGTAAACATTTAAGCCTTCTGTCATTATATACAGGTTATGATGAGAATGGTGGCTTTTACAAAACCATAAAAAGGACATATCACAGTTCCAACCTTAGGTATTTTTTTCTCCTTCACTTGCACCCAGTAATGGAAGAATCCAGCAATCAACCCTGCCATGTATGGACCAGCCCTTGAGTGAGATGGGTAGTATACATCGTATAATAGCTTGTTGCTCAAAGAAAAATTCTCAAAGAAAGAGCTGAAAACAATAAGAATAGATTATTGCTCATGATGAAAACAAGTCATGGATCAATCAGATCAATTCTAGATCAATTCTTAAAAATACAAGTACATAATAAGGGATAGCTTTGGTGGTGGATACTTATGAATAATTTCATTAAACATTGATTTTTCTTCCATTTTTCTTTAATTAGAGCAATTAAATGTGAATCCAGTAGCAGTAACCAGAAATGTTTATAAGCTAAGAGCAAAGCCAATTTTCTTTTCCAATTATTCTTGATATATTCCAAGTTTTGAAAGCTTATTTTTTTCACAAGAAATTAAAAAAACTATAGTGATAAGATGAAACGTACATCTTGGTACGTATAAATTTTTGGGAACAGAGATCAACAAGGATGCATTTGATTTTAGATCACAAGAAGGGAAGTTACTCATATTGCACATTGACCCATGGATAGTGAATAAATCGTAGGCAACAGTGATTAGCTCCCAAACATGGCTATGAGTTGTATGGCCCCAAATCAAATTTATCGATGTTGCTCACATACTATTATTTTATATGCCACAAATTTTTGAAACAGACAATTTGATGAGCAAGAGGACAGAATCACAACAAGAATTCTAAGTGATATAAGTCACATCTATATCAAAATATGCATTGGATTTTGTTATTCATGGATTGCTTTTCCATTTTTTCTTACTCTAGGTAAAAGATGACAGTAGCATCAAGGCGATACACATATGTGATGATGGCAGGAATTGCCACAGAGACAACAGTCGCAGTCATCATCAAGAAAAATCCAATGCGAGGACGGGAGTGAAGAAGCTGCAGCAGTGGAATGGCCAGGATGAAGAAGTGGGTGTCACACGGGAGGTACCACGACTGCAAGACACACTGTTTGGGACAACAGATGGAAAGGTAATTATTCATCAGCAGCAAATACAAAACCAACACGTTTAACAGAATCATCACTACTTATTGCATGGGATAATGTCATGAGAAAATGACATAAGACGACATTCCAACCCATTCAATTTATATTCTATTCAAAAAAGATACACCAATATGAATTACATTATAGCAATAAACTTTGCTCTTTCAGTAAGCTGCCATACATCTAATATTCTTCAAGGTAGCTAATTTCTGCATTCGTTCTGGAGGCAAATTTCTAGTTCCCAGGAAATTTCTATTTTGGAAAAATTAAGCTTTTTGATTTTATTGAGTTGACATTAATAGAGTATATACATAGTTTCTCAGCTTTCCTAGTTTTACTTTTAGCCTTAACTACAGCATATACCCTACCACTCAGAGAGCATAATGAGGACTAAAGTGTAGTTAGCAAAAGCATAGGAATATACTCCATAATCAGAGATAGGAGTACATATAAAATTTGGGGTACCTTGAGGCAGGGGTGCAGCTAGGAATTAAGGCTAGGGGGAGTTTCAGGAGCAGCTAATACTGGGAGGCTTGGGGGATTGCATACCCACTAGGGTAAACGGGAGGTGCGGAGGCCCTCTGCCAGAAAAAAAATTAAGATAAACGGTTCAAAATGGTGATTTTTACGGCCTTCTGAGGTATATTATATTAATCCTATTAAGTAAAATAGATTTAACTTAAAAATTTCTATGAGCTCTGGGGGGGGGGGGGAGGGGTTTATCCTCCAAAAACCCCCCTCGCTGCGCCAGTGCCTAGAGGAACTTACAAGAAGTGAGTGTTTAAACAATGCAACATTAGATCTGAATAAAGAGCTTCAGATCTTCCAAAGGATATATTTTTTACTGTGTAATATTTCATTTATTTCACTAGTCTGATATGGTTTTATACTGCAAGGCCTCTACCAGGAGGTTGTTTTGGCACAATATTTATAGATGACATATGAGTTCACTTTGCTAAAATATCCATAGTCTCAGCAGAAAGCTTTTTACATTGGTTTGGAAGTAGAATTTTTACCATAATCTAAGGATATGCCCCTGCTCCGACATGAAGATACAAGTTACAATGTTGGAAGCTCAGCAACATTGGCCAGTAATTCTCAACAACTTTTCTGTATTTCCAAACCTATGTGCAAAAACATGAAAGGAATGTTGTGTAGCATGCAAAGAGAGCTTTCAAATTTACACTAGATATATTCTTACCATTTTGTCTGGGTTCACATAGTTATTGACATACAGGACATTGGTCCACCAATTTTCCTGGCAGTTATCTCTTTCCCTGTTCATAGTGGAATTCCAAAATGGACCAGAGCCCATCTTGTTCAGCAGAGATGCGTAGAACAAGACGATAAAGAGTACAGTGGGAGTCAACCTATGAACAAGAGAAGAAACATGCTATAATAGAAAACTAAATATATAAAAAAATATCACTTGAAAAAAGAGCAAATACAGTGTAAGTATAATACACATAACAGAAATAGCAGCCATCTAATTTATTTACTCCTATTAGTCACAATGCTTCAACCAAACGGATACAACTACCGGGGGTGTAAGTAATTTCCAATGATAAAACACAACATTTGAGTCGATGCATTATCATTCTGAACTCAGAACAAAGTGGCACACAGGAAAGGCAAACTAAATGAAAAGGCCCAACAAGATCATCGAGGTTCATTCACTGTCACATTTTGGAAGCAAAAATATTTTAACATGGATTTATATTTTATATTTAATAATATTTCTTGGAGTTTTAGGTCATGGATTTATATTTTAAAAGGGATTCAAATGTTGAAATGAGGCCTGCTATCAGATTGTGAAAGATAATTTCACCTTGCGGGTGGCAGCTAAAGTATTTTTCAAAGATGTCGGTCGATATGAAATCCCATCAATTTCCAAAATTGCTCATTAAAAACTGAATTTTCTGAGAAAATTCGCCATCAAATTATTGCTGAGACTTCAATAATCGTTTGTTTACCAAGCCATTTCTAATAACAAAAGAATTGATTTATCCAGTAAACAAGGCAATTTGGTCAAAATAAGCTCGATTATTTTTACACGAAAAGCTTGAGGTTTCTTCCCAATAGAATCCCAATGTATTAGTCAAATCCGTGCTGATATTTTGGTGCTTGATATCTTCGCAGAAATTGATGCTAAATCGAAAAATGGGAATTAGGGATAATTTATTCCAGTCATTCTTTTAACCCAAACTGCAATTTTCCAATATTTGGAAGCCAATGCCATGGATGAAATTCACCACCACTGGTCAACAATCCTAGGATTGGTTTGACGCAGCTCTCCACTCAGTTATTAAATGAAAAAGTTAGATGAAATTAAACCTAGATTTTCTTTTAATAGTCCATGAGATGAGATTTCATCAAAATAGTAGCATCGTTTGCACTAGGTTTCATCAATGACGACAGCAAATCGCACTCATCAAAATGATCACGTTTTTCGGGTGAGCTTAAACGATCAGGGAAGACATTTTCCACAGTGGGAGCTTGGGTAACATGCGGGTTGCTTATGCCGATATTTTGTTGTCAATTCGCACGCATTGGGAAATCACAAATTTCATTAAATCACCAATTTATTTCGCTTGCATGACGCTGAAAATTAAAGTCATCGCTGGTAATTCGCAGGAATGAATAAATACATTAAAATTGAGTGCCAAATAATAGGATGCCCCTGGATTTGAAACTATGCCATAGCATCACCATAATTGTCACTATTTTTGAAACCGACTTTTACTGATATTCTCAGTAGAGCAGGGGCGCAGCTAGGAATTAAGGCTGGGGGGGTTTAGGTGCAACTAATACCGGTGCGTGTGGGGGTATAGTATACCCACCAGGATAAGCGGTAGGTGCGGGATTAATAAATTGCGGGATTTTAAAGATATATGGGTCAAAATAGTGAGTTTTACGGCTTTCTGAGGGATATTTTATTCACTCTTACACTACTCTAATAGTAATATCAATCCAATTAAGTAAAATGGATTAAACTTCTAAAAATTCTCTGAGAGCTCTGGGGGGGGGGGGTTTATCCCCCAAACCCCCCCCCCCCTCGCTGCGCCGCTGCAGTAGACAGTTGCAAAGCTGGGAACTTGGGTTCTTATAAAAAAACGATATTTCAGCGTAGGATGCCCCCTGGGAAAGTGGTCTCCTCTGCAGATGTATCTCAGGTGGTACCGAAATGGGAAAAAAATTTGGGGGACTGAAGACGCCCCATGATTACGTGCCTATCCACCGACTAAAATATGATATCATCAAATGATGATTAGCTTGCCTTTACCGAAAAAAGGTACATTATCCTGATTGTAAGGCATTCTAAAACCAAAAAAATAAATACACAAGGACGTAATGAATTGATATCACAGAAAGCATCTAGAATATTCGATTCGTACGCTTTCAACCAGTCGCGTGTCGCGCTTTCCATTACTTTTTTTCGCAGACAATGTGGGTTCATCAGAATCTAGTCGGGAGTCAATGGCATAGCCAGGAATTTCTTTCGAGGGGGGTCCAAAACCAGGGGGAAAATTTTTGAGAAACAGGGTACTAGGTAAGTAGAGGGTTTTAAACAAATTTTAACACTTTTCTTCGTCGGAAAAACTTCGTTTGTTAAAGAAATATCTTGTAAATTCATGATTTTTCAATCTTTTTTGTTTTCTTTTACGTAGGAAAATAATTTTGTTTTTATATTTCGAAGGGGGGTCCGGACCCCCCGGATCTCCCCCCTGGCTACGCCACTGTCGGGAGTCGAACGGAAACATAAATGAATCGTGACGATGCTAAAATGGTCCGCGAGCGAACTTTTTCATATTTCCACTCATTACCGGGACAAGTATTCGCCACACTGACCTTGGGAGGAAATATACACTTCATTTCCAACAGCCCCAACAGAAAAGACTCGACGCACTTCGTTAAATAAGAGACACTCGCTGTGGCTTAAACGTGGTGGCCTCGAAACAGGATGCGACTCAAAGTGTCCTTCCTTCATTATAAGGACTGCGGGAATTGCTTCGCCGTAAGGAGCCGAAATGAAATCGGTCGGCACAAGAAATATTCTCGACGGGTTCGAATCCTGGTCAAGGCGAATGATTTTGTTTCTCTGAGGATTTTTCGCTTTGGATCGTAATTAAACACATTAGATGCATGATTAGAAAATAACGAGAACAATATTTTTAAATTTCTCGCGAGTTTGCAGAGTCCGATAGTCAATTTTTTTACTATGTTCGCATACGTGCCCCTGAAGCATGATATCATTTTCAGCTGTATTCATTGTTCACTTTGCCTGGGGAAGCCACTAAGACTGGAGGTGTTTTTTATGAGCTCGGCATTGCTTTTTCGTGAATGTTTTCGTGAATGCAATGTTTTGTTTCCCATAGCCTTCATATTCGCCAGACGTGGCTTCCTGTGACTTTATCTTGTTTCCAAAAAGGAAGATAGCCTAAAAGGGCCGTCGTTTTACAAGCATTGATGACATTAAATGAAATCGCTAAAGGCTAACCCAAAAATCGAGTTTGAGAAGGGTTTCGAGAATTGGAAGAAGGGCTGGAAAAAGATCATAATATCTAATGGGAACTCTTTTGAAGGCGACAAAATTAATGTAGGCTAATAAATTAATATTTCTTTCAATAAACTAAAATTCCCGCTATTTTACGAACACACCTCGTACTATTGAGGGACATTACAGCGACGCAAGCGAATTGTTTCGGTTTTCATGGGGGTAGAAGTAAAATAAAAAAGGTATCAATTCTCAGATTTCCGTGCTAGTGCAAAACTTAAGATTGCCGAGCAAGAGCGTCTGTGGTGAGTACCACCACACTTCACAAATACTCTTGTACGTAGAGGAACAACAGGGCGCTGGTGGCAGAATTTCACGAGAGAGTACTGAGAAAAAGTAACTGGGCTCAATTATAGTTACTTTGTAAAAAAACCAATAAATTACGAGGAAAGACAATAGATTTTAAAAGTAATCAGTATAATTACAGTTACTACTACAATTATTTACGTGAAATTAGTGATCACTCTGACTATGAAATTCTATCATCGGATTTAAACAATATTCATCTGTGGAGCCAAGAGTGGGGACTCGAACTTAATCTGAGCAAATGCATGTCGATACATTTTTTGCAGAGTTCGTCCAACTATAACCATGTTTATGATGTGGATGGTATTAGCATAAAGGCAACAGACGAAGTGAAGTACCTGGGAGTTACGATACCCTCGAACCTATCGTGTAAATCAAGTAAGATATATTTGCGGCATAGCCCTGAAGAAATTAAGATTCATCAAGCGTATTGTGGGAAAATTTTCGGATGAGAAAGTAAAAGAAAGGTGTTATTTTACAGTCGTCCGATCTCACCTTGAGTATGCATCGAGTGTATGGAATCCGGTGTAGAAAGGCTTAATCCAAGGTTGGACTTAATCCGCGAACTGAACAAAATACAAAGGAAGGCTGCGCGGTTCGACAAAAACCGCAACGGGCGTACAGACAGCGTTACCCAGGCTGGGAGCCGCTGGAGACTTGGAGACTGCGCGCTAGGTTTAGATTGCTTGAACAATTGAGAATGATTATCTTTAAGAGCGACACGGAGAACAAAATATTAGAGCCGCAATATATATCCAGGTCCGACAGAAGCGATAAATTAAGAGAGATATTTTTCCGAACGGATAGATATGGGACTTCGTTTTTCCCCGAACCATTAAGGACTGTAATAACTCTCGTCCAAATTTCCTTAGAGCACTTCCTTTTTATGTAAGAGCGGCTGGTGTCCTAACACCCCCTACCACACGCCTTTATGGCGGCTTGCGGGGTATTATGTAGATGTATTTCGAGTAAGATTATCCACTCTTGAAACCACCTGGCAACAGCTGAATAATTGGGTGAATAAATACGGGAGTTAAAATGTGGAATGCTTAAGTCATAGAAATTGCTAAAGTTGCAATTTCACATGCGGTACATACAATTACTACTGCTGTAGCAACACAAGGGGTAAGGTATTTTTTACCATCATAATTAGTCCACAACATAAGAGTGACTGAAACTTATCAAGCAAATTATGGTACTCAGGGACTCGAATAATTTGTAGGTCCACCTAAATCAGTGAAATCAGTAAAGCAACAGTCGATTACGAGCAAGTAACGACTGCAACGAAAGTAACGATTCGTCTTTTTCACAGTAAGGAGTAAATTACAAGTTAACCTTTTACTTCGTAAAAAGTAATCGTTGTAAGTACAAATTACTTCTCAAGTAATCGCCACAAGCAATTCGATTACTTTTCCTCGATTACTTACCAACACTGGTTAATTGAAGCATACCGGGACTAGCCACGGTGAGCTGAGCTGAGCATCATATGCTCAGCAGTCCATACCACCTTGTCCGGTATAGTCCTTGTTCGCGCCATAGGGAGTCTTACGCTTTAATCGCCTCTCGCTTGCTTTGTTGTTTGTTGGGCGCCCGTGTGGGCGAGAGTACAATTGTTTAAAGATATTGTTTTCGTGGCTGTTGGCCGTGAACGTTGGAGTTGAGAATGTGTCGTCGTGTTGGAAGGGTCACGAGCCGACGCTGCCTCGTCGGAAGCCACCGACGGGAGCCCCACACTCAGGTGAGTGGTGATTTGGATAGTGTGGGACTACCGGCGCATATACGAAATACAGCCCACTATTTATACTATCGTATAGCTCGCACAGTCTTCAAATTTCCACGGTGAAGAATGACGCCTCGGTAACTTAAATGGTTAATGGAGCTCGACCGGAAATCGGGAGATTTGGGTTCGAATTCCGGTCAAGGCGAACGATTTTTTTTTCAGTGGATTTTTCGAACACTGGTTATTTGAAACGAGTGAGTCCACAATAGGATGCTGAAACGTTGGATTTTCGAATGGGTCGTATCACTACCACTCGATCGGCCCCATTCGATCGTTTTTCGTGACACAGCACTCCAATCACTCTTAAGCCATTATCTTTCGAGTAGGCCGAAAGAAAAATGTTACCTATGAGAACTAATGGGGTAACGTTTTTTCATATTTTCGGTACAAGCACCCCAGTAGCCATCCAATATTGGCCAATGTTGGCTATTCATTGGCACCATATTTCGGCTATTCGTTCGCAATGAGATGAGAACCAATGAATAACCGGTATCTGATTTCTAGGGGGTCAAGCTCTCCCACTATCGTCCTAGGGGCGAGGGAATGCTCCATCTGTGATTCTGGGTATTTATTATGGTATATAGACAAATGAAAACATAAGTTTGTCTGGATTCAAATAAGTGGGCCTTGAATCCGTAATAGGGAGAACTATCATAAAAATGTGTGCCCTGACGCATAAAATATTAGGGAAATCTACGATTAACCAGTATAGATATAATGGGGTATCCGATATTGAGTTTCATGGGATGACCAATGTTGCCAGATGCAGTTGTCCCTAACAAGTTTCATGGGATAGCCAATATATTGAGCAATTATGGGCTTTCATCGCCAGTCAACATTTTCATCTAGGTCGAACATTGGTTCAATGTAGTAAGCAACTGGGTTAAACGTTGATAAGGGTCTTTTCGGTTCATTTATATTAGACGCTCTGAAATTTTCATGTTGATAGCGTCACAAGTTTTACACAAGCAAAACGTCAACTTCATAGATCGATTGTGCGGGAGTGATGCGTGGCGACCCGGCGCTCACCTCAAAAGATCATTTTCATCAAAACCTTCGTGGACAAATAGAATATTGCGTAGTTACTAAAACGGAGGTTTTGATGTAACACCTAGGAGATAATGACAGGAAAAATGTTCTCCATAGTTAAATTACTGATTTTTAAATGAAGTACCGTCACCTACAGTTTCTTCTACAGGCAAAGACAGCATTACAGTTAGTTTCCTGCTTCCACTCCAATCTATCAACGACCATTTAGGTAGTAACAATTTCCAGTTCAAATTGATTCATTAAAATAGTGAGGATAGTCAGATAAGTCAGTCGCTGAAAATATTTGTTAAGGTATTCAGCCATAGCCATTTATTTCATTCTGATCCGACACCAGGATTGATCGAAAGGCTAAAATATTTAACGTTTAAAATGAAAATTGTCTCGTAGCCATCAGTCATTAATAAAGCTCACTTAGCGACTGTCGAACAACGTGTTTTCAGCCATCTAGCCAAACATTAGAAACTACATTACAGATAATTTTTTCAAAACTTTTCTCAACAACCTCTAAGTGAGTACCGCACACAAAGGATCCAATTTTTCTGCCAAGTAAAACCAGTATCATACGATAATGTTTTTCCGTCCCTCGGAGTGGTAGCTCCAGCGACAGGTTTTGAGAGATCAAAAGAGTGATCGGTCTACCCATCATTATCTGATTCACACGGTCATTCCCACCACCTTTTTCACTTTCCGTATTTATAATTGTCTTTCAATTATACGTTAAGCGCGGCGTGACAATCGCTGTAAGCGTCCTTGCGTTACGATTGGCTGAAAACCGGTACCAGCGGCAGTTGCAGCGACAAAAAAGGGAAGTACCCACCGATTGATGGGAAAAGGCATAGGATTCCCATTCCTGGAGTCATCACGGAAAATGATAGCGTGAAACGGTCATTTTTCATGACTCGCTGGAGCTATCGATCGGGAAGGACGGGGAAAATTATCGTGTGATTCCAGTTTAATACAATGAACATAATTGAAAGAAATTCTCTGCGAAAAGCATTTGAATCGATAAAATTCGAACTTGGATCTCCCAATTCCTCCTCGAAATCAGCTCACAACAGTTGGCATAAATGATAGCGCATCTGTCTCATAATCGAGAGATCTTGTTTCAAATCCCGAACAAGTCCAACGTTACCAGAGAGCAACTTAAACATACTAACCTAACGTAGCGGAAGAATATCAGCTTCAAAGCGCTGACGGGCCGCTTGTCGAGTTCCAACAGCAGGAAGTATGCAAGCAGGAACGCACCCGAAGTGAAGAACGTGTCCACGACCAGATCGCCATGAAGAAGCCACAATGCAGAGGGATTTCTGTTGCCCTGTGGATTCACAGACGGAAATCATCACGTGACAGAGTAAATTCAAAGGATGAGCATTGATAAATGGGGAAAGGATAGAGCAAGTTACACGGTATAGGATGGATACTGAAGAAAGACTGGAGGAGAGAGACAGAGATAAAAACAAGAATAGCTATGGGAAAGGAAGCTTTCATTAAGAAGGTGTTATGTAGCAGTATCTATCTAGAGCTGCGGAAGAGACTGGTGAAATGGAATGTGTGAAATTTTGCGTTGCATGGATGCGAAACATGAGCGTTGGGAAGAGGAGATAGGGTGAGGATCAGCGTTCGTGAGATGTGGATGTGGAGAAGGTTAGAGAGAGTAAAGTGGGTAGATGAAGTGAGGAAAGAGGAGGTGTTGGAAAGATTTGGGAGGAAAGAACATTAATGAAAACTAAACAAAAGAGCAACGGGATTGAATCGGGCATATCTTAAGAGGGGAGTGGATTTAAAATACAGCAGTCGAGGGAACAATGGATGAAGATGACGTACGAGGTGAGGATAAAGGGAAGGTACAAGGAAACCAAGGAGGCACTGGACAGGAGTAGGTGGAGACAACTTTGGTGCTTGGGACGTGTCAATTAAATGCAGAAAACCAGTTACTGATGATGGATGAAAAAATAATCCAATTATGACATGGATGAGTAGACCAAAAATAGCCAGAAAAAATCATAAAAGGAAATGAACCTTGACACATGTAAATGACCACCCCAAATATGAAGCCACCCTGAATTCACACTAAACTCACCCTCTCAATCATCTCGGCGTTCATGATGGGCCCCTGGATGACGTTCAAGACGCAGTGGCCTAAGATGATGTAAGCCATGGAGATGACGCGCAGGCCAAACAACATGTTTAGCCCTCCAGCATTTCCCTTTTTCTGGGGAAGATTAACGAAAATTTTTCGTAGGGAAAAGCAGGTGAATATTTTCAGGAGGAGACCTATCAAGAAGAACAGGGACGATTTCAATTGTTTCCGTCCACTTCAAAGCGCTAAACAATAGTTTTAATCACGTAACTACCACAGCAATAACTCATTTAAATTTATAAACAATATTACTCAGATAAAACACATTGCAATTATTCTGGTCGATTTTCTTACCACAATTGCTGGCATACTTCCCGTCATCTATCATTTCATTGGCGTGCTGCTGTTTGATATCCCATATGGTGCTCGTTATGTTTAGAAGCAATAAGAACGCCGCTAGGAAACTAGAAAAAAAAGGAATGGCCAACGGAAATTATTTGATAGGGAATATAAATAAGTACAAGTAAATCTGGGAAGTAAGAACAAATAGCGCTTGGTTTTTAAATAAATTCAAGTGTAACTGCCAGCTACATTGATTACGATCCCACAAAAAAACTGTAAAAAAATGTCTCGCTCATTTTGATATCACTGCACCGCATCAATGTATGAAACACGATTGACACAATTATAATAATTTATACGGTTATAACACTATGTTTGCACTAGGAGAATCCAAGCCGTAAGAGTAGACATATAAGCGAAATTTCAAATGACCAAGGATGAATAAGATTAGCTCAGGGTGACAAGAACATATGAGATAAGGTAAAATTTTCCACAGCTCGGAAGACTTTTTCAGAAAAAATTTTATACCGTGGCGGAAATATTGGAGCAAATTCATTTCTACAAGGTTATCATAAAAGAATTGTGAGGTTTTGACCACGCTTCAAATGTAAGCAGAATTAATTACAGTTTATGTATTTTTTATTTTTCGAATTTGTCATCTCGAACAGTTTTTTTATAATTATTAAATTTCAATATGTGCGCCCTTAGTCGCTCGACAAGAGAGAAATTCGGAGTCGACATTAGTGTACTCCTAACGCAAGTCACCGAGGGGACCACGGCTTAACGGCCAATCTGACGGACTGAGTGCTGTACTTGAAGTGCCCTCCTCAAGGCCTCAGAAATATCTATGCCACCCTATCCCTACTATCTTCCTATGAATTACTGATACCGCACCATTCTTTTAGGATAACCCTAAAAAGGGTTCAAATCACTATGTTAACCCAAAGATAGGTGTTCATCGACAGCTTGAATGAAAAGCTGATACGTTATTCTTCGTACAATTCCTGGAGTAATTTGTTCCTTGAGTAAGGCTAACAAAATCTCGATGAACTATACAACACGTCTCAAGCAATAACGACGAAAAACAAACGAACTATTTCTCGATCTCCTTGTATCAAATCATCCAACCGTAACCCTATTAAGTATAATAGTGATAAAGAAGCTCGTGGAAACCGTGCCAACTCCCTTTTTCATTTCAAATAGTTTCAAGCGTCCAAAATGGATTTAAAGCATTGTTCCACCGGTTTAGAAACAGACGAACGACTCCGTGCCGGGATTTTCGGAAGCTTGTTTTGGCGAATATAAAGGACTGTATTATTGGAAAAATAAAGGAAAAATTACTTAACATTAAATTGATATCGTCCTATATGCCTTATATTTCCGACGATTTAATAGTTAAAGTCGCTTTTTTTAATCTATATGAACAGTAAATAAATTAAATTTACTTTGCCTTCAACATAATACAACCAATATTCTTAGCTATTATTAACGCCGATTGACACGGGGTACGTAATCGCACAATCTGATGCGTGTATTAAGGCGCAGTCAAATTTGCGTCGTGTAAAGCGGTGAGTTGCTATAGAGCGTTCCACATTTAGTTGACAGTACGGGCCTTATGGATAACAGTGTTGCCAAGCTTCCGCTCCGCCGGCAGGCATCCTAACAGCGTATGCAACCACACATAATATGGCGCCAAAACGGTTTAGTTCAAAAAGGAGTTAGGGATCGCACGAAAGACTGCGTAAATTAAGGAATGTTTTAGCGTATATTACAATACCTTTGCGGCAGTATAAAAGGAAAAGTCTTTTGTTATTTCATGTACGTACTTATTCAATGCACAAACTGAATAATGAATAATCTGTAATGTAAAAAATAACAATAAATTGAAGGATAATAAAAATTATAGCCGCTCCTGAATGAGACAAAATTTCTATTCCTTCCATATTATGCAATATTTGTTGGCTCTAGCTAGTATTACATGAAAGGCGATTTTGTATAAGACATCATCAATCTTTAATTTTTCTAAATTTTCCCGTACTTGGTTTATTGTTAATTAAAGATCTCTTTTCAAGCTGACATCTTCAAAGCTAATTTCCTTAATGTTCTCTTTCTTTCACCTTGTAGTAGGCAAGGATTCCAATTTCCTTGAGTAATAAGAGGCATTATCTACCACTATAATTGATCCTTCGGGTAAGTTTGCAAGAAGTGAGTGCTCAAACCATCTCTCGTAACACTCGCCACCCACTTCTTCATGCTCATCCATTGAGTTCTTTTTGTACAGAAACACATGCGATGCTCCTTTTATGAACCCATTTTCCGTTCCTGCGTGTATAATTGCAAATCGTCCTCCTCGGGAAGTGGGGGCCAAGCCCAGTATTTAGTCCAGCAAGCAAAGCTTGACGCGGATTTTCTAATTGTTTGTTTCGCAAACTAATGTTCACTATTTGTCCAACATTAATCCAACTTTCGCCTGTTAATACTCTCGTCCTGTGTTCGCGACGATATTTTTTTAGCTGCCTTAAATAATAATTAATTGTGCCACCAACGAATAATATCATCCCTTTCGATAAGGATGATTCTTTTCCCCCTGCGTTCGTACACGCAGCCTATGTCCAAAAGAAGACGATATAGTGTTGTCCTTTTGTAATCTGGGAGAATACTATCCATATTCACCGGGTTTCAGATGGATTTTAAAGTCGGAGGAATAATTTTCACGAAGGATTCATGTACCTTCCTTCTAATTCCCGATCTCACCAAACCGTCGAAAATCACTGCCCTCGAATTTTTGTAAGGCTGTCTAATTTCTTTAGTTTTTGAAGGAGTTACCAATGGACCACGGGAGCTTTCCTTTCTCACTCTGTAAATAGTGAACTCCTAGCACCCAGTAGCCTTCGAAGCTTCTCGGCAGGCCTCACTAATGCTGAGAGATTTCCTTATGTACGAGAAGACTTTGAGCACCAACTGTCTTTCGTGGCTTATGAGCTTCTCACCTTTTCTCCTCTTCTTTGTATCGGACATATTGATTGGGCGTGTTACAGCAGAGATAAGTGTAAAACACACTTCACAATTCTCAAGTTCAATACACCACACAACACTTGTTCACTCCAAAAAAATGCAATGACAAACTGAACGCCTTCGTAAATTCTTCCCTCGGCCCCTTCGGCCTGGGTCGCTTTTGGGGCAGGTTTTATGGTACCCTATGAAAGGAACTCAGAAAAAACCCAAGCCCCCTTTTGTAAATGCGTGCACTGGATGGGGTAGTGTTTGGTACAGATTATGAGATATTCTTTTTCTTGGTTTCCCCGATGGGACCTAAACACCCAAGGTGAAAGAGTCTTACTTCCAAGCCGCTTGCTTACTTTCGTGTATCAATGTATTCAGATAAAAACACTGCTGTTACGACGTATAAGTAGGTATTCTCTGTTTAGGATATCAAACGAATACATAAATACATTTCATAGTATGCATTGACAAAAAACTCCTTTTCCGCCCGAGAATTTTCCCTCTGCGCGCAAGAAAAAGCAAGAAGCCCGCCCAGCGGCACCGTAATATTTTTTCTTAAGATCAAAACCTTGTAACTCGCTTCAGAATTGATGTAAGTCAATGATTTTTTCACCAAAAATAACCTTGTAGTTTTCTCCACATTTGGTACGCAGCATATAGGGACCTACGACGTAAGAAACGTAAGTTAGTAAGCGACTACTTTTTACCTTGCAAAAATCAAAATTTTCTTGTCCTAAAGTGTGTTACGTCGGCATAACAACATTAAAACTCAATATTTGTACAATTGGTGAAGATCTTCAAGCAGAAAATAGTGTGAAGAATTTTTTGCAAAAAAATTCAATTCAATACAGTCAACGGTCAGGCAGAAATTGCGAGAAGAAGATAAAGTAAAAAAATACACGTTTCTGACGGAAATTTACGGAAATGTTTTTTATAGCTTTTGTTATAATTTTTATCGAAAAACTATTGGCGCCAATGAATGCAGCACCTTTTTCTACATTAGAATAAAATTTTTAATCAGTGCATAACGCAACTTTAATTTCCGTGCTGTTGTTGACAACACCGCGCTCCTGGCCTTATGGAGATTAACATGGGAAACGATTCTCCATAAGAGCCCATACTGTCAACTAAATGTGGAACGCTCTATAGAACCCATGCGAAAATCCATAAATGTGAGATGACAAAATAGCCCGTTCTAATTTCGTTCGTGCATTCGCACAATTTCACGCCATAATGAGAAATTAAGGCAGCTATAACCTGCGCAATCACGTGCCCTCTTTAAAATGGCCTTAAGATCTCTCGTCCTTTAGCACCGTTTTTCTAAATGCATAAGTAAATCGCATGTATGAATGTGGTTAAAGGAAATTGTTTTTATAACTTTTTTGGAGAATTTAAAATTCACAAGTATTCAGTTAGAATGAATTTTTGCCTTAGTATGGACAGAAGTTTCAGAAGGATTCTTTTAATTGATCAAAAGAATAACTCGACCACAGTTCCTAAAAAAATCTGAAGTGCACTGCTCTCTTACAGACTTCCTTACCAAAACATGTAGTCATATCCAGATAGCGTCACGGGCTCCTCCACCGTGCACAAAGATTCATCGACAGTGGCAGAAGCCAGAATGCCGAGAGCGGGACGGGCTCTCTGGAGGACGTGGTTCAGCGCCGTCTCGAGGTCTGTGGATGAACAGCTGGACGGAAGGCAGAAGCCCCACTTGAGTCTGTCGCGCCTGTGCTTGGATTTGTCACCCTTGTACTGCAATTTCCAATAGAAAGCATACGTGTAACAGCATACTGTCAATCACAACGGACAAAGTCTGTGCAAGCGATTAGGATTATGAAAGAAATCTCAGACAGTGCCCGTAACCTAACAGCAAAATTGACCGCCAAAATATTGCCCAGATGATTTGCCAGCATATAACATTTTAGAGCTAAGCACTACTTTATTTTAATACAACTCATCATTATAATATTTTGCGCTAGACTCTCAACCTAATAATCCCCACGATAAAAGGACTAGCCATACATAACTCAGGTAAGCTTTTAATATCCTGTAAGTAATCTTTCAAAAGTAAAAATAATCAGTACCTATGATATAAGTTTTCATTAACATCTCATCATGATAATCAAATTAGGAATAAAATATCTAAGACAATGCGAGTAACTTTTCAGTCTTTAATTGACTTTTTCCAGGGAAGGAAAATCATGATTTCATTCATAACCTCCATTCATCCAGGATTCTATGGCGAAGAAAAAAAGTTAATGATGCATTGAACGAATACAAGGGGAATAGCACCAGGTTAATTTCTTTACTCTTACACTCATCATAACACTTATACATCTTATTTAATTCAGTTCAAAAACAGCACGAGGCCAATTACAGAGGACAGAGAATAACAAGAGAAACTTACTAATATTTAGCAAAACGTAACCAACTACGAACAAAATAATATTCAACAGTATTTACAAATAAATAACAAAGAATGGTAGACTTTATCAGGTGGTGCGAGGAGTAGGGAGAGAACTACGATAGAGATTTGATCTCATTGATCTATCTCGATCGCATTTGTATTAGTCTCGATATACAGAAGATTTTTGATCCGCAGGATTAAGCTCTGAGTTTAAAGCCCATATTCTGCGTGCATCACAGCTGTAGCTCACCTCGACCACTTCCCAAGCGGACACCATTGGGTCAAAGTCCACGGCAAATGGGGAGCGAAAGCCTTCATGATGTTCACTCAGCCGCTTCGCTTTGTGCGCGCCGTCTTCGGTCAGCTGGACGGAAGCGAGGCAGTACTGGCCAGCGACGGTGGCTCCTTTCCGATCACGGCCACGAACCCAAACACATTCGTCAAAGTCTCCGAGACGATAGTAGTTCCCCGAGATGATCCCTCCGGGTAACTTGGCACCCGCGTCGAACACTGAAATCAGAAGATGAGGGGAAATGCATTACTCACTCAATCACAGATTCAACGCTGAGGTTGGTCGGCAAAGCGAGGGTGGAGCTCAACACGGACTAAGCCACGGGCGAGTAAATCTCACCAATTCTTTTCCAGGGCCACCTAGAACTTAAAATATTAAGCCTGGACCCGGACTTTGATCCCGCGACCCTGTGATAGGCAGTCAAGCGCTCTACACCCTATGATGCAACGCTCCCCAAATAATAGGTGCATATAGAAACATATGCGCAACTAAAAACGACCTGTAATCTAACTCCACACGAATAATAATATATATTTTCAGATCAATCGTTTATAATCCACATTTTAAACGAAATATGTTGATGATCATGAAGTTATGTTTAAACCAAAGAGATATACCAAATATAAAATGCCAATGATATAGCAAAGAGAAACGTAATATGAACTTTAAATATTTCAATGAAAGAGGAAGATATAATGTAGGTTTTCGTCACTTTCGATGTCAGACGCAAACATTCGCGTAACACATCACGCATCTTGGTTCACTTATATCTACATCCAGGATCTAGGCGCCGCATAGGCGAAAGAAACCCCCAAAGTGAGGCAAATCCCAAAAAAGAATCTTACCAAAAACTTTTTATTCCTTTCTAAAGTAAAGAAATATGTATCTGGCATATTGCTGCTGCTCAAGATTTTGAAAATATTGCGCATAGATTATAAGAGGGCTCTTCAAAAAGTATCAGACCTTTTGTCCTCCCGCGTAAACGAATGAAGCGCTGGTGACCAAGCTTTGATGTCACGAAAGTTCCTGTCCCTGATTCGGTGGAAATCTTAAAAACTCTAACAGATGATGGACTTCCACAGGACTACCCAAAATTGATTGAATTATGCCTTAAAAACAACTATTGTCTTTACAACGGGGTTACATATGGACAAAAAAGTGGTGCGGCAATGGGATCCCCGCTTTCTCCCGTAATATCCAATTTATATATGGAGTTTTTTGAGAAGAAGGCACTTGGCACGAGTGAAGAGAAACCATCATGCTGGTTAAGATATGTAGATGACACTTTTGTGATCTGACTATATGGCCTAAATAAAATCCATCCAGACATCAAATTCACCAAAGGAACTTGAAGAAGGAGGTTGTCTCCCTTTCCTAGATGTCCTGGTTCAAAGAAAAATGGATGGAAGCCTAGGCCACTCATTGTATGGAAAGAAAACCCACACCGACAGGTATTTGAATTCAAGATCACATCACCATCCACAACAGAAGGCCTGTGTCATAAAAATGCTAATCCACCGCACCAAAACTGTGTGTGATGCAGAACATATCCAAAGTGAAATGCAACACCTTATGTGGGCTATAAAAGGTAATGTCTAAAGTGTCTCTTTCATAAAAAGAGCGTTGAAAGAAAAACGTCTGCTTCAAGATGATGACCACAATGAGTTAAAGTCATTGGCATACGCTAAACTCCCATACCTGTCCGGAGTCACAGATAGAATCGCTAGAATCCTTCGAAAAAGCAATATCAAGACTCGCTTCTGCACGGCGAAGAAAATTAAAATTTTTCTACCTTCACCGAAGGATAGCCATCCTCCTCTTCAATCTATGGGAGTGTACGAGGTTCCCTGCTGCTGCGGCAGAAGCTACGTGGGGCAGAGCAAGCGATCCATCTCCCAAAGGGCGATGCAACTTCATAAATGGGACGCATCAGCGGTCTCTGAACATTACGCCTCTATCTCGGGGCATAAAATAATGTTCAACCATGCACGGGTATTTGCGAAGACGGAAGATTACCATCCACGCGTTATAGGCGAAGCCGTGGAAATAGCAAAAAGGCCAAATACTTTCTATAGGGAAGATGGATATAACCTCAGCCGCATATGGAAAGGGTTCCTGGCCCAATCTAATGCCCGACGCCTATCGCCTTTCGCGGGAAATTCAAATCGGGTCAACAATGGGATAACGAACCCTATATAAGATCGGGACGAGAATGTTTCCCCTCCCATTCTCTTCAAAACGCTCCCAGTAGGAGTGAAACGTCGAGCAGAAAATGTTGCCGACGCAAAATTTCCCGAAAGGAACTTATCACATAGATAAAAGAAGCTGCGAAAATCTTCAGACAAAAAAAGACTTGAACGGTTCACTGGATTTTCGGAAAAAAAGTGGTTGTTTTTGAGTGTAGGTAAAAAGAAGGAAAATACCATGAAGGCAGGAGAATATTTCCTAGTATTGTTTTATGGAGGAAAAGTTTTGAGATGGACTAATTAAATCAAGGTTCAGACAAAGCATAGAGAGGATAGCTCTAAGTAACCTCCACTCGCCGACTTTTATCTCGCTAATCCACCACCAACGTCAGATTATCACGCTAATAGAGTCCCCGAGTTTATCAACAAGTGCAGAAATAGCGCGGAGTCTCCTATCTTCCTTCAGGATGGGAATGGAAGAATAATCAATTTGGGGAATTAGTATCATTTCCAACTACAGAACCTCGGGCCCGGGAGTTCTCTCTAATCATCGTTATTTTCGAGTGCAAAACAGGATGTGAGAGTGCGGTACAAAATACATGCAAATTTGGCACAACAGCTGTGAGCATTAATGTTTTTTCTACTACCAACATGATTTGAGGGAGAAATAGGAGTCGGTCGTTGCGTAGCGATCGGAGTAGTTGGAAAACCAGCATGACACATGTGTCGGCGAGGGTGGCCTATATCTTCGAGGGCAAACACGCGTCGCACAGATTTTTATCTATCTATAGAAAATAAGCGTTTCTTGTCCTATGACTGTTCCACACGAGAACCGAGTCACTATTCTTACCAAAAGATTACCTCGTTGGCCTAGGAGCACGTCTGTGGACGTGGTCTTTAACTTCCACCAGCAGCGAAGAGCATTTATTGATGTGCTGAGACAATTCTATGAGAAATGGTGCCTACTTGGAATGATGTTTTAAGTAACTATTTTTTCAGCATAAGTTACTTTTCTTCCATTCGACCATAGCATCATAAAGACATTTTTTAGAGGAATCTTTTTATTGTCAGCTATGCTTTTCCTAATATTATTAGAAGCTCGAGTAAGCTTATCAATTAAAAGCTCGAGTAGGTAAAATTACGACCATCACATTACTACGTTTTTTGAAATTTAAATGGACATTTTGCATATAGTTGTTGGCGCCAAGATGTTTTTATTGTGCTCCTTTTGACGGCCTATGGATCGAACTTTTCGTTTTTGTTTTCTTTGTTGGTGGTGACTAGTGAGTGCAGATTGTTGCAGACTCTCATATGCTTTTGTCGAGTCAACTTGTTCATTTCACCTGCTTTTAAAATGCAATCCACCAATTTTCTTTGAAATTGATATTTCTTATCAACTCTTTCAGAAAGAAAACAGTTATATGCAGTAAAAGTAGTGCTAACAATTTTATAATTAATAAAAACAACCAATGTCTCATAGCAATAATGAATCATTGAGTTTTTATATACTTTCTAGCAAATACCTATGAATATTAATCTCTCTTCCGCAAAATGAGCTCGTAAAAATACAATTATTTCTTCGATATGCCACATCATTCGTACACTAAAAAAAAAGGATTGGCTGAAGCATCCAGTTACACAAGTGAAAGTTGGATGCAATATCAACCGCAACAGACACGGCAGCCAGAGCCATTGTGTATACCATCCAATTAAATTTAACGGTTCTGATGTTTAAGTGTAGTCCATACGCAACAGCCGAAGAGACCGCTAATCCGACAGTTGGATTCGACAGGCCGCACGGTGGTGAGGGCGAAGAACATCGCTTCTACGTCAGAGTCATCGCTATAGTGACAAACTCCCAAACAGTTCTTATAATAAACAACTAATAAGTTCACATGTTTGGCGTGCTTGGTGGTAAGGAAATAGTTTTACAGTTTTCTCCAGTGAGTGAGAAAATATTGCCATCCATTGCCAATTTTAATACTTTTTTATACTCCTAGAGCACTTGAAGATGAGAAGATATGGATAACCAAACAAGGGATTTTCTTGATGCTTTGGGTCTTAACTGTCTCGTGGAAAACATTACAATCCCTCAGTATTCATTAAACATCCACATCATATTAAACATAAACATCAACTAAATGACATTAATCAAAACATTAACATAATATTAAATGTTAAAATACGAATGAACTGCAATACAGAGCTGTGTATCACGAACTTTAGAACTCAGATCCAGGATATCGACCTCGTGTCCATAGTGCAAGCTATGTAACATACCACAGAATCTTTTGTTTTATTTTCCTCTTGATGTACCAACCCTTGTGTTTACATGTGCAAAATGTTTAGGCTGATTAAAGCACTGTATTAATGGCTTAAGATATGAGTAGGAAGTAGCTTCCTTTTCATGTATGGCGTCGGTAACTAATCGCAAAAGAGCACCCAATAATCAAAAATACACGTTTAATGATGTTAAAATATTTAAATACTTGTTTCAGCTCCTTATTGGAATAGTGGGATGTTGATGGACAACTGTGAACACATAAGAAAAATTCCTCGTGAGTTTGTGTCAGCTTGCCTTGAGGTGCCTTGGATAAAGTGGAAGTTCACTCGTTACCAAAGTGGAATACGTGTTGCAGTTGGTTTCAGCCTTCCTTTATTCTGAAAAATTGAAAGAGTAATTTCCAACGAAAATGACAGAATGTTTCGTCTACGAAGTGCTGTACATCTACGGTTTAGATGAATTTTTTAATGGTTACGAAGTTCTTGAAATCAGCATAGTCAACTCCATCGATGTTGCAAACTTCATAACTTTCCAGCCGGCAATTGTTGTGAGAATGCCGGACTATAAATTGTATGCAGCCTTCACGCATGTTGCTTAACAAAAATTTTACCGAAACTTTGTTTATTTTTAAAAATTTGCTTCCTTTTGTAATAAATACGCATTTAAAAATATCATTGCTGTCTTATTTTATTGAACCTATATGCATTATTTATGGCATTCGATTCCACATAATGGTGACCTGAGGTGAGTAAGTATTCAAGGCAATGAGTTGGAGTGCAAACGGTTAATCACGAAATTTATTGTAAATGGCCATGAAAGGATAACATAAGGTTACTTTCATATGGTGTAACTATTAATAATAATAATAATAGCCGCTGAAATACCCATTCATCAAACGCTACGGCAACAACTTTCAAACCTGCGGCATCCAATATAGTTGGGCGTAAGACGCAACGACGCTGGCAGTGGGTTCTAAAAAGTTGGCTGTCACAGCCATCTCTTACGCAGCCATTTAAAATGGCGCTCTCACCAAATTAAGTGGACGGCCATTGGACGGCTCCCCAGCAACCAACAAAGCAAGGGGACTGCATAGAGGAGACCCAATTCCATCCCATAGAAGGCTTATATCTGTTGCCAATTTGGTTGCATTTTAAGCATCAGATTTCAAAAATGTCCGCGGCGCAGTGATGAGTGCCATGCGATCCACTTTCTTCCAATATTTTGCATTATAATGATTTTCATTGCGAGGAGTAGCTTTGAAAAAGTGAAAAATCACATCATAAGAAAAATTTAGATTAAAACCGCTAATTATACCTTATTTCCCCGTTAAACTCGGATCCATTTGACGGTCAGCGGCGCCAGTGGCGACTTTTGTAAGCCGATTTAAATGCGCGGTGGATGATAACACATTTAGAGGCCGACTTGAGGATCCACTTTTATAATATTCGTGCAACAAAGATAGCTACGGGGGCCAACTCTGGGTAACGACATCCGTTCTTTTCTTTCGGTGCAGATGGAATATGATCTATTCTTTCACACAACACTCTTTGCAAGTCAGGTCCCAAACAGCAAATACGTCTCCACCTCCTCTTGTCCTAGGCCTCCCAATCGATTTCCCTGTCCTTATGCTTAACCTCACTTCGTCGTCATTTTCATCCTTCTTCCTCTTCTCTTTTCTGCTTCATCTGCTCCCTCGACTGCTAGCCTGTTGGCTTTCACGGCGAACTAGTCGCAGGAATTGTTCTCGGGTTCTCCATCGGGTCAGGTTTTCCATTGCCGACGTTTCTACGCTCGACTCGCGTAACATCATTATTACAGATAAGTGTCGAACTGCCACGAATACTGCGAGTGATACTGTCCCAGTTACTTTATAAAACCATTGCCAGTGCATTGACTACGTCAAAAAATCAACAGGTGTTTAAAATTGACATGAATAGTGCGTTTTTTTTTGTGCGAAAGAAAACCTTAAAATTACTTTACAGGAAACTTAAATTCCAAGAAACTAATTATAAACACAAATAAGAACAGCCCAACAGTATAATAAAATTTAAACATATTTTCAGCCATTTCAACCTCCGCATTATTTTGTGTTAATCATTTTCCCATGATTTTTCAGCGGTATTTTGTTTTATTATTTGCTTTTTTCTGTTATTTTTTAAACATAGCTTTTGTATCTTTAAGGCCATTATATTTTTTCAATCCTTTCAGACCACAATGAAGGAAGTACGTAGGAGGACTCATACGTGAGTGATATTTGTAGGAATTCTATGTTTTTATGAAAACAATCCAAGAGAACAAGCATGAATAACGAACTATGTTTATAATTTAATTCTGAATAACAGATTGGCTCTCCTTGGTTATACACCGCTTGATTAATGTCAATAATTGAATCAATAAACATTTGCACAATGTTAAGTTAAAAGTTGATAACTTTGCCAAGATTTTAGCTCAAAATTTAATGCATGGAAGCGGTTAACGATACCGTAACTACGGCGCGAGCGATAACAATATCTCTAACTGTAACTGTCACCTATGTATGAAATGAAATTTTCCACCTAAGAAATAATTTTCGCCGCTGTTGCGCGGAATATTTACATACGAAATGTAGAGAAAACAATTAATATATGATAAAATTTTTCCATCAACCTCCGTTACGTTATTCAGAAAAAATATCCTTCGCAGTTCTTGCCATGTCGAATAACCAATTAAGCATGGTTTTAAAAGCGTTTGCTCCCAATCAGATATTTAAATATTCATGGGCCTTCTCGCATGCGAACATCCCCGGCATTGGTCCGTATTTATTCTGCTGCTATCATGAACTTCAGGTTCACATATTAATTCCTCCAAAACCAGTTTCCTCATACCATTACTCGAAATGGGTCTTACGCCATTCACAGATTATTTTTTGTCCTTCCAAACATCTCACTAAATGCTTTGCCTTGCCATATGGCCGACCCACCGAATTCATCTACTGCTTGCGTTGCACCGCAGTGCCCTTTCTTCATCCGTTCTCCGATTCTTTAGTTTTTCTTTATCTATCTTCTATGTATATAAAAGAGGATCTGTTTGTCTGTCCGCTGTCCATTTTAATACGGCAACATAGATTGCCACCAAAGTTAGTACGTAAGTGAATCTCATGCTTCCAAATCCCGTAGTGTTACTTCTGGTTGTGTCCAAAGCGTCCTGTGCGTCGCTTTCTCATTACCGTTAGTTACGTCACGTCATAAAACTTCTGAGGTTAGACATCCTGCCTAGTAGGCACACCTCATGACACGATAAAAGGGAAAACATGACTCAAAGGATTCTACACTTAACTATAAATCACTTTGGTGTAAACCTTTTTGCTGGGGTATGAGTTCGCACAACGTGCTTCGTCTGCACACGTAGGGACGCACGTAATGATCAATGTTGTGGAGTGGGGTATTAGCTGAACCTATGCGCGGTATACGGTAATCGTATTTTCCATTGTTTTCTGTTACACACGTATACCATTATCATACTTGCTTAGTTCCTTAACCTAAAAATCCTACCATGTGACCATAAAATTCCAAGTTTCCCACTTCACTGGGTACTATCATTAGCAACGTCGGGTCGCCTGTTAGTCAGAGATGAACGAAACCTACAGCGTAATTCCAATGCATTTTAACTTTTCCTGACCCGTACGCCCTTTCAAGTGCCGCATTCCATCCCTAACCCATTATCGAACTTGACGGCTTCGCTTCCAAACGCCGTAAATCGGAAAAGAGTGAACTACAACGGCTCCATCCCCAATGCTCCCAAGCAGGTGGGCGTGGTCGCTCGCCACCTCCCGGCCCGGTAAAAAACGCGCTCTTTCTCGTTCACTCTTTTTAAGTTCAAGGTCCGGCCGTGGCGCGAAGGAAAGGAGAGAGAGAGAGTGAGATGCGACTTAAGCCACGGTCGCCGGTCCACAACGCGACGGGAGCGGGAACTGCCTTCATTTCCGCGCGGCGGCCCCGAGCGGACGAATGAGGCGCAACTGAAACAAGTTTCCCTTCTCCCGAGATGACATCCCATCCCGCTGCCCTCGCCAGCAACGAGATACATGAACCTTCTGAACCCGGTGGGTACATGACCCCTGCCCGCACCGCATGATCACGGTGTCTAGACCATCGACTCATTGTCAGCGGCGCGCAAGTCGCCGGTTGCCCTCCCTACCGGGATCAATGGAAGCGATGCCCACCTGGAAGAAACAAGTACTACGAGAACTATTGTGATAATGGAAATATAACGTGTAATGCAAGATTAATCACGAAAGAGCAAATATTCTGCAAGGAAGAAGACCGGACATTTTTTAAGAGAATAAGCCAGAGGGAAAATTCACCTATTGCTAAGTGACGAGATGCATCACTTTAAATAATTGAAAACATAGAATGATTATAATTACTTTCGGAATTCTCGCCGGATTTGGGCAGCAATTGTCAGCGTCTCTGTCATTAACTTCTAAATCGTCAATTCATTGTTTGCAATCGTATAGTAGAGCCACCAGTTGGTAATCGATGTGCTTTAAAAGCTACAGGAAATCCCAAGGAAACTTTTTCCGTTGTCCCCTAAAAAACCTTAAATGTTTTACATCTGACATTTGAAAACTGATTGATCTGGCTGCTACATAATTTTGCCTTCGACTAACATTATTCTTTGTCACGTGATGAGTTTTTCTACTGACAGGAGGATGAGGGAGGTGATTAGCTGGCCACTCTTCTGCTACTTTTTCTTTCTGCTTTTCTCCTCCCTCCCACCCTCCACGCCAGTTTGCCAGCCGGCCCTCAGCGTAGGGGAGAGGGCGGTCCAAATCACACAGACTGGTTATCGCCTCCCCGCCCTCCGCCCCGCGGCGCCAAGGTCGAAGGGAAATTCGATGGAAAAGCGTGCGGGTGCCCACGGATGATGAAGAGGGCGGGAAGGGGGGGGGGAGGAGTTACAGGTTTACGAGAGGTGTGCCTTCCCTCCCCCTTCTTTATGGGCACCACCTAAACACGCCGATGACGCGACGCCAGACGTCATCAGTCGCTCCAGAGTCGTCCGTTCCGGTACAAAGACAAGGCCGAGGTTCGTTCAGGAGAGCACCGCTTACATAGTCGACGGATTCAGCTCAGTCGCTCGCACGCTTCTTCCCATGACTTTCCTTCTCTACCATTACCAGCAGTTTTAGGTTCGTCCACCTTTCCATCCCTCGCTCCTTCCACATCCTGACCCACACCTGAAACCCCTTAACGTGGCGTGGCGGTCATTCATTTAAACGATGGAAATGGGAATTATGGACACTAAGCCGGCCCTAATTTTTCAGAATTGAGAAAAGCTACGTTTTCCTAGTCTCAAAAATGATCCAATACGGTGGTTTCCTAATTTTTTTTTTATTGCCTAAATCCAAAGATTATTACTCCTGGAGTACGTATTTCACGCTTTTAGATTTTTAAATGACGATATCTATTTTTCGCGATTAAATGAAAAGTGAAAATTTTCAAGCGCGCGAAAACGCGACGGCTAAGTATGAACGCTGGGAAAACCCCGTGTGACGTCGTTCTGGTTCCCGCTGCCGCCAAGTGAGGTGACCTTGGGGCGAGGCTTTAAGCATTGATACGACGCAGGATGCTAGCAGGTAGCAGAGTACCCTGCTAGCAGGTAGCGCTCGGCTTAAATAAGGATTATTAATACCTCATCAAACGAAGGAAACTTTCCGACCATAGGCAGTTTTAATAGATGATTATTAACAGACGTTTCCCAGAGCTCTGTGCCTCATGCATGCATTGGTAATCTCAGACGATGTAAAACTCCTATCTACTCGTATAGAAACTAGGTCACTGTGACGTCACGTGGAGTGGCATCGCATTGGCGCCAATGTGGCCTTTTTCAAATGCGGTTAAATACACCAATGCCGTTCGTCTAAACTGCGATTCCTAAAACCAAATAATTTGTATATTATGAATACGCTAATGGTGGGTAACGAATCGCAATCAATGCCTTTTGTTTTCTTTGATGAAAGAAACTACCCTATGGAGGTTTATATTCACGTGCTAAAATTTGGTTGTAAAAAATAACGGGAACCCTTGGCTAGGACCCTAAGTACTGAGGACTATCAATTGAGTTTTCTGGGGATGAAAATGCACTATCCTGATTAAAAACATGAAAGTAAAGGCCATAGGAGCGAATTTCCGTTTGTTTTGACGTATCTCTAAGCGTTTACGAGATATCGTCCATCATAATGCGATCCACCCCCAGGCTTCCAGGGCTCCACCAGTAGATAGAAATATCCAACAAAGAAGAAACCAGGCAGTCAGTTCACGGATGTAAATCAATGAGGAGAGAGAGTTAATTCTTGAGCATCTTGTGCAAAGAATAAAAAGAGCAAAGAATAGGAAGTGCAAAGTTTTTGAAGATTGAATAAGAAAACCAGTGAAATAACTAGTTTACCATTAATACACGTGATGTTCAGTTTAAGAATACGCTTAATTTGTTGTTTTTTTATTTAAAAATAGATTTTAACTACAATTTTTTTTAGAAGGGACATCCACGAGCCGACTATAGAGAATTACTAGAGTTGACGATATTATTTCTTGGAGGAGTCCCTTCAGGAAGCATTGGCTGAAAGCAACCAGGCCCGATGCATAACAACCGATAGATGTCCAAAGCCATTTATTCTATTAAGGTGTGTCTTTTTCGCTCGCAGATCTACTTGAGCCGGGTCCAAGAAGATGGCCTCATGCACGTCTCCCTATTTGTGGTGAATTTATGAATTCAAATGTTTTTCTCCGCTCCTTGTGCTGCATCTACTCCCAAAAGTGACCTGCAGATCCTAAAAAGACTTTTTACCCACAAAAGTGATAGCCTGGACAGCGAAAGCAGCACAAAAAAGGTTGCGAGTCGGTAGGACTGTCAATGTTTGACGGATTATTTCCTATGCGTTAAAAGGAGAACGTGATACACCGTTTGAGGACATGTGATCCAGGCACCCTTTGGACATGATGACCTGACCAAGCTATCTATTTCAAATTTTGTCACTGCTAATTCAAGAAAGCTATGTAGTACATAAGACATATGCACTGCATTCTTTGATGCGCCTACGAGAGAATAGGATGACCATCCTGACTACAAGAACAGTTTGGAAATTATTCCGGGTCCTTAAGTGGTAAATAATGTGCAGAGAGAGCGGTGAAACTAAATCAAGATTTTAAGACAGTTACGAAGAAGGAGGAGAGTTATCAAAATGTATTACTATTCGTACATTTTCTTCGTAGGACAACCCCTAACGTGCGCAAAGACACTTGGACAGTTGTCAAATACTGTACGTCTGTGGAATATTAGAAATACACTGAAAATGTATTTTATTTAGGTTAATGTTTACTTAAATTAAATGACATAGTGAAAATAAATTGATGACTTTTGATGGAAAAATTTTGTCATGTGATTTAAATCCTTTGCAACGTAAGCACATTTCTTTAGAGCTTATATTCCAGCAGGAGCATAGACTTTGCTGAGGGCGGGGAGGAGTTGGAGGGGAAGTCTAAAGCAGGTGGTGCATGCCAGAGACTTCCCCTCCGCGGCGCCGCGGTGAGGGGTAGCGCCCTCGGAGTGAATCGCATTACGATGGGCGATATCTCATGTGCACTTAGAGATAGGTAAACAAAAAAAGAGAATCGGGACTTAGGGCTTGACTTTCATGTTTATCATCAGGATGGTGCCTTCTCAGCCCCAAAAAACTCAATTGAAGGTCCTCCGTACTTAGGGCCCTTGGGGCTCGGGTTCCCGATATTTTAAAGCAACCAAATTTTAGCACGTGAACATAAAACTCATTTGGATAATTTTGAGACTAGGAAAACATAACTTTTCTCAATTCTGAAAAATAAGGGCCGGCCTGGACATTGGACACACAAATTGACATTCTATGAACTATAGACATGGATGGAATGATGCACACTCGTGCGGGGAAAATGTTTTGGTACAGGAAACTGCTAACCATCTTCACTGGCTGAGAATCCTAAGATTGGTTTGACGCAGCTCTCCGCTCAATTCTCCCATCAGCTAATCTTTTCACACCTACTTATTTATTTTCTTTCGCATCCTCCTTTGCCTGTTCATTATATTTCATTCGAGATCTTCCTTTTCTGTTCCTGCCACCTACTTGTCCCTCCATAATTGTCTCCATCAGGCCATCATGTCTCAAAATATGGCCCATCAGTTTATTATCTCTTCTTGTCAAGGTTGTCGGGAGGCTCCTCTTCTCACCCACTCTTCTTAGGACTTCCTCATTACTTACTCGGTCGATCCACTTGATCCTTATTATTCTGTAGCACCATATTTTGTAGGCATTTACCTTTGATTTCTACGCGGCTGTCATTGTCCAATGCCCATGTCTCATTTGCCACAAAATATTAGTATTAGAATATAACTAGCTGCCTGAGATTTCATTTTCAAAGTGTCTGACATTCATTTTAGAATAAACTCAGCATTATTCTACAGCATTTGCAGTAGAGTGCTGAATTAGAATACAAAGTTCATTCAAAATCCTAGTATTAGATTTTAGACCTTCTACCTTTCTCAGCCGTTACCGGTCTCACCACAGGGGATTTTGTCCAAAATTAAACGTTAACGCTGAAGCGACTTAGTTAAATAGTTGGCTGTTGCTGAAACCAACATGTAATAGAACACGCAAAAAAAACGATCTTCGTAATACGTTCCCCGTCTTCCCCGAAATACGTTCGTTTGCCGCGATGAAAAGACTGCGAGCGGAGCGAAAGAATCAATGGAAAGGGTCACCATCGCAGCCTGTTCCAATGCTGCCGGGAGCCATAAATGCAAGCTCATGGTCATCGGTAAAAGTGCAAAACCACGCGTATTTAAGGGTATACACCAGTTTCCTGTGATTTACAGAGCCAATAAGCGAGCTTGGATTACGCAAGAATTATTTAAGGAATGGTTTCATACTAACTTTGTCAAAGAGGTCCGAAAAAATTTCAAGGCTCTTGGACTGCCTGAAAATGCAAAAATTTTATTGTTGTTGGACAACTGCCCTGCTCATCCTCCAGCAGAAACTCTCGTCGAGGAGAATGTTATAGTGTCTTTTTTGCCGCCGAACTGTACTGCTCTAATCCAGCCACTTGATCAGGGGATAATAAATAGCCTTAAGTGTCACTATCGAAGTGAAGTTATGAAAAATATCATCAACCGTGACACTGCTTTCTCCTATGAAGAATTTAAGAAGGAATTTACCCTTAAAAATGCAGTATGGTGTATTGCCGAAGCGTGGGATAAGGTTACTCCCCAGGTTTTGAAAAGATGTTGGAGTAATTTGCTGCCGGATTTTCAAAACCGCTGTGAGGAAACTGACGACATACCAGAATTTGATGGCTTCCAGGGTCCGTCGAATGATCCCGTTTCTCATTTTATAAATTTTGTGAAAGAGCTGGATGCCGACATAAGTGATGAAAATCTAAAAGAATGGAATGCCTGCGACAATAATGCCCCAGTGTACCAAAGCTTGACCGATGGAGAGATAATGGATGCAGTCACGGGTTCGACAGTTGATGAAGACGTGACCGACAGTGACTGCAGCTCTGATGAGGAGAAAATTACTACGTCGGACGCAATCACTTATGCAGAAAAACTCATAAAGTACTTGGAGCAGAGGCCCTCTTCTTCCAACGATATGGAGGTATTACACATGCATTGGTTGAAAAACAATTTAATACAAGAGAGACGCAGCCGCTGGAAACAGGTCAAACTTACCGACCTCATGAAGAACGCACCAACAACCAAGTGCGCGGATGTTGCTGCCACAGATACTGCGTGCCACTCCACCCATGGCAAATAAATATCCAATGGACGTAATGGTAAGCAATTTTTTCAATTTTTCGGGATTCATGCCGCTAGGGAACGCGTTGTTTATGAAGTGAATGCCAAGTAGATTTTCCAAAATACTCGCGTTTTCCGCCCTTAAAAGATTAGCTGGGACTATTAATATTAAATTGAAGAATTAACATTCAAATTCGATTGTTATTTACGGTAACGTACTCGAAGTGGGATTACCTCCGATCGGAGGATTTGATAATTACCGATAAATGTATGCTAGTAGTCGTGAAAACGACATGGAATTTGCGATAGCTGCATGTTGAAAAATACGGAGAGGCAAAATGTTGATATTCCAGTCGGATTGTAAAAATATTATTTGCCATATTTATTTCATTTACAGTTGGCCTTATCAAGAGTACCTCTGCGATTTACGGACGAAGAATATTTTCAAATGTTTTGAACCTTTTTTTAATCACAGATGGCAAATAGATATCCAAGATTCTCACCATAATATATATTCAATAAATATCCAAGATTCTCACGCCTTTCATCATGAATTTTATTGAGTTTTTCTTGATCCCTTACTCAGCAATACATCATTTCTGTTGATGCCAATGCACGTTCCGGAAAAAAATATTTTCCGTATTGCAGTGTTGCCTGCATCCAGGGAACAGATCTATTTACCGGAAATATCTTTAATCCGGAAAGGGTCTGGTCCCACGCATTCCGGATTATCGATCTTCTACTGTATGTTGTATGCCCATACCCCGTAATTCGTAATAAATATATACCCATTACCTCGTGTAATCTCAAAATTTTTGTTGACATAGCCTATTCTTCTAAATAGAACAAAGAAAAACGCCAACTCCGGTTCTTGAAAGCAAGTCACTTTCATCTATGTAACCGGTATATTCACGCAGTTCGGATGATAAAAAGCGAAAGAAAAAAAAAGAAAAAGGAATTGAAATGATGAAGAAGAGAGAATGATGTGATTTCAATTCCAGTAACACTTTTATCAGCTGGTGCTTTTCGAACGAGTCTTTGTGCCTAACTAGTCTATCTAAGAATACAGCTGGCGAATTCTTCCACATATTACAGTCATGATAACCACCGCCGTGGTGCGCGGTGGTTATCATGAAAGCTTGATCATACCGATTAGATAAAGTATAAAAATGGTGTTATAATAAATTTTATCAACCAGGGTATAATCTTGTAAAATTAATTCACATATACAGGGTGGCCCATTTATCTTGACCACCCGAAATAACTTTTTGTACAGATGTAAATTCAAAAATGTGTCAAGCAAATGTTCATTAGCAGTCAGGGGGACATTAATCACCCTATATTTTTTATTCAGCAATTCAAAATTGTTCACTGTCAACGTCAGCAAGGGGAGTAGTTCCTATACCCACATGACTGCACTAAACGCTAGTGAGTCAGTCATTTTTCATAACACTGTGTTTATTTTAATGGCCCACTGTGAACATTCAACATTTTTGAACAAGTCTTTAGGAGAGGAAATGAATTGCCGAATAAAAAATATAGGGTGCCATTTAAAAAAGACATACCGCTGTTCATATCTTTGTACATAACAAAGCTACAAGGAAGGCAATCATGCTGATTAATGTCCCCCTGATGGTTAATGAACATTTGCTTGACACATTTTTGAATTTACATCTGGACAAAAAGTTATTTCAGGTGGTCAAGATAAATGGGACACCCTGCATTGCGCCCAACTATGAGCTGGATGAAGCGCCACGGATGGAACACCTACGGCCAATCCTTACTCCGATTGGGCTCAAGGAGTCCGAATCATTCCTGTTTCGAGATAATTGAAATCTAATCAGCGACGTTTCAGAGAAGTCATTTAATACAATCGACTCACGGAAAGTGCTTTTCGCGAGATGGCATTGACGAAATTTACAGCGCTCTCGACATCAAGTCCATCACTCTGGGGTCCAATTTCACGGCCTTCGCTTCCCAATCCATTATATGAGGCATCCACCTTAGGAAAAGGTCAATCGGCCAATATTTAATCTAATTCTCGAGGCCTTGAGACAAGGAATCCATTCCCATATCAGCGACTAGTATGGCGGGAGTTCTATGCAAAATGCTAATGGAACGGGATTCCAATCCCTTTCAGTAAAAAACGTTATTTCAAACAGAATGTGATACTTACCCGCCCATTATATATTCAAATAAACCGCGTGGCACTATTATAATTTCCTTTTAAAATTTCTGCCATTAAAATGCAATGTCACTGAATATTTGTGCGTGTAGAGTAAGGATGAAGAAGGATTAGGGGAAGTACTCAATCACTCGCTATCGAATATTTGCACTCACTATTCAAGACACTGATGGAACCCGTATAGAGATAGAATACTCCCAATTATTACTTACATACTGTTATATATTTCAAATGTATATATAAGCAATAAATTAATTTGGTTTAATGTACTTTACAGTACTTTAGGTCTAGATTTGTAGTCGTTACCTGAGTGCCGTTCGCTAAGTGACCACTATACATATCCAAAAACTGTGTTCCGTTGTTGTATTGAAGGGGACGGTTGTCCCCCGACTCTCCCACAGGACACCGGATTCGAGGGTAAGGCTTCAAGCTCACCTAGGAGTCCTCTTACAGAATTTCAAGATGACTGCCTCTATTACATTGCACATTATTCATTAAATATATCTCTTTAAAAGACTTTCGCACACCAAATTCCATCAAAGCAAAGATAGTTTTCAATGAGCGGAAGGTAATAATGGAAAATGCTGACGAAAATCACATTGCCTCCGTAACTTTCCCGAACAGTACAGTATATTGCTATGAACATTAAAGATATTCACCCCTGCATTGCATTAAAAGTTGAATTATGATTGCGAGCAACTGCATGTAAAGTATCAGAGCGCAAAGGTTCAGAGATGGCTTTCAAGTAAATATGATGTATCCATCGAAAAACTTTCCTGTCATTTGGAGAAGTACGTTTACTACGGATGTAATACACGTATTTTTCCACTTGATGGCTGTAGAAATGATAAATGTATTATAATGGCTCCGGTAGCGTCAATCAGGTTCTTGTATTACTTCAATTACCGAAGATTTTCGACCATGAAAAGTTTTATAGTTGTTGTTGTCAACAAACAAGGCGAAACTACACAAGGATATAACGCAACAAGTTAACCAACCAACTTGTTAACAAGTTAAGTTAGGACCCGAGGACGGAAGCTGGAATGCGGCCGAAACAATCGTCCATCAAGATGAATCAATGCGGCCTTAATACAGAAAATATTTACCCAACAAGTTAATCAATTTGTTCCGTAAAGCCTGCTAGACGTTCTCTAAAATGGACAATAGCAAAATAAACAATAATTCTACGTTTGATTTCACGCCATCCCCAAGTAGATGTTTACGTGTTGGTATTATGACATTGAATATTATATATCGCATGTTCCTAGCATAAAGTAGAGCTGGTGTTATTATGAATGTACTAGACCGGGATATCAAGTGCATACATAAGCGTCATCGGTGTTCGTTTTGGCTATGAAGGTAGAAATTTTGCAAGGTCCATTCTATTGTGTTGCATGAAATATAGATCCTGTGTAAAGCAAGGAATACTAAAAAAAATCGTTGATTCCTCAACAAATTAACAGCGACTATCGTTACAAAAGTTAACGTGAAAAGTGTCTTATTTCCCACGATAAGTTTAAAATCCAGCATTATCTGCCATTTCAACAATTCTTCCCTCTCTTTTGTGAATTTAGGTTCCCAAGTACTACAGACTTACAAATGCAAATGCCACCGCAAGTTCTCCCTGTGGCTGTGTGAATGTGTGCATTGAACTGAAAGCGGTAGAAAATTCTGTCATCATTATTAGAGATGAACTAAGAGCAAAATCATTGTCTTCCATAATATCTTGTACGATATGCGACTCTACGAGATGGAAGTTCTTAATATTAGTTAAATGAGACATTGCAATATTTCCACTGGAGTTATTTTAACAGGACGCGTTTCGTTGTTACAAACAACATTATTCTCGTCATATTCATACCGGGGAGACAGTTGCTAATCGACGCTTTTTTTATCCTTCAATGCAGGGTAAATTTAAGTTACTCGTGGCCAAATCATTTTCCTATGCAATGCACGAAAGACAAGAGATGGGTTTGGAAAAAGTACGCGGAGAATTAAGAGTTTTGAATGAAAATCGGTCTAATTCTTCAACGAGACCGAAGCTAAAACGCTCGAGTACCCTACTTTGACGAGTTTAATTCAATGATGAAAATTTCATTCACTTGTATCAGCTATTTCCGTCTAAAAACCACTGCACTCTTTGAGGACATGACTTGAATTTCCACTGGATGCCTCAATAGTATTTTCTTAGGCCTTTCTATTTTCCGCATTAGGATCTAAGGTCGATTAATTCTTCACGGTGTTTTTATACGGCATGATAAAATTAAATATGATTTTTTTCGAGGTAACCCCCACAATAACGACTATGAGTGTGGGCATAAATCAGTTAGCTTTTTGTTTATTTAGTTAATTGTGTATGGAATTGATCTGATTGTATTTTGGGGAGTATTATAAAAAAGGAATGAGAGACGAGTCACAAAAAACTAATTAATATCTATTTATTTAAGCTAAACAATACAAGTATAAATCTACCGAAAACTGTCTGGGAGGGGAGAATTAAATGCAAATCAAAATTATCCCTGAGATTCGGTCAAAATGAAACACATTCAATCGAATCAAATGTAGAAATTTCGTAATTTCAAAATGACCAAGAATCCAACTTTAATGACAGTTGAACGCCGAATTATGTGTAAATGGCGTGACACACCCAACTAGTTTGAAATGAATAATTTATGTTTTCTGTGCACGGCTAACAGGGTGGACTGCACATTCCGCCACAGCAGTGTATTTTGTCATTTAATGCTACCTTCTCGCATCAAATCGACCACGGAACAGTGCGAATGATGCCCACCATTAACCAGTTTTTTTAAGCAATGACGCTGATCACGCGAATGACCTTGGAATTCAACTTTCACCCAATGCAGAGATTTTCAAAATACTCTCATTCATCGTCACTATAAATCTCTTTATGAAGTTATAATGCCAATATGAAAACGACTGAAGAGAGAAAACGGAGACCTTTAATTTCGAATGGAAGAACGACTTCGCGTCGCGGAAAAGTGGACCCAGGGTCACGACTCGCCACTACCAAGGAGACATGGAAAAGATGACACTGATACGGAAGCAGCTTCTTGATTTCGCGAAGTAACACCAACTATCGGTGGGCAGAAAAATGACCGAAAAAGCACACCATTCAGCCAAGTTTATTTATCCTTCATCTTTACATAAAACAAATATTTGCCCCAAGACGAACGCGGTACGAACTAATGCCAACATTTATGAACGGCTGCGCAAACTTTTGTGCTTCGGTTCCTTTAGCCAATTACAAGCAAAGTCCCCAACTTTAGGAAGCATAACTTATGTAATTAAATGTTTATGTTATGGATACTTACTTACATATCTATATTTATATGGAGATAAGTATTGTTGTGTTGTTGATCTGTCTAAGAAATTCAATAGTATTAAATGGTGATCTATGCGATAGCTATATCTTCTTATTTATCGGCCATCAGACACAACAATAACGTAACTACAAGGGCATTTTTATAACCTATTCCCAATCCCTCTCCAAAGAGGAATCACCTTCACTCACTGCATTACATCGCCGAATGCGATACGTTCTCTCTTCTACGCAAGGCGACTCCAAAGTTGGAATTTCTTTCATATTCAGAACCCAGTCTCCTCTTTTTTGACTTTGAGACTGAAACGCTTTTAATAAAGAAAAAAGAGAACGTTCTCAAAACAAAATGAGCTTTCGTTTCTATTTATACGGTTTAAAAATATTTAGAGAGGAGTAACACAGCGGAGGGCAGGTCCTTCATATGGGAGATAAAGATTAAATCTCGATAAGATCCTACGCGTGATTTGACACCAATAATCCTCGCTGTGAAAGCCTACGTTTCAAAATCATACATTGCATGTGCTTATGATAACCACTGGCTTTTTGGATAAGTGATATCTAAACAAGAGGAAGAGCATGATGTGAAAGTAAAATTTCTCATGGCCCTGCTAAATCATTTCACTGGCCTTCAAAAGAGAGAGAAGACGTACCCGTAAGTAACATCACTCTGTCAGCCCTACCATTACTGAAGGTTCTGGAAGAATGTACTTCTTCAGCGAGAGTGAGGCTGACTTTGTACGACACCAATTCAGTCAGACTCATTTCACCGCTCTTTGAAAGTAAGTTTTATGATTGAAGTGTATTATTTAAATAATAATTTCAATCTATCACTCTATCAGCCCTCCCATTAACAAGGGTTCTGGAAGAATGTACTTCTTCATTGTAAGTAGGGCTGACTTAGTACGATACTAATTCAGCTAGACTCATTTCCCCGCTCTTTGAAAGTAAGTTTTACAATCGAAGTGTATCATTTAAATAATTTTATTTAAATTAGTACTTTCATTTATACTATAATGTACAGTAAGAGTTTAGCAAATGTTGATACCATTTTTTCTGTAAACAAAACACTTCAAAAATGGATTCATTCCAGGAAATGAGCATCATTTCAGAGTTTCTGAGCCATTTGGGCTCTCTTCCCCTCACCTGCCGCAAGCCAAGTATTGTTCTTCAAAAATTATATGAGCAAGAGTCAGATTCACCAAACTACATGTTTGGTCTTAGATTTACTGACCATTATTTCAAATATATCCTCATGAAGGCATGGATACATTTATACTTATTATCTTACAGCATATGTAAAAAAAAACCCTCACGGAGACAAAATAAAAGTAAAACCTGAAATACTCATAGTGGCAGTCAAAACACCACCATTTTTATTTCACAGTATGTTGGAGCACATATTTACCTCCAATTAAAAAAAAATAGATGAGTTAACTACTCTGCCTTATGGTGTCAATTCTGAAAATATGAAGCAATGTTTCAGAGCTCAAAAAATCGGTTAATTAACATGTGTTTACATCATTTTGGCTAACATAGCTTCCATAGTAATGTCTTTTATCCCCCTGCATTGCTATGTACTTGGATAGACAAGGGGTCCAAATTTCATTCAAATATATTACTTGTGTTTCTGAGCTATGAATGTTTACCTTGTGCCCTGCACTCTAGAATTTGACGCTCACTAGGACTACTTCTGAGCAAACATCTCAAACTTCGACTCCTCCTACCTTGCAAACTATGAGAGTGAGTGAAGAAATATTTTCCATGGGTCTACAAATAGGCGGTGGTAGCTAGTGACAAAAATGTCATTAAAATCCGAGTCGGTGGATGTCATTTTGAAAAATTTCTGGGTGATCTGACATGGACTGATCCTATAGTATGTAACATATAAATTTAAGTTGTTTGTGTGGATTTTGGTGTGACGTGAACCGGGGAAGGTAATAATAAGCAGCAGAGGTGGAGGGAGGTGATTGTTGTGGTTGTGGACGGCGCGGGAGGAGGTGTATGGAAAGTGGAGTTGCATTGTAAGAGTGATGGCCGACGGGTGTCTCTTCCGAGATTGATTTATTTAAAGTGTATTTGAAAGTGAAGTAAACCAAAGAAAAATAAAAAACGTTACATTTTGGCGCCCAACGTGAGAGGCCTGACTACTCGAGAGGTGAGACCACGAGAACCGGAGAGAAGAGGACCATCCCGAAGAAGTGAAGAAAGAAAATGGCGGGCAAAACGAAGAAATTTCCGGAGCTGAAGTCGGCAGAGCTACGGCAAGTATTGCGAGAGAGGAACTAGTTAGCAGGGGGAACCAAGCCAGAATTGGAGCAGCGATTATTACACACGCTAGAAGAAGAGGGAATAGATATAAGTACGTATGATTTAGCGTCGATAGTGAGGAACCGGTGGAAACTGAGATGCAAGCGCTATTTAGGAAATTTAGGGATGAGCAAGCTAGAAGAGATGCAGAAATGTGGGGGCAATTTAGGGAAGAGCAAGAGAGAAGAGATAGGGAGAGAGAAGAAAAAGAAGGGAGAAAGGGAAAAGAAGCAGAGGAAAGAAACAGAAAGATTTTGGAAGAAATAGCAGGAGAGCTGAGACGGACGCAGGAACGTTTTGCAACATTTGAGCATGGCTATGATGAAAGGCTTGCCAAAAAAGAAGGGGCGTTAGTAGAGATATGCGAAGGTGTCGCGAATAAAATTAACGGAGTAGGAGCGAGGCTGGAGGTGAGCGAGGTCAAGGTCCAAAAGTTAGAAGCGAGTTACGTGAATTTGCATGAGAACGTGGAGGAAAGACTCAAGAAGATAGAGGACGAGCTAGGACAACAATCCACCACAAAAACAGCTGGGCTGGATGAGGAAGCGGTCCAATGCATCGTGCGTGAGAGGGGCACGGGACCCGGCGTCGCAGTGGCATCCGCGGTGCAGTTGAGGGTTCCGACGGCGACGTTCGATGGGGGGCATACATCGGGACCCCGTGAGGAGCGTGCGTGGAGGACGTCGGGAGGCGCGTTCCAGCACAGCCAGCAGCACGGATGGGACTCGAAGAAATCACAGCAACGGGAGTGGCAAGCGTCGAGCCAGCAGAGAGAGGGACGACGAGATAATAACTTTCGCGGCGATGGATACGTTCACCGGCCGAGCGAGAGATCAGCTGATCAGCGGCCTGCACTAAACAATGTAGCGGAGGCGCGCCAACCGGAGCGACAGCACCTTGTCAATTCCATGATGGCGGAAGGAAACAATCACATAACCGAGTTCACGACAATGGAGGCTCATTTCGGGAAGAAATCGGAGCGATTATGGGATGAATGGCTTAGATCAGTAGGAGAAAGTGACTCTGAGAAGATCGCGAATGATATATTTAGGATACGCGAAAATAACATAAGAAAGGACGAAAATCGGGTGGAGAGAAGAAGGAAGAAAGACAAGAGGAAGAGAGTAAAATTTAAAATAGGAGATAAGTGGATTTGCTTACTATGTAGGTCTCATTCTATTGTTTTTTTCAGTGGTGTGTATAAATTCAATGTCATGTTGCCTGTATTTCCCAGACAGCACATTTGTGGTAATACATTTGTATTACAATTGTAATACAGTGTCAAATGTCCTCTATTACAATCGTATTACAATTGTAATACAGTGTCAAATGTCCTCTATTACAATCGTATTACAAATTCCCTTGTATTTTGCCTTTGTATTACAACTGTATTACAAATCATCTGTATACAAAACGTTTGAATACAACTGTAATACAGTTGTATTACAAAAATCGGTACAATTTGTAAGGTTACAGAAGATTTACCATTTGTATACAAATGGTTGTGCTATCTGGGTTGATTCGTGTTTGTTTATGTGTGAATGGGCTGGTGACGTAAATTGAGCCGGAAGGAGGGAGATTAGATAGCATGAAGGAACTTTAAGTGTTGTGGAGTGAAAATGTGTATGGCCTGTTGATTATCCAGTGATTAAAAGGGTTAAAAGTGAGAATGAATGTTGAGAAGAGGACGGAGAGTTTCGTTATTTGCATTTTATATTCACGTTCAATGTGTCACTTAATAACATCGTTTTATATAATGTGTTCTTGTTTTTAAAATACGTGAATAAGATTTTCATTGGTTATGTGTTAATTTGCCTATCTAAACAAGGAAGAAATGGGAGAGACTCTTTTATGTGGTGTATCACTTATCATGAGTGAATGGAGGAGATGCTATATTTATGTACGTTGGTTAATAGTGATGAATTTATGTTTAATTTCTGCTGTAACGCCATATATACTCTTGTATAGAATTTATTTAGAGAAAGGCTAAAGTTTGAAGGCGTTGGGGCCGCGACAGTACTCATTTTGAAGGCTTTAAAATAATTCCTTCCATGTAATTCCAACTCATTATTTTAATGGGGCAAATGTAACATATAAATTTAAATTGTTTGTTGTGGATTTTGGTGTGACGTGAACCGGGGAAGGTAATAATAAGCAGCAGAGGTGGAGGGAGGTGATTGTTGTGGTTGTGGACGGCGCGGGAGGAGGTGTATGGAAAGTGGAGTTGCATTGTAAGAGTGATGGCCGACGGGTGTCTCTCCCGAGATTGATTTATTTAAAGTGTATTTGAAAGTGAAGTAAACCAAAGAAAAATAAAAAACGTTACAAGTATTTGGTCTCATTTCATTTTTTGGTAAAATTTTCAATCTATATGGACGTCACGGCTGTATGTGAAAAATGATTTAAATAAATAATTAATGATTTAAATAAATAGACCTCGAAGAGATGACCTACATATCCCAGCACACGCAAAAAGTAAACGGAGCCGAACAACTGCAGGGCCAACATTTCCTCGTTTCGGCATCCACGTTTCAATGCCGACTAGTGGTTGACCACGGCAAAGGCTAAGGACCCGCCCCCCAGCGGCTGTCGCCGGAACAATGAAATCGAAAGTGACGAAGGGAGACGAGACGATTCCTCACCCCCCGCCCCATGGAGCAAGAGACATCCCAGACCCTGGAGCCGAGTTTTTGGGAGCGCGTAAGGAAGGTCGCCCGGTTTCCGTCAATGGGGGCGGGTGAGTCACGGCGCCCGGAAGTGATGAAGCGCTCGCCTCTCTAATAGGAGAGGATGGATAGCGGCAGAAAAGACGAGGGCTGACGACGGAAAATAAAATAGGATATTGGGTCACGTCAATGGGATCGTTCTGCTCCGAGAATACATACCGTGTTTACAATATAATTAATTAGGAAGTTAAATGACACCAAAATTGTGAAATTTGTTCGTGGCTACAGATAGCTGAGCTATTATCTCTCCCCGGAGTTTAGATAGAATCAAATGTAGTTAAGAAAAATGTTGAAGATAATACCACTAACTTATCCTCCTACTATTTTCAGAATTTATAAGAATATTTCGGGGCATTTAAATACAGTTTTTTAATTAAAGGGTATATTTAGAGACATTGAGGGCCTAATGTCAAAATCAATAACCTTTGGTTAGAAAATTCTTCCAACACTGGAATTTTTACCTGAATTTATAGCTCAACACATTCCCTTTTCCAAAATGTGTATTAAGACGCTGCATCTGCATTTCAAATACAATAATATTCAGCACACACTTTCTAATTTCACTAAATGTCCAACTTTTATCCCCTATAACTTTCTCATCAATAGTCATAAACCTATGCAGAATGGAATTCTCGGTGAAGTTGCAAGTCCCAAAATGGGTCAAATTTGAAAAAAATCGGACGAGGTTAGGTTGAGTGACATGATCAATTCATATAGAATGACTCTTTTGAATGAGAACCAAACCAAAAATGTAAAAGAAGACAAATATTCTGCAGGGCAGAATTCTATACTGAGCTACACACAACATCACGAAGCCCATCAGACACGGTTATCAGAAATCGGTGTTATTCGGACTGATATGGACCACGTCAAGTGCCTCAAAATAAGAACGTACATGACTTCAGCACTCCCAAAGGAAGGGGAATAACTGGAAATCACACTAATTGCGGGACAAATATCTCGCGCTTCAAACCGAAGTGCGGACGCCAGTTCTCAGAAAAAATCTACTGCCAAGCGCGGTGGCCCTACGGCAGCTCGGCCAAGCCGCGACACACCTGTTGACGCAGTTAGTTGCGTAAAAGCAGGAGGAAAGTCCTTGTTTTTGTTTCCAGTTAGCGGATGAATGGACACTGGACCACCGAAGCTACTCCTTTCATGGGCATCGCCAATGATTCCTTCAAAAGGAATATCATAGGAATTCGGTTGAAACTCGTTACACATGTTAAGGGATATCGTCGCGGATTTTAGGGGATATATCGCGGGAACAATATAAGAACAATCAGCCTAACCTCCAAAAGAGCTGGCGCTTAGCAGCATTTAGCGAATATGGCTCCCGCGATGCTACGAATGAATTTCTCTCATTACAAAAACATCCTGTTATTAAGCCAGACGTGTATATTCATTAATTGGAAAGACTTCTTTCCATTTTCTAGCAATCGAGGTTCTAACTTAAAATTCATGTAACCTATAGAGAAAAAATATTAAGATGGACAATATAATGCAAATAAAAAGAAGGACCACGAAAATTCCGTAACTCTTCAACTAAGATCCTTCGACGGCCAAAATACCGCTAATTCTATAATCACGACCTTACTACGGGCTTTTCATGGGTTCTGAACTGTCGCAAGACTTGACTAGTCTTTCTTCATCGTTTTCACTCACTCACATGGCTTCTTTTACTAAATGAGGTCGCCATTGCGGCTGTTCTTACAATCTTTCTTGCCCCTTGATGTGGCCAAATTTACCGACTATTTATCTCAACTCATGTTTTGGCCCCATCCTTTTCCACGCATTAAACTGCACTATTACATCAACTATTCCGTCCACTACACATTGGACCACTCCCAAGCTCTTGAACGAGCTAACTCCTACACTCTTCGACTTAAGGGTGTAACCCTTTTTATTATGATAAATACTTCGATTGCCTAATAAATTATCTAACCACACTAGTAGACGCGACATGGCCTTCTGACGCAACTTCATCTTACGCCTGCCTCATTGTTTAATTGCTCCGATAAAGTAAATTAGCTGATTATCTCCCATTTAAAATCACCATGTGATGAAATAGGTGCCCCTATTTACATTCCAAAAGTTTCCCGAAATATCAATGAACGAAATTATAGTGCCCAGTGAGCATAACCATGACACGCGATCTTTAAAGATTTCTATTCTATGTAACCCAGACCCGACAAAAAGTTGTTCTCTATTAGCCTATTTAAATCAGCAGCCTCCCGTGAAATTTCGAAAGCCCTATTTGATATAACTTGGCACACGGTTATCTAGGACGAGTTATCTAATATGATGAATCGCCCGAGTGACCCAGAATCCTATCTATCGGCCGAAGGACAAAATTCAGGTGGGAGCCAATCGTGACCCGAACTTGTTCTTTCCAAATTTTTTCCTCTTTGAAACGACGCAAACGGTTGCGCAAGCCCTTCCCATCCCACAAGGCATGACTAATAACCGAGAGGAAGAGATGGACACCAATGTTAACAGCACGCATCCAAGTACGATAGTTAGGATAGCTCAATACTTTCTTGATTACGAACTTTGGGAATCTGCGTCACAAATTTCAAGGCACACCTCAGAGCATCCATTTCACAGCCAGGAGAGCTTAACCATCTGTAGATCGCCCACAAGGGTTTCCAGTCTTCCGACCTTCGATTCGAGGCTTTTTTCGGAATTCGAGGTAAGACGAATGACGAAATAAAAGACGCGAAGGAAAGTGAGGATTGGAACGGATGGTGTACGCTCAAAATTCGCGAGGACTGAAGGTAATTTCCTCTTCCGTGATTATCACGAATTATGAGAAGAGACGACATACCACGCAAGGGAATGGAGTGACTCAGGCGAGCAGGCGAGTAGGTTTGGAATTTGGTGAGGGACCGAGGAAGATGGGCCATAAAATGCCACTGGACGAGGGACAATTGTGGGGTCATAAAAAAGTTGTTTCGCTAGCTTCCAAAGTGCTCGTAGTTTTGAGGGAATACGATAAAAAAAACACGAGACTATACTTTGTGACCAAGTGGAGTGAAACCACAGTATCTTCAAGAAATCAACAAAAGAGGCACATAATTTTACTTCCGTGATTATATACCCCATGAGAGACCGGTGTAAAGTTTAAGCTCAGAAGCTTACGCTCCACAAACCAAGGGGATACTTACTTAAATCGCTTCAGAAATAATTTCACACGCGGAAAATAGCTTATGTTTCTTTCATATTCTACGACACAAATTCCAACGAGTTCGATAATATTCTTACGTACGCACTGAAACGGAAAGCGAGTTCCACCACGACGGTAGTTCACTTGAAACTTCTCAATAAAATCCAAAAAGACTTCTGAAATAGATTTTCATAGATATCTTTCGACACACCAGAGCAATACAGTTAACTAACACGACAGTAGTGCATAGCAGAATTCCAAAACTTCAAACTCTGAAAGAAGGTTTTCTAGCATAATATAAGAATCAAACCCAAATTCTTTATCACCAATATAAATCAGTGAAAACATTGTTTTATCGCTAAGAAAAATCCACCGCTGAACACTTAACACCGGTAGCTGTGCATGGCTGCGTTACAGGTGTTAAGTGTGCCCTCCATTCACTATAAATAAAGATTATTACGGAAATATTTGTGCGTTTTACATTTCTGAACCAATCAATTCTAATTTTATACAGTTCGTACATTGAATACTATCCCGTTAACCTTCTACCCCAACGAAAGGTACGATATATCCTTTGGGCTCATTTATTAACAGAACTCTACGACAGAATACTTTTTAAATCACTTCCTTATTGTTATAAAGACATTTGTTGTACTATAAACACTTCGTCTAATGGCTAATTTTTGTTATTATGGAAAGAGAAAAGTCATCGCACAGAATTTCATGTAAAAACAAAACAGAACGCTTAATAACTCAAGAAAGCTACAGAAGATAAAACAAACCGCCGCCCGTTGGCGTCGGAATCTCTTTAAGAGCCGCCTCTAAAAGTTCGGCCGTGCTACTTTGCACGTAGGACAACCTTCGAGGTTAGGTCACAAAACTAGCCGCAAGGTCACCGTCCTCTCAAAAGCGTTTCAAAGGCGAAGCGCATATTTATCCTAAAAATGTCTTTGAAAGCAAAACTACATGATTTTCACACCTGTTTACGTACCTTGAGGGAAGAAAGTTTGCTTTCAGTGAGGTGACAATGAGTTTGCAGAGTTATCATTGTGCGCTAATTTACATTTTCTACACTTAAAAGATGATTATTCTGCCCTAGCTGGATTATATCGCAGTAATGTGACCGTCAGCGAAACAATGAAATATAGAGCAAAAGACTTTCAAAAAGTATAACAACGAAATTCCCATAGTTGTTCCACGAAAGGATCTAATTCATCTGATCTTTAGAACCTATTAAAAATGCACCAATTGCACAACTCATGAACAGCGCTACTTTCATTGTCACTTCTTCGATATTATGACCTTAACAGCACAACTTAATATTGCACTTGAACGCCTGATTAATTCCTCAGTAACATTGATATACATTTAACTAGCAGAAAGATAAGCAGATAACGCTATACTTTAACAAGGTCTACAGTATGGACCTCTAAACCAGAGTAAAATATAAATTATCCTGTTTCATGTATTCTTTACTTAAAAACAATTAACCACATTGCATAATTGACATCTATCCCAAGAGAACAACATCGCACAATAGAGTTACTTGAGCTGACCTCAATTATCATCATGCATACCATTATTGGTCCGCAATTAAAAAAATCATTTATCGTTGCCACCTTACAAACACGGAATAACATTCCGAAACAATTCAAGGGTTACTCAGCCCTACAAAATTAAAAAAAAAAACTATACTTATTCCTAACCAGCCCAACCAAATTGACCATTTCAACACTGCTCAATCATGTGAATGTATGCTTTGCATTGCCGTTGACATTTGTTAACTATTTCGAATTATTATTATCATTTCAGATATTAAACCGATTGCTGAGCTGTAAATTGTTTAAAACAAATTGACAATAGGAAGTAATAATCAAGAGCATGTTCATTATCTTATTGCAATTACACATTCTGTGACTCCTTTCTTTGTGCATGTCAAAATTAACTGATTGCTGTTGTGATATTAATATTTGCTCATGATTAGATATTTGTACGGGATCTACAAATTGTGCTTCTTGTAAATATTATTGTAGTCCATTATCTGCACGACTCTCTAATTATTTAGTGACTATTCCATATTTACTAACTCTGTGACTCTCTTGTTGAATTTTCACGTTTTTGTTTGAATTAGCTTTCTTGCACATCGGTATCGTTGTTGCTTGTGACTCTGATCATTACGCTCATTTTTTGCATGTTATCTCTTGAATGTATTTTGTGATAAGCTCATAGATTACTTATTTGAATGTACTGCCATCTTGTCATCCGCATTCACAATCTGTACATTGGTTTTTGCCGTAAATAAATAAAAAGGATAAATTCACACGCTTACGGAAGCCTTTCCCTGTGAATACTAGAGCTAGAACATAGCGGAACATTCCAGGTATTCGAGCATGGAATTTTCTTTGAGGAAGTACTTCCATCCACCGTAAAGAAAATTACGCGCTAACTATTGCTTTACTTAAATAAAATGTAATCAAATAGCCTATATTAAAAATTATTCCAGAATTTCAAAGAGAACTGAGAATCGCTAGTTACCAAACAACAAAAATAAAGAAACAAATTCCAAAAGACAAACTCCGTGTTGTATGCGTATGCTTACGTCATACATCGAAAAACATAAGGCCGTGTGTTTCAGCGCAATTTCAACTTCGCAAATTTCAATTATTAATGCTGAATCAGCGACATCTCCTTAGGACGTAAGACTTGAAATTTATCAGTTTTGGTCGATAACTTTTTTCACGAAGTTTCCCAAAAATGAATCCCCACTGAGAATTTTCACACAAATTTTCAACTTCCATGCTGAAATGGAAACACTTCTTTGAAATCTGACCAACTCTTTTCCTTTTCAGCTCACCGTAAGAAGATGATAAGAAACACAGTTATAAATTCAAGAGAGAAAAGATTACGCGGATGTGCGAAAGCTATTACTCCGAAGCATTGGAAGAAACAATTGGGAGAATTGGAGGCTATACCAGCGGAGCTTTTCAAGTCTCTGATACTATAATGCTCACGCACAGTATTTCCTCTTTTCTCGACCAAAATAATTAAACTAGCGCCCTGCCAAAACATTTTCGAACGCGAGGGACGTGCGACCAAGCACGGAACGTTTCCGATGTCCTTGAACCGTCCTCAGAATCCAATCCACAAGTCTAACCCTTGTCACTTCACATGTTGTCCAGCGGCCGCCTTCGAGAGTGAAGGTGGATCTATTCTTTGAGACACATCTCGACCGAATCGGCGACATTCACTTCTTACCGGGATAAATCAATACAGAAATGTCACACAAACGAATTTAATACAGCCGTAATAAGCCGCATCCTTGCAAAGCAATGAAAGTCACTCCAACCTCAAGATGTTGAGCAAAAAAGCAAAAATATTCCCATAAAAATATAAATGACAATCAGGATAAATTAATTGTGCAAGGAAAGTCTGACAGCTTGATTAGCGTTTCGAGTCCGCTGAATCAATTTATCCTCGAATGAATACATGACAAAATAAAAACATGTTCTTCATTAATATTTTTTCCAAGTAAACCTTCAATTTTATTAGCACCATAAATTTAAGGAATATCTTAAAACAAAAGTAGAAAAATTGCCAATGATGGAAACTACGCATGAAAAGAACTAAACGTCAGCTACAAAAAGTCGTGATATTAATGGTAAAAATTAAATGACACGAAAAGTATATTCATAGGAGCACATTATAATATGCTTGTATGAATACGAAAATGAGTATTGGAAAGGCACAAGAGCAATAAAAAGATTGCGGGAATGCGAAGTTAGCGGTACCTTTTTTTCTGATATTTGCGTCTAAAGACTTGGAAACGATTAATTCCCATAATTTTTAAGTTTTTACTTCAAGGGGGCATGTATAAAAACAGCCAATGATTTCGATTAATGTATCTAATATACAAAATTCTCGTGTCACAGTTTTTTTGTGGCGAAACTCCTCCGAAACGGCTGGACCGATTCCTATGAAATTTTGTGTGCACATTAAGTAGGTCTAATAATAGGATGTAAACTATTTCTCATTATTCCGCAGGGCCCATGAGGCCCTGGCTTGGGCCCTGAATCATTTCCATAAGAAATACATGTGCTCTTCGTTATAAATGCCTACAGACCTTTTTTCATTTGCATATTTAAATTATTGATTATAGTCACATTTAGTTTAGATATACCATTGGAAAGGAAAATAAATACACATTCTTATTCTTGCAATCAACTTTCGTTTTCCACGTTATTTACGGTGAAATTTGAAAAACAATGCATAAAAATGCTGAAATTTTACCGACGACGACGGTCAGTATTGTTAATGTAGTTTGACATCTCTTCTATCGGTACAGTTTGCGATACCAGCGAAGCTCTAAATTATCCAACTGAGTGCATTTGAAAGCATTGGATTTTCCATCCCATCGCACCGTTCACAACATGGTTGGATCTCCAATTAAATATGCTTCGTAATTTGAACCCACCACTGCTGCTCAATGGCATGAGATTATTCATTTTAAAAATTGATTAAAAACGTGGTCGAACATTTTGAATGGAATGTTCTAAGGAGAACATGTTTTACTACCACGAATCCCTATTATACCGATAGATGCGCCAGTAAAATTAAAACGTTCTTAGGTTTTCCCGGCGTATCAGTTGCAGAAAAGTTTCTCGAGTTTTCCACCGGTTGATGTCGTCCATGTCTCCCGACGCACAGTGGGCGGAAATCGAAAAAAGCTTGACAAAACTAATATCTCCGTTATTATTCAACGTAGATCCACGATTTTTTCGATTTTGGATTATTTTTACCTCCTTAATCCGATTCTAATGTTATTTTTGCTCTAGAACAATCAGGGGCCTCTCTAAAATAAAATGGCGAAAACAGTAAAAATTCCCTAATTTTAATATTAAAAACGCTGCATTGTAGATGCTTATTATATTCATACAAGTACTATCACTGACTTAGAAACTTTGATACATAACCCTAAACAACTTAACCGTGATGTATCGATACATCATAGAATGTATAGATGCGTGGTATCTATGTAATATTAAGGATATGGATTTTACCAATGTATTCCACGGAAATTAATCCAAGTATTTTTCGATTATTTTCATTAGAAGTTAAAACCATATTTCTGTTTCTGAAATGAATGACTAATGAAATGGAAATGATGCATACCTGAGTAAATACAGTTATAGGTCTTCATTACCTGAATCAATCTCGTCTCCATCTTACTTTGCGTTCTCGTCAATCAGAAGAAGGTTCCTAGCTCCCTTAGGTACCTTCACATTTCCGTGATTCGAATCGATTGATGAGGATACTATTGCGTCCGAAGATAGAAGAAGTCTTAGAAAATTAAAATTTTGCACTGGAAATTTTTCTGGAGTGCTGCTCTTTGAACCTCCTAATATCCTTGTGCCTCGATTCAAGGGCCTCCTTCGACAATTGTCCAATGGGTGGCACTGCTGCGTTTACAATAAACGCTCCATGTATTAGAATCTTATGCACAGTTGGGGGTATATAATACCATTCAGAGTGCTCCACATAAAGGGCGGCAGTGGAAGAGCAATACTCGCGGAAACGATCTTCATCAATTAGAAGTCGCTAATTTCCCAAAAAATCCTTTATCTCTGCATCTCCCCCAATACTAAATTTTTTAATAGAAATTTGAATGCCAATAGTTTTTTCGACTCTACCGTCTACACCATTCCTTGGCACATAGCATCGTGCAATTCTATTCGAGTCACTTTCCTCCTCTTCATTTTCTCCCCTGTCATTTTCTCCCCCATAAAAGCTTCTAAATCTACAAGCCACAAAAAATTGCTACATTTTCTAACGTTGCCTTATCGACATAAAGTATTTCGACAACTAGTGGTGTTAATCATACCTGTGACCGATTAATATATTCCCTCCGTCGTGTGCGACCTCTCTGTATTAGAGTACCTTCGACAACCGGTAACCATTCGATGGGCTCACCTAGGAGAACTCCTCTGTCAGTAGTCACTGTGGCTAAAAGACGTCGATGTTTCAACACTCACCAGCTAAGTTAGACTGACCGTATGAGTAAAACTGAGGAAGCTAGACATTATCTAAGGCAATATAGTGTGTGAATTTTTGGGAAAACCGCCCGGTAAATCGCCAGCTAACTCGTTCACTAGCGTGTTCCAGAGAAGCGATCTTTTGGATGGCAATAACCGATGCACGTGCGCTGCGGTGGTAAAACAAATAGCGGCGAGTTTCAAAAAAACAACCTAGCCCCAAACACCAAATTCAAGAGCCCCACATTTTGAAGGAACAATAAGCTGGAGTAGTCAAGAGGTGTTACTTAGAGAACTACTAGTAGTGGAAGCGGATTACCGCCCCAAGGAACAATTGCGGTCAGTCGGTCGTGTGCACTGACCGCGCCTGCTTCGATTCTTTCCCTCTCCTCAAGGTCGGAGGGATTTCTAGTTTGAAGGGACCTAAGTGCGGGAAATCCCCTGTACATATGTATGTGAGAATAAGTACGAATAAGGGAACAAAGCACTCTGCCGACGTATGGTCACACGTCCTCATAGGGCTCATGGGTGACCGGCGGCAGCGGCGAATTTTCTACTTTCTATGTGCAACAAGAGAGTACGAAATTTTTTTTGACAAAATATTGCCTTTACTTTTAGATTTCACATCTTTCCTAACAATTGGGGTAAAAATAATAGTGGTGGAACCATTATTTGCTTTAAACTGGAGCAAAAACCAAATCAGGGTAATCCGCGGCCGGGCCGGGCGGCAGCGTTGACTTTTTATACATATCCCATCAACAAGCAAGGTAGCACGTTGGAGCAAGATTTTTCTTTTGGATCATATAGTCAAGATTCAGGTCTTTATTTCCATATGAATTATAAGATCGAGTCTCGTCGCCCTCATAAAGTTTTTTTCCACTTTATGTCAAAAATAGTCCAAAAACAATGCACTTTTGAATGTTTAATTATTATATGAAAAATCGATAAAAATAAATAAGCTATCCCGTGTAATTCTTAGGAAAGGTTTACTCTTTTACAAAATATGCGTTGAAATTTATAGAAAACCATATTAACGGCTCAATAGCGAAAGTAAATACTCGATTTTTGCAGAAATTCAGAATTGACATTTTTTATAATTTTTTCTCGTCTTTAACGAATTTTAATGATTTAATGGGTGAACCAAATATTGAAATAGCCATAGTTCCTTAATCCTTGGACATTATTCTATCGGACTGTACCATTTTTGTTTACCAAAAAAATAGTGAAAATTTAGGGTTTTGTCACACTTTTTTCGATTTCCGCCCACTGTGCGACGTTTCGATCCGCGACTTGCTGATCATCCTCAGGGGATCTTCCGAATGCCGTTCTTCGAAAAATTTTTAGTATATATACACTCCATCCGAGGTCAGGTGTAACCTGATTGGTTAAGGCGTGTTGTGGTTTTCCCTCCATTTTTGTTGTATATAATGGACTTCAATCATGCAAGTCGCGGATCGAAACGTCGGGAGACATGGACGACATCAACCGGTGGAAAACCCGAGAAACTTTTCTGCAAAATTAAAAGGGGTTCATTTTCCAATTAGACTGGAATTCGCAATGACAGTCAATAAGTCCCAAGGCCAAACGATGCCTGCTTGTGGCTTAGGTTTGTGTGCACCGTATTTTTCACACGGACAATTATACGTGGCATGCTCTCGCGTGGGTAAACCATCCAGTTTGTTTGTGTTGGCTAAAGATAGACTCACTAAAAATATCGTACACACCATTGCACTAAGATACCGATAATGTTTATTTTTTTAAATTGTCATAATTTGTTTAAGAGATGTATTTTGAAACTTATTGATTGAGATAATAAAAGTACAATGAATTAAAAAAATGATTGTTTGGTTTTTTGTTATTTTTACCATCGTTCAAAGCGATCCATTCCTCTTTTAGTCCTAAGCCACATCCACAAACACTGGCAATAAGCCCGTTTTTTTATTTGACTACCAAAACATTCACTAGAAATAATTTATAAGGCAAAACAACGTTTGTCGGGTCACCTAGTCTATGTATAAAAATAGATGTAAATGATTACTAATAAAACCAAGTCGTGGCATTTAAGATAAAACGTAAAACACGAGTGTTATAAGGAGTTAATTTTAGGCACAAATTGTTCATAAGATGATAAAAAAAGAGCCCAAAAGTATTGCTTATAACTTACTGAAACCGCTGATGACGACGGTAGCAAATCAATGCAGAGTGACAAACAGAAAAAATATAAGAAGTGTGACCAGATTTGACCTCAGCACCTCCAAAAAATTTTACCGTGGGGAACACATTCATGAAATATTTGCGGCAGAGCCCTGAAGAAGCTAGGATTCGTCAAGCGTGTTGTGGGTAGATTTTCGGATGAAAAAGTAAATGGGTTATTTCGAAATTGTCTCGCCACCCCTTGAATATACAGCGAGCACATGGGATACGACGTATAAAGACTTAATTTGTGGTTTGATAAAATACAAAGTAAAGCTGCGCGATTCGTTAAAAACCGTTACGGGCATAGAAAAAGCGTTACACAGATTTTAAACGAATTAGGCTGGGAGCCGCTAGAGATTCGAAGGCTGCGCGATAGGCTTAGATTGCTTGATCAATCGAGAATTGTGATAAAAGATATGTGAGAAAAGGATATCTTTCACAGCGACACGGAGAACGTCACATTAGAACCCCAAAATATTTCCAGGCCAGAAACGATAAGTTAAGAGAAATATTTTGCTGAACGGATAGATATGGGAATTCGTTTATCCCCCGAACGATGAAGGACTTAAGTAAATGTTAGGTGGAACTTCGTTGGAGCATTTCCTTATCAATTGTCAACGGATGGTGTCCTAACACCCCCTGCCTCACACCAATTGAGGTAGCTTACGGGGGAGAAGGGAAAAGCGGGGTAATAGCGTACACTTAAGCATTTTTATTTCATATCTTTCAATTGAAAACTTCAACGAAAGAGGCAATCATATTATTTTGAAGGCAATTCGATTCGCTTTATATTTGAAAAATTGAACTTACTTCGAGTGTTACACCTATTTTACAAAACCTTTACACTTCACGGTATTGTCCCGAGTGCCGGGTCAATACCGCTCTGTGCGGTATTGCCCCTAACTGGTGATGATGAACGATATTGGCCCTCTCCATCAGGAGTAACCGGAGAGAAGTCGTAATCACACGCAGGAGGATAGGGAACACTGCCCTCACACACTCATACCTCTTCACTGAAGAGAAGAACCCACCTTGGTGTGAAGAATGCGATTCACATTTGAGTGTGAAACACATTCTGACGGAGTGGAATAAATATCGATCCCCTCGAGACAAGCACAAAGTGAGCGGTGCCCTAAATCGTTCCCTCGGTGATTCTCCGGAGGGTTTGTCACGAGCAATTGCCTTTTTGAAGGAAAAAAACGTTTTTAACAAATTGCAAATTGATTCAAACAGATGCATGCAATTTTTTTATTTTAAATATTGATTCCCTTTATAATGTGTCATTAAACACTTGAAATTTGTTATACATAAGGACGGTTGTAGTGCAAAATACCTTTGCCGTCGACGCACCCCAAAAATAAAAAGTAACTAACTAATGAACGATATTGCAAAGACGGTGGGGGAAAAACAAAGATGGAGAAAGTAATTTAAAGTTTTATTCCATCATCGAAATAAGTAAAACATAGCATATTAGCCGACATTAAAATTAACACAATACCAACCCCCTATTTTAGTTGTAATAAAAGTGAGCTAACATAAAACTAAAATTAAAGATAATCTTTTTATAGCTACGATTAAATATTTTATTGTAGCATCAAAATATGAAAATCCATAGTTAGTACAGACAAACTGCCAACACGACGGATGAAGGTCGTTCGGATTATTGAGGTGTTCCGACTATCGTGTGTTCGGACTATCGAGGTTCGCCTGCACTTGGGAGGATTGGCAACTCACACATTAAAAGGTCCTTCATAATTCACATAAGCATTTTGATGTTCAAGTTGTTCAGAAAAGTTATAATACTATATGAGGCATTATTGTTCAACACAGGGAAACACCTTGCGCCTTGCACGGAATTTCCCCATGCAAGGTGTACGGAATGGCCCCAAAACGACATGACGTAGCATTTTCAACCCTTACCTAAAATAAGAACGACATAGTGCTTGTGTTTGGTATTAAAAAAAGCACATGATATGGGCTGTTCAAAACCACTAGTTTGAATATAGTCACTAATAACATGTTTCCCTTACCTCAGTTCGAGTTAGTCTTTAAAATAATAAGAAAAGTTGACAAAACAGAAAGACTTCCATCACATGCACACGCGTAAAGGCAGACGCTTCCAAGATTGTATTTATCGGTTTCGGTTTCCTTCCACTATGCAGTAGTACTTCCCAGCGCTCACTACGAACTCCAGCGGATCTAAAATTATGGTGCACGGTATTGTCCCACCGTACGGTATTACCCCGCCCTCCCCTACTTAAATGTAGATGATTATTTAGACAGATGATGGCTTCAAACAAAACGCGCGGGTTCGACAAACACGAATTGCCCTCGTCGACGCCCCCGTAGGCCAAAAAAACCTGACCGCGTAAGAATGTCGAATTCCTTGATGGAGAGGGAGAGGCACAGACCGCCTAAAGGCGAACTCTTTCTGTTTCTTATGTTTGAAGGACGCCGGATTCGGGGAGGGGACAGGGAGACGAGGAGGGCTCCAAGCAGTAAGACTTGCTCCCCGGGAAGTTTGCTTCGGTATTTGACCTCAGGAAAAAGTCACGCAAGAGTCAAGAGATAAAAAATATTAATATGGGAAATTGGCAGGTTTCTTCATCTTTAAGTATTCACCAAGGTTCCGACTACTTTAGTTTTAATCGTACAGGGTATCTTCGAGAACACGTGCACGTCGGTTAACTCAAAAGCAGTGGAATTACTTTTTTTTTAAGAATATCGATCCCGCATTTTTTTAACAGGTTGTTTTTTCCAAAGGAATAAATTATCAAAACAGGTCCAAATATAAGTTCAACGTTGATAGGTTCTACTAAAAAACGAAGGCTAAAAGATTCCCGCCATAATTAGCATAGCACATGCAAAATTATTTTCCGCGAAGGACTGTCCAAAAATCATACGATCCAACAGTATTAACACTTGGAATTGCAAAACATTTAATTCAAGATTAGATAAGCTACAGAGAAATGCGCTGTTTTCACATTTGTACTGTACAGGATGTTAATTTCAATAAAATCAAAAAACAGTAATTGTTCACAATGATTTTCCGAAGGTACTAAGGACAAATTGTGGCTCTTAAAAAAGTATATTTGAAGTATTAGTGAAGAATTGACTGAACTGATATCAAAATATGCCAATTCCAAGGAAATTCATATCTTGCGATTTATCACACTCGAAAATACTATTTAAAAGTATAAAATTCGACATATTTGGTACCACGGGCATTGCAATCAACGCCAATGGAAAGAACAGCTACTTGCATGGCGACGCCCAGTGATAGGGTTGGGCAGAGCTTCCACTGTTTAGTAACCCATCATCGTAACTTCCTCCATGACACAAACATAATTGAGGATAGAGCAAAAATATTTTTTTGCTTCCTGGGAACGGCATACAAAAAGCTTGCCGAGCTTAAGGGCGGTTATCATTTATTAGAAGAACCAAGGCATACCACTGAATACTTATTAGCCAGCCTGGTTGGCAACCTAAACATTATAAAGCCACTCTAAACATTAAAAAAACATCCATGCAACTACAAAGGTTCCACTAATGAAACTTTTAGCTTTCCCGTATACGCTAGCTACTTTCACTCGTTTTGCAAAAACATGAGTTAATACAACGAAACGTTCTGGGGCATTCAAACGGGTGAAGTTTCCGATGAACACGGACATTTTTAGGGCGCATTCCGTAAACGTGTTCAAGATTACAGTAGATGCGAAGACTAAATCCTTGAAGTGCCGTTGCCAATCAAAGCCTTCTGCCACATAAAAATACGGAACGCAAAAAAATCTACGCTGTTTCCATTTCACAATATTTTAATCATTAGGTCCCACAAAAAAATATAAAAACCCATGGGTAGTGAATCTGTTAAATTCTTTCAGATTTTTGACGCTTTCAATGGGTTTATACCACAAACTGGAAGCATAGTCAGTGAACGCAACTTCAAAATCTTTCAACTTATGAGGTTGAAATCAGTGCTGAAAAAACTTCTTCCAAAGAACTTCCAAATGTTTAGGTCTCCATTGGAATAACAGGATAAAGTACTTGATGATGATGATGATATGGGAAGAAGGATGATTCCTCGCCAAGTAAACGCGATATCAATGCCGTCAATGAGGATAACATCCAGCGCACTAATCACATAACGAGTCAACCATTCCTCAGCAAACATTTTTTTTAAATTACCTGCGGCAAAAATACTACAAGAGATGGCCGATTGAATCTGCTTGGCTGGAGCAGTTATATTCGTTGGGTGACTTTTTTTCATCGACACTTGTCAGCAAAAATTAACGACGGGGCCTAATCCCGATTAGGGCGGTCGACGGCATTTAATTGAATACGTCCACCGATTATCGAATATCCCATTTTCCTGCAAGTGATTCCTCGATAACGGACAATTGTTTTTCTTGTTGTTTCAACCATTTGCAAGCGTACTTTAACAATTTAAAACCAACTTATTGACTTTCCAAGGAAACGACCACGGAGTAGCCAACGGTGTGCCGTTACGGCGTTAAACACAACGGTTCATTTAGTGCGATAATTCCACAAAAGCAGTTGACCGGGATGCCAACTCGCGCACAAAATGCAATCCTCAGGTAAAGTGGACACAATAACCACATTCAAATTTTCCACGGCAAAAAAAAACATTGGACTTCTTGCATTGGTCATTCAATCGATCAATGAGTAAATATATAAATACAATTACTTAGACCCTGAGGAAAAAAATAATAGTTGCTACAAATGGACCATATGGGAACGGTGCTTGGAATTTGACAGGTGCAGAGAAGTCAAGAGTGAAAGCTTTCGAAATGTGATGCTAACGAAGAATGATGAGGATAAAATGAATCAACCAGGTAAGTAATGAGGAAGTGCTAAGAAGAGCGGGAGAAAAGAGAAGTCTTCTAAAAATCTTAAGTAGAATACAGCACGACATCATTGCCCACACTACGAGGCACGACGAAAACAATAGTAGAAGGACAGGAGGAAGGGAAGAAGGGCAAGGGACGGCACCGAATGAGTTACATACGACAGGTTATAATGGATGTAAAGAGAAGGTATACGTCACTTTGAAAAGGCTAGCGAACAGGAGAGCAGAATGGAGAGCTTCATCAAATCAATCTTAGGATAGTTGACCTTTGATGGTGACGATTTTATACACAAGTCTACCATCCTATGAAGTATGCACGTTAACCGATGCCAACCATCGACATCAAAATCCACGATCGCATCGATGGTTAATGCCGCCGTCGATCAATTCAACAAATCGATCCATCGAACAAGCCAATCCCGAGAACTCTTCACTAAGTCTATTCGCCGGGAAAGCACGAAATCTTTCTTGAACAAGCCAAGTTCCTAGGAAATCCCTATGGTTCTTCTTGGAGTGGGCGCACAGCCTCCCGAGTCTCCTGGACTGGACCACTGGCGGGCCCGCGACCTTCCTCAATGTCTCCGACGAACGCCTCCAACTTTCACGGACTCAAGCACCTCTTTTCCCCTTTCTTCCTCTCGCCGTGTCTCCCTTTCAAACGGATCGTAGAAGAAGACGATGAGACATTCACGCGGGAACTGTTTCGTCTGAAGAGCACGAACGTTAACCGCGATAACATGTGAATTAAAGTAAGCATCACCACGGTTATGACGCGACCGTGTCGAATACAGAAGGTTGTCCGCACAGCTACATAACTGAATTAAATAAATCACACCAAAAAGAAATTAGGAGAGCACAAATTATGCCGTTTTTATGAACATTCACGACCAAATAGAGGAAATATTGATATCAAATTAATGCCAAATGAAGCCGTATTTATAATGATCTATTGATAAACTAATTGAACTATAAATAAGGGAGAATTTAATTGAACCAAAATCTATAATGAGGACTAAATTTGTCCAGAAGTCTCAGCAAATTTAAGACAAATTGTTCGACAACAGCATGGAAAACTCGCTTCGTTTCTTCCATTTCTTATGATACAAATTATAAGATGTTCGTCACCAATGAATAACTAATAACGATATATATCCCTAAATGACGTCAGTACAATTAAAACAAATGCAATCATTGGTTGTGTTTTAAATTAATGCCTGCATTGCCCTTCGCCTCCTTATGTCGATTAAATGTGAATACAACGAAGCATCATTATGGATATAACGGGATTGCGCGAATGCAGGATCATGCTCACAATTGTTAAGGCACATCTAAAATCAAACACGAGATAACCTAACCGAAGAGAGATGAATTCTTAACTCTTTCCCACTCATTTCTAGGCGCGACCAAATACACTTAATTAGTAAGTTATTAAAAGCGCCATCTGGTGGGAACTTCTGACATTCATTCTGAAACTTCAAAACTGTGAAATTTTTCCGTCCACTTTTCTCTTCATATAATTGATTCACACCAGATTTGATAATGTTATAAGAATAAAGTCACGCTTAGACGTTTAACGATATGACAAAGAGTCATGATATGAGGCAACGAAATTTTTGACTCGGGTAACTAATCCGCGAGGCACGATTTTAACTATTAAAATCGACATAGCACCTGAAGATGAGTCTCATCAGAAACCGTTGGTCTATAGTGAGTAGGTGTGCAAGTCCTAACGTTCAGTTTTTCATCAATGCGATGCTGAATTCTACGCCAGTAAAAAAGGTGAGCACAAAGGCAGTTATTGAAGTGGTTTCATTGCGAGCATGTGATTCTAGACAGCACGAAACGCCAGGTCACGATTCCTCAGCCCTAGGAAGCCCCTCATGGGCCATGAACGAGAAAGACACTGGCCCGGGTCATGCTTCCGCGTACAGCATTACCAGACTGGATCTGGTCACACCTGGCCTTGGAGCATGGTGTGAAAAAAACAGCAATCTCTCTCAAAGGTCACTTCACTGATAATTCGTATGTGAGGCATAATCACGCACGGGTCCATTAAGATGAATACATGAGCTCAGGCGCTATCGATCTAATCATTTACATCCAATCCACGGGCGGCCAGTATTTTATTTAAGAGTTATTATAGGCCTTATAAAGCTGTTGGTCGTAAACCAACACGAGTTGATGCATAAAATTACCGAGTAGAATGTATAAATGGAATAAGAGACGGCAATTTTATTGACGCATTTCCACGAATTCGCACATGTTGGGGTAATATTTATGCCTCGCAATTTCGGAGGTGAAAGCGCAAATGTACACATTTTCGAGCGTAAATTCATTATATGACCAAATATTTATGAAGGGTTTCATCGCCCGCTAAATCCTGTATTCCTTTTATAAATTTTCTACGAGAATTACCTTAATTTCGGGGCTCCCGCTCGAAGCCGTCAGACATACAGCAGTGATGTGTTGATAAATAGCACGGATAGAGAAAGAACGTCTCGTATCACCTTTGCCTTTAATGTAAAATAGCTCTCAGATCTAACTTACTTGACTGACAAAGATATGTTGATCTTTAATACCAGCCTAATCGCTCTGCAAACGAGGGGCTCATAAGGATCGCGTCGCCCTTGAAACTGTTTTGACGGGGCGACATCACAGCCTAAATTAGATACTAAAGATCACGGAAGCGACACTATTTTTCTTTTAAGTTATTCCAGAATAGAATTTGTTTTTTTTTCGGCTAATTTTTTCACTTAAGTAAAGATACCGGGGCATTTTAAAAATTTCACATAGCCCTGGCCTACATGAACGCAGCGTAAAATGAAATTAAGATTCGAAACTAATGCAAATGACCCGGCGAGATGAGATTATCTTTAAAGGCGCTCATGTCAGGGGCGAATTAATGGGGGATGGGGATCACAGGGGTCATGACGCCCCCAAATTTTATCAAAAATTTGTAATTGTATCGGTTAAATAGTTTTCGTATCCTTGGAAAGAGAATGTATGTGCAAATACATGGCTAAAATTCCCTATCGTAAGAGAAGTATGAATGGTACTTCGCGTAGAGCGCAGGAGTCCCTACTGTAAAAACGCCCCTCTCTTACGAACTCTCCGGGCCCAGGTCATAACCCCCACCCCAAATTTAATGCTGAATGCGGCCCTTGCTCAAATCCTTTTCAATGTGCCAACATACGGTAGAAGAATAATCAATGAATGGAGGAGCGTTGAATTCTAATAATGTCCCCGTTTAGTTAACAGAAATTTGTAACGGCATAACCCTTCTTTTACCCTTGAGACACGAAGTTCCTACTCAATCATTTGCGGTTTCACTTGCGTTCATAAAAAAATATTACCCTCCCAGAATATAATACACATTTAAATCCCAATTCTTGCATTTGCATCAAAAATAAGGAAAACAGGGAAAATTTTTTGAACCACATGAATCTCAACGAAAGATTAGCAACCAAAAGCTACGCAAGGATTTTTCACCTTCACATTAAGTTTTGTTCCTGGATTTACTTTCCGGTATAATTTGCACCACGTAGCGTTCATTTCTCCCAAATATGTGAATGATAAGAGGTCCTTACGATACCGTAATTTTCCTACCATAGCCATTCAGTCTGTTCGCATAGCCCATCCACTGCAGATCTTAATATTTTACCATCACCCACTGCCCTTCGTAAAGTGGACTAAAATTTGCTTTCCCGCTTGAAAGAAACATTAATACATGAAAAATGTTTTGATGTCAACTCAAAACTGACTTGGATTAATTTCCTGATTGAATATGTAGCACTTGGTGGGAAAACCTCGAATTTTTCAGAAATTATTTCGTAATTTATCTCATAAGTAAGTCAACGAAGATGATAAACATACATTTAGCAATATTTTTCACAGTAATCAGAGGTATACTTCAAATTCACTATATCATAGACTTAGGCTAAGTCAAGAGCGAGGCAGTCAGTGTCCGAAAGAGAATGATTCCATTTCACTGGCAGTACGCGTTTTCCCTCTCCATGGCTTTCAAAACGGCATAAAGAACGGCGATGTCTCATCATCGCCATCAAAGGGAAACAGTTCCGATATTAGTATTACGCAGTTTTCAATTTCATTCCTGCATCATTATTTCTTTTCATCTTATCGCATTGCACCCTTTTATATAATTTATCATTGCCGCCACAATGGCATTTGAGGATTCCTTTGCCCTGTTTCCCATCCACTCGCTATTCGACAATTAACTTCATCACACCATCATGTTTGAAACAATAAGAATTGAGGCATGAGGGTCAATTGACACAAAAAGCTATCACGCTACAAAATAAATCAATAAAAATTAAATGCCGAGGGTTGAACTCACTTTGCACGGCCCAAGTGGTGAAATTAGCAAGACTGGAGAGGTAGTCAGCGGTTTGGTTCCGGCAGGTTTTACTGGAACCCATGACGGCCATTGTCTCCATCGTCAACTGATAAACGTTCCACAATGGGCCTGGATCTTTTGGGTCCACCGCATACTCAGAGCCACCGTCCCCCGAGGCGATGATCGCCGGGAAAAGAGCCGATGCACCTATGGAGAGCACCGTCGCCACCATGCACCAACGAGACGCCATGGCAAGGCGAAGCTTGGAAACTCAAGATGATAATGCAGACTTCTGCCTTTCTTTTTTCGCTCCCACAAAGAACACCAACCGCCTCTTCTTGACCTGGAAAAACAGGGTTACTAATTATCTGACAAAAACTACTCTAAATATGACTTGGGAAAAAAATTAAATTCCTGGAATGTGAGAAGGTCGCATTTCGGATGATTCAAGGTCCTCCACAGGTGTTCCTACCGAACGCACAGTAAAAAATTAATAAAAAGGGAGAAGAAAAGACAAAGTCGTGTAAGACAGCATCAAAAAATCGATAGTAAGTTGAGGTTTGGGAATCCTACTTGCCTTGGGTTATAAAACCACCAAAACCTGACAGATGGGAGGTGTCGTTAGCGACCCGTTAGCTCAAGGAAAGCAATGCACCAACATGGACCAGCATTTCAAGTCACATAATCGGAATGAAAAGTTAATATGTACGTGAAAAAAGGCATTATTTACTACTTAATAAGGAAAAAATCGCTAAATAGCTTTTCTTAAAGGAATCTTGCGATTTAACGGAGTAGAAGAAAGGATTTAATTAAATGTGAGGCAAGGGGGATTTTCTGGTTCCAGAACAAGAGGGACTACGAAAGCTGGAGCCATACGCACGAGGCCTGAGACAGATTTCTCCGGGCAGATAATTTGTCCAGGTAGACATCGTGGAGTCCGTAATAGCAAATACTCGGCCTGTCGTCTGTTTCAGAAAAATAAGAAAATATTTTTGGGATATTTCGGCAACTTTTAGTCCGTTATAAAGAAACAGTGTTTTCGTTTGAATTTAACCATCATCATTACCAAGCAAAGATGTAATTATCAAAGAATAAGAACCATACACACTTTTCAACTGGCTGGATATCAATGTCGGCATATAGAAAAGGTTAAATTACAACGAAATAGATGAGATATTTTTTAAATGACCACATCTAGAAAAGCTATAACTTTTGCATGAACAAATATGCGAGCATGCAATAGTTGCAGCTTTTCCTGATCCTTTTTTTGGTTTAAAATAATTATGATCTTAAATCCGAATGTTACGGAATTACATTTCTCGGAATGCCTTTTGGTCTTCACAGATATAAGTACACTGCGAAATAGCCGTCTCTAAATGATTACACATCTGGATTGAAACCACACTGCAGAGCAGATTAAGAAGATATTTAAACGACATATTATGTGTATCAGGAAACATAATTGACTCTCGCTTTGTGCATTCAACTCTAAAAGCAACTTTAAATTATGCATTCAAAATTTCAAAATAATAAATCAAATGATGCAAGATTTCGCCGTTCACATCGCCATCCCCCTACACCCCAATACCCATATGTAATCCACCGAAGCTTGAAGCAGCATAAAACATTTCACCCATCAAAAAAGCGTTCCTCACTGCAATCAGGCTAGGGTAGGAAAGTTCAGAATGAAAATCAGGTATGCAAATCCTAATTTAGTTTGCCAGTGTGAAAATAATCACATATACGTACTGAAAAAAAACAGCAACGCTAGAGGCTGACACCTGAGAAAACGAGGATGAAAATACAAAACGGTGATCACAAGAAACCAATCTTTGACACAAAAAAGTGATGTAGCTATTCATGTTCCTTTCGTGCCATTAAGAATTGATCAAATTGTAAGCACACAGCAGTCAAACTCGAGCGCCTAATACCCAAAGCTTTCACTGATCTTGGCGTAAAATATCCTCAATTCCCGCGAAAGGGTTGAAACAGACATACACTGATTTCGAAAGAAAAACGCCGAAAGACACCATTATTTTCCTAAGTAAAATTCCCACATTAAGTAGCAATTACAAAAAATTGGAAAAGGCACTTTTCTCCGAAAAACGACTGGTTCATATTCAGCGCGTGCTGCAGATAAAACCCGCCTTCTTCAAATAAACTTACAACGTTAAGGTTCTCCTTCTCCCAATAGGTGCGCGTACCGCAAGTTCTCTTTCCGTATTCTCCGTATCTTTCGTTTAGGATCCTCACTCCTCGATCTCCACGGGACGATGTCGCTCAGCGAACTGCGGAACACCACCCTTGCGTCCACCTCTCCTTCTTCCGCCCTTCCTTCTTCTTTCTCCATCCGATCCCTCCGGACCAATCGGCTCCCACACACACAACCAGAAGGGCTCCCTCCCAATGCCAACCCTAAGGACCGCCACAGCTGAGGTGTCGCCCTTCGGCGGAAAGTGGCGAGAGTGAATGGAGAGGGGGAAGGTGATAGATGCAACCGACCGAGGTCGACTAGCTGAATCTGTCCCGTGGCTACGTGAGGTCAAGATTGGCCCCCGTGCGGACGGAGAGAGGGGGGAAAGGGAAGGAGCCCTTTCAGAGAGAAACTATCTCATAAAATCTCGACCAATTTCGGATGGGCGTGTCGGCTGACGGAATTCGCCCCATGTCCTCCACCTCCCCAGAATCGGGTCTCACACCCTATTCTCTCCTCGCGGCTAGGCAGTTCATCTACGAGGTACCGTTCAAGCCACTGCCGTGACACGGGGCCTATTTCCTGCTCTGTTCAGACCAAGCACTCAGGAAAACGACTCGCGGTTGAACCAGAAACTAGGAGAGTGCTAAGGACAAGAACATGCTACCATGCAAAATAACTACTAGTTAGCCATATGAAAAGGAAAAGTTAGCGCAGTAAGTGATTTATGCATGAGTAGTAACTAGAAAAAAACTCATGCACATAGCTAGTATTTACAAATACAATAAGTTATTAACTACACATGCACAGTTAATTTTGACCGAGTCGGAGTCAAGCTATCCAAGAGCAAAACAATCGCAGGTATAGTTTCTTAATGTACGCGGAAAAAACGACATCTTAAATATATCGGTTCTGCACTCCGCTTCCCTAAATATACCACCGCATTCCGTGAATGGATTCGTTGCGTCAGATCGGAAGGTGTTACCGTTCAGTGAAGCCGGACTTCATTTACATCTACATACTACCCCGCAAGCCGCCTAAAAGGCGCGTGGCAGGGGGTGTGAGGACACTAGCCATTTGCACATAAAAAGGAAATGCTGTAACGAAATTACGACTGGCATTTATTAAAGTCCTTCATGGTTCGAAGGAAAAAGGAATTCGCACATCTATCCGCTCGGCAAAATATCTCTCTTACTTTATCGCTTCTGTCGGACCTGGAAATATAGTGGAACTCTACTATTATGTTCTCCGTGTCGCTCTAACCATTCTCAATTGCTCAAGCAATCTAAGCCTAGCGCGCAGCCTCCAAGTCTCCAGCGGATCCCAGCCTCATTCGCTTAACATCAGGGTTATGCTGTCTGTACGCCCGTAACAGTTTTTGACGAACCACGCAGCCTTCCTTTGCATTTTATTCAGCTCACGGATTAAGTCTTTCTGCACCGGATCCCATACGCTCGCTGCATATTCAAGGTGCGGTTGGACGAGTGCGAAATAATACCTTTCTTATACTTTCTCATCCGAAAATCTTCCCACAACACGCTTGACTAATCCTAATTTCTTCAGGGCCATGCCGCAAATATTCCTTGTGTTCCCCATGAGAGGCTCGAGGTCATCGTAACTCCTAGATACTTAACTTCGTCTGTTACCTTTACGTTAATACCATCCACAGCATAACATGGTTAAAATTGGACTAACTCTGAAAACAATGCACCGACATGCATTTGCTCAGATTAACAAGTACCAACTTATAGTACCAAAGTGTTTAATTCAATATTTACTTTATTTCGCCCTTTTTCCTTTCAATCTTAACTATCAGGCAATGTCCGAAGCACCAGGTTAAATAATATATTCCCTAACAATTAAAACAAAAAAATAACTTCGATTTATATATGTATTTAAAATTAAAAAGAAAGAAATATAAATAAATCATGTCACCTACTCTGAACCACAGAAGATATTTCAAAATAAGAGTGGAAAAAAGATACTAGCATATCTTGAGTCATTTCTTGATTAATAATTTATAGTTTTAAGTTGTTGCCCAAATAAGGAGTCATATTCTGAATTTGAGTCACAAAGAATCTGTTGAAGTTAATGAATTAATCAATTGCTAATTTAAATTAAAAGAAATAAGCAAAAGGGTTTTCAAGGGTTAAAAGTTGTTGATTAGTTACAGGATAAGATAAATCAGTCAAAGAGACAACGACGACGTGTATAATTTCAGATTAATAAGATCATTATTTACATAATACTGTGTGTAATAGTTATTTAAGGAGCTAGAGAATAATTAATTCCAATATTTTATGGGCTCGCAAAGTATACGTAAAGTTGCACACTGGTATCATATCATGATCTTCAAAAACATTTCGTAATCTCTCACTATCCCCAAGTTCATATGATTCAGAGTAGGTATCATTATGATCTATTAATATTTCTTTCTTCTTAATTGTAAATAAATGCATAAAATCGAAGAAACGATAATGCATTGGAATCCGAGGATAACTTAAATTACCATCTTCGCATACTAACTATATTGCTCAAGCCTCCGTGATATACTTTCTCACCTTGGGTTCCTTAACGAGTAGCTAAAGTTCAGTCAAATCCTGATGTCATCAAACCATTTCTAAGCTGACCAGTCTTTATTAATTCGGCAGGGGAAGTTACGTCACAGAATAAGTGGGCAGTTATATGGGATGTGGGTCGTTCATGCAACGATTCCGTCATCCCTGGGTAAATTCCTTACGACTATGTTTTCGCATTGATAGAATTGCCCTTTTACAATCTGTTGCAGTTAATGAAATAATCAAATGCCAATTTAACCCTTAGGTGCACGCTAAGCGGGGATTTTGCCGCATTTTTACAAAATTCGAAATAGCGCGATTACTGTGCATGGATCACTTGTGGTACACTTTGGTATTATATTTCTGTACTTTTCCCTCCACCAAGAACATATGTTTGCGTCAATGTAACGACCAACTATTGCGTTAGAATCTTACAAAGTAAGAACGACGACAACTTCCTGTGATTTGCCGCTAGATGGCGTTCACACGATACTACGGAACATCTGATAATCTGTCGTTACCGTGGAAACTTGGAAGCATAATCCCTTTTGCAATACTATGTTAATATGTGGTTTCGTATTTATTATAGTTTTTGTAAACTTTTGCACTATCATTTCTTTACTATTATTATTTGTATAATTTATCTCAACCTCAAACCACATGTCGTAATTTAAAAATTTCGTCTTCATACTCAAATATGCATTACATTTATGTAAAAATGAGTTACATACACTTTACTAGTGACCAAAAAATAAGTTATGCACCTTTATTATAATGTATTATGCATTGGAGTTTGAAGGCCAAGAGTCGGCACTTGTTGTATCTACCTGCGGGAAAAGAGCATAATGCTCCAAAGGCATTATATCAAGATTCAGGAATCGTAACCTCCTTATGGACGTAAATTGTATTATGATTTTATCGAATTGTGAACAAATTTAGCCGGTGGTGACTATTGTAGAGTATATGATATTACAAGGTCAGAACGTATTTATCGCCCTGATGAGTTCTAACGAGTGCATCAAAAGCTTGATAATAATGATGGAATGGAAGGGCAGGTAAACCACGATATGGAAATTTTTTTTATTTCTCACATGAAAGTGAAGGGGAGGAAGAATTTTTTCGAAGACGCATTACAATTCAGCGAGAGTTAGCAGTCTGATAATAATAATATTTTTAGCCGCCCACATAATTTCAACGTTTATCTAGATCAACGGAAAACGGTGAAACGTTTTGGCTGAAATCTTAGATACAATTTGCAAACACCCAAACAAAAGCTAAATACATTGTTCGTGTTTCACCAGGGCCAACATCATCTCCTAAGAATAACGCAATTGAACTCGAATTGTTGCCGAAAACGATTTTACTGAAAGTGATTGAAAAAAATGTCGAGAATACCAATATTGAAGGAAAACTGTCATCTCGTGTTTACTCGAGAATCAGAGGTTGCATCACTACTTCTCGTGTAGAAATAATATATTTATTTGGGATTAAATACTCTCTCTGTAAATAAAAGTTGGAAGCTAGATGCTAGAAGATCTGTCCTGAAGAAGATGCTAGAAGATAACAGTCCTGATGATTTGCAGAACAGCGTTTGGGATAGCAACGGGAATTCATGAATTCTAATGGGAAAATAACAGCGAAGCATTACTATTCATTTTATTATTATTATTTACTCATTCACTTATTAGTCTTGATTTAGCCATTTGTTTGCTAGAAAATGGTCTAACTTTATTAGGTACCGTGAAAAAAATCCTTAAACCCACAGAGAGTTTCTACCCTGCAAAATTCGATAGGCTGCAACTTCATTTCTTGGTTTCCAGGATACCTGCCATCTTGTTTCGTACTGCACAAATCGAAACAAATGTGAATTTCTTTTGAAGTGCTTTCTACTTTGCACTGCAAAGAGGACATCGAAACGAACTGCAAAACCTTAAATGATCCTGAACTACAACTTAAGATAAGATATAGATATTAACCAAGGGAGGTGTCGATTCTGTGGACCAAAAGTGTGTAAATTACTCCCCTTCAACATGAACACGAAGGTGGCCTCTATCACAACTTCTCCGGTTTTTTATATGGCTACTCTTAGCCACTACGTGATTTTTGTAGCTAAGAATTTTGAAAAAAATCCATCTAAGACCAAGAATGGAGTTAATGGAAGCTTTCGCGTTTAGCCTTGTAGATGAACATTTCAAGTCCAGGGTGAAAAAAGGTAATCTTCCAGCAGACACACAGGCTTTTCTTGCAATGAGACTTGGGAATATTCCTGAATTATCTGCTTCTGCATATGAACCTCAATGTAGGGCGGGTCATTATTTTACACGTGGAAAATGTAAAAACTATAAGACGATAAATATACGAATGTTTTCTATTTACATGCAATAATAATTCCACCTACGTCAAAAATGTCACGAATGTCATTTCAGAGGGAGTGATGGCCAACAAGGGTGAAAAAATTGAAAAATTTATTTTGCTGGTATAGTTTGTTATTTTTTAAATTTTAATGATTGCATTAACGATTTGGCATATCCATTTCCTTTTTTGTGTGTGTGTTTTTTTTTTTACTTTTTAGTGTCTAGATTGTCTGCAATTCCTTGAGAAAAATTAGTCGAAGTATTTATCAAGAAATTTGCAAATAATTATGTGATATATTTTTAAATAAATGAATGGGAAAAATATTTTAAGTGCTTTTATTTATTAGAAGTTCCCCATATACGTCAAAACACCCTCAAAGTTGAATGTATACTTGGAAAAATTAAAAATGTAAAAGTGCGGCAAAAAAGCCGCTAGCGTGCACTGACGCTATGCTTGCAGGCGCGTGCACCTAAGGGTTAAATTAAAAGAAATATGCAAATGGGTTGTCAAGGGTTAAAAGTTGTTGATTAGTTACAGGATAAGACAAATCAGTCAAAGAGACGACGACGATGTGAATAATTTGAGATTAATAAGATCATTATTGACATTAATACTGTGTCTAATAGGTATTTATGGAGCAAGAGAATAATTAGCTCCAATAGGTTATGGGCTCGCAGACACTTCGTTAAAAGTGAAAAAAGTAAATAGTGAAAAAGCGTCAAGTTGTGGACTGTAAACGAAAAAGTTAAAAAGTAAATTCAAGATGCAATTTAGCAAAACACATCAAGCCGCTGGCGGGTGAGAGAGACTGGCTGCTGTGGAAGAGGAAAGTTCGTGATTTGCTGGATTATCATAAAGGTGCTCCCGACGTCATTGACAAACGGTTAGAGAAATCAGGTGCGTTGGCTGATAGCTACTGCAAATAGGCAGTGACCTTGACATATTAAATTCATTTCTTTTGGCTTAATACTCATCAGGGACATTTACACCAGCACATATTCCATTCGGGAACTTATGTTTTTCATTATGCCATTCACCCAATTCTATGAGAAGGCGGATAAAATTTATTTGCATTAGTCAAACGTCCTAGAACTTACAAAATAGAGTTAAGAAACAAAATACTACCTTAAATGGGCTAATCAAATATATGATCTAGCTGGCCACGCCATTACTAATAGGCAAATAGAAATCAGTAAAATTATTGAGCACGAACATAACTTCCAAAAAATTACTTCACAATAAATGGTTCAGTCCATACCTTACGCCTGTAATATGAGTATACGCATTGATAAACTAGAGCTCCAACAGAGACACGTTTCCACTTAATCAATACCTAATATAAAAGAATATCTCTATATACGATTAGGGAATCTTTAAATTCTCATGAGAACATCAAACCATACTAATCAATTCGAAAAATAAAGAATACTTCAATATAGCTTTGCATCTACGGTAAGTCATAATAATTCCTCGATCCACTGCACCAACATGCAAAATGTTCCAAAAAAATCAAGTCTGTTGAGGAGTTAATGAATAATCTCGATTCAGGAAGTAAAATTTTCACAAGTACCAAAATTTCATTTGTTGTTTGAACAAATATATGCAGAGTAACTTCAAATCTGTATCTAAGGTACGGATGGAGGGAGGAATTTTGAAATAATCAAGCTGTTTTAATTTTTGGAAGAGCCAATGAGGCACTTTTTACAAATAAATGGAAACAACGCACTTAGCCCAATCTTCCAGAAACATACGTAGCTTGTGCACAGTGAGGTGACCTTTTGAGGATGATGAATGATTTGAGGATGGCGAGGAAAGGCAATGATGGAGATGGATAGAGATCTAGGACCTTGGGCGCCACGTTTAGGTTTGCGAAAACATCGCGGGGAAGAGAACCCAAATTTTGAATTTTATTGACGCTCGACAAATTGATCAGAAGACTAATGCGTTCAGCGGGAAGTTATTTTTCCCATCCTTGAAGTCCGAAAATCTCTCCAAGCCGTGCACTGGAAAACATATTAGACTCCCAGTCCTTCGACTTGAAATTGCTCCAAAAAGTCGTGGGTGTGTTCAAGGAAGTCAAAGGCGTGCCCAGGGATAAAATACTCATGTCCGCACTAATCCACAACTGTGACAGCCGAATTCAAATATTTCGAGTTAGGTGCGCTACCAAGACTGCTAGCTTAGTAGTTTACAGATGACTGTCAATGAGCGATTCACTTAGTATGCTACAAGCGCAATTCCAGCTGTAACAGCACTTGGCATGTGTTAAAACGCACAGAGCGTCAAAATCACAGAGGTACAACTGTTTTGAGCTATCGTCCTGGCTGAGAGTCTGTATACTCACTAATATGAGAGTATGTATACTACGCAACCACATATGATACTATAGAGGAGGCACTGATGACGGTTGCCGCTGGAGAAACTCCGAGACGGCGTATATATGAATGTCTGTGGTTATTTGTAATTTTCAGTTGTGGTCGTCGGTTGGCGACGAAACACATTTACTTACATAAGTCATATTATTCATTGACGCTTAACCGGTGCCTTCCAGCAGTAATATAAGTTCACGTTAAGAAACTAAAAATGTCCTTTATTTTGGTAACGCGCAAATTTACTAAAGTTACGCTATTCACTCTATTAATTCCTCATTTCGGGGCACGCCCGCAATCCACAGGCAGCACCATCGAAAAACAACATTAAGGGCCGTATTAATAGTCGACCCTCAGGGGTCCCTTAGCTCTAGGTATCCCCTTACAGTCCCCCAAGCATGAACCTGGTATTAACAGTGACTTGTATGTTATAAATGTCATAGAAAACCCTCAATAACTCCACGTACAAGTTGTCATGGAAAATAACCAACGATGGGTGGTTTTTTTATGTTTGGGGACGAAAGAGAGAACACGGAAGTTCATATAATCTTTTGTACTTAAAAGATAAAAGAGGAAGAATAAAGAAGTTTAAAAAAACTGTAAGTAGTGATAAGCCTTCCAAAGCCTTCGACACCCTCAACCATAAACTTCTCCTGCATAAACTCGCCTCCCGCTTTAATATCCATGGCAACTTCCTCAGTCTCTTGTCCAGTTTCCTCCGTAACAGATCCCAAAGAGTAATAATCGCTGGTATCTCATCTTCCTGGTCTAACGTTACCTCCGGAGTGCCTCAAGGTAGCGTTCTTGGACCTTACCTCTTCAACCTATTTATTGATGACCTTGCCCCCATTGTCCGTTCTTCCCAAGTCAATACATTACTCCATGCTGATGACTGCAAATTATTTAAAAAGATAAATAATCTCGCAGACTGTAATATGCTACAGGACGCCGTAAAAAAGACCACCGAGTGGTGCATTCTCTGGAGGCTGAAATTGAACTTTAAAAAGTGCACCACAATGACAATATCTGCGAAGAAAACTCCTATCCTTTTTGATTATGCAATTAACCCCTTGCCTCTTAATCGTGAGTCATCCATGAAAGATCTTGGAGTTATTGTGGACCAAAAACTTCTGTTCTCTGAACACATTCATGCGATCAAATCTAAAGCCATGTCACTCTTAGGACTACTCTACCGGTTCACGGATATCTCCAGTACTAAGGCACTCCAATCCTACTTCTCAACCATAGTTCTTCCGGTGATCAACTATTGCTCCCCAATTTGGTCAATGTCTGCCCCCACTAATCTTGCCACCCTTAACAGTGTTACAACTTTTTTTGCAAAAATTGTAAAATTTAGAAACCCATATCTCCGCGAGTCTCCTACTAGTGCAGTTTTATCCTCTTTATCCGTCCCTAGTCTATCCCTTCTCCGACTTCAATCAGACATCAAATTCATTTATAATACCCTTAACTCCCACTTCGACAGTCCTGACATTGTTTCCGTCCTCAACATTAGAGTACCCTCCCGCCACACCCGATCTACTTCTTTACTCCACATTCCTACACCCAGGCTATCTGTAATCAAGCGCTCACTTTTCCATAGGCTTTCCTTTTAATAAATACTCTACCCAGTGATATTGATCCGTTTGGTCTGACACTTAAAAATTTTACTCATCGGGCATTAACATATTTATCGCATAAATGACTAGATAGCCGGATAAATGCTTTTTTTCTTTTTTACTCTACTTGAATTTGTAATCAAATAATTATTCTTTAATTATTTAATATTTGTTGTTATAAGTGCACTTTAAATTGGCAGTATTGCTGTATGTGTATCTCTTTATTAAAATAGAAAAAAAATAAGATACTTAATTCAGTCGCTACAATACGATAACAGTCGTCCCCTAGGCTGCAGGGGCCCCCTTGCAGTCCCCTACGCTAGGAGCGGAGTGAGCCTTACCTTGCAACCTGTGCATGAAGCGGAGAAAACTCGAGCTACTGGAATTGTAAACAAAAAGCTTTGGTTACTATCGTGTTTTATTGACTTCGTGTTCTGGCTTGTTCCAATACGTTTGTTGCTCTTGTGCTCTCGTTAAAAAGTTACTCATTTTTACCTTTATTCACCTCCATACCAATTCATACCATTTATTCACCTTATTGCTCATTCGCCCATTCACAAATCATTTCGTTTTCATTGTTCATCTATTCCCTTTCATCTCAACCGTTTCCTGTGTATCACTTCGGTGAATATACGTTCATATTTTCCCATTTACCCGTCATTTGGGATACGAAGATGGACAACCTGGAGGCCTTTGTTCGTCGTCTGGAGAGATTGGCGAACAAACATCTGAGATTGCAGAAGCGTTACGTCCGTGATGCGCAAAATCCATTCGATTTTTTTTAGAGATAGGGAGTTACTGAAGTGGTACCGGTTTCCTAAGGAAGCCGTGTGAGGGCCTCTGCTTGAGATGGTACGACCTCATTTCGTTCGAAATTCTGAACGAGGGCTCCCGATACCACCTGTGATAAAATTACTGATAGCGTTGGGATTTTACGCCACGAGAAGCTATCAAGTAAGTATTTTCCTCCAGTAATTCCTTATGCCAGGGTTACTTATTGATAAACTAGCACTGACTATTAAACTATCTTTTGCGCTATTTATTGAGGTCGTTTGCGGCGACCTGCACGGTATCAGTCAGCCCAGTGTGTCGCTGATCGTGAGAGATGTGTCGATAATCTTCGCTCGACGACTTCCCAAGTAAGTTAAGGTGCCCAGTACTGCAGAGGGAGACTCGCAAAATGCGTGTCAATTCTATGAAGTAGCAGGTTTCCCGAAGGTAATTGATGGGACCCATATCATGATTAAAAACCCTGGTGGTGCCCACGCTGAGGCTTATCTAACAGGAAAGGATATGTTTCCATAAACGCTTAGGTATGTTCATGAAATCTGGTAACAGCATTGTCTGTGTTCATGTTGTGGTATGGTGGCCTTAATTAATTTCTTTCTATTGATTTTCAGGTTATCGTGAATTCCAAATTAGTAATTATGGATGGTTAAGAGATCGGCTTCGTGCCATGATGCTCGAATTTTCGATAACTCAAGCATTAGAGCTAGGTTGGAAGGTGGCCAAGTATCGGGAATCCTTATTGGGGATTCCGGCTATCCATGCCGCGAGTATCTTTTTACTCCAATATTAAGACCAGTTAGGAGATGAAGAGAGGTATAACAGGAGCCATATCAAGACCAGAAATGCGGTGGAAAGAGCCATTGGAGTATTCGGTATCGTAGAACAGCTTAGTGAAAAGATACACAAAGACATCGTACAGCCTACTTATTATAATTTCAAAACTCTGCAAACAATGATTAAACGGACTCGCAGTCATCATGAGGTACAGAAATATTTCAATTGCAGACGGATTAAATATATCTTCCTAAAGTACTGCAAGAGATATGCTATTACTCATTATCTCTACCAGCTGCACTTGGAACTCTCCTTTATTCTGCACCCGATGGACTTTACGATCTTGGAATACCATGTGAGATCCATCGCCCAGCGTTTTCTCGTAGAGGATAAGGAACAAGATTCATCGGAAACTTCAAGGACTTTGCCAATAATCTGCCACCCCAGTATCCATCACTTAAGTTCCCCCCACATCGACAAGAGTTAACACATTTCACCATTGTGTGGTAACCTTATCATTCCCTGCCATCATGCCGACAGAAGAGAATATAATCAAGAAATGCCTTAATTGTACTGAAACCTAAGCCTTGTTAACTCGAGAAACTAGTGATTGACTAAGTTAAGCGGCCCTTCGTGGAGAATAGCAGGCCGTATTCAATGGTGTGATAGTGATAACTCATTGTAAAGATTTTTTAATAATGAGTACATTGTAAGATTTCCCATAGCCATATAAATTTAGTCATCACATCAATTTCCTCAACGATTGCAAACAATGACTTAATAGTGATTACTACCAGCGAAAAAAGGTAGAACAAGTATTTGTATGAAATTCTGCTGAAGCTCAAGAGGGTCGTGTCATGTATCGTTTTGCTCATGGTTATACGTAAACGTTTACCTTCCATGGTCGAAAAAGTGAAGAAGAACACGCGAAAAATTATGAGAACGGGAAAACGGTCGTCTTTTTCATCTACTCACGAGCAAAATATTTGATTGGTGCATTTAATTGGAAATTTTACGGAGAGAACGACATTTTCGCTTTACAAAAATAGAATTTTAAAATTAAAATTTACCCATTCTTTGATTTTTTTAAATGGCCGAAAGGTAGATTTCCATTTTCCGAGGTGTAGAAAAGTATATGGTTATCAAAGTTATGTATGCAACACGAAAAAAAAATATTTCCAAATTTTTCATGTAAGGAAATGTTGACATTGTTCTAATTGATTAAAATAAACCAAAAAGACAAAAATCCCCATGTTGGCAGCGTGCATTGCCGCGGTATAGGTGTAATTAAGGATCTCAAGAACACATTAACGTCCGTCGCAGCCCAGCTGTTATGATGGGGGACTCCCGAGCAGAAGAGTTTGGATCGAGGTTTTAGTGTATTTCGTGCTTTTTTCATCTCATTTTTGTTCTGTTTATTATTAACAAAAGCCTGTGATTTATCATTTATTTTACGATTTTTCCTGAAAATTTGTATTTAGCCACGTGGATTTTTCGTCTTCGCACCTAACTTCCGCCGTCTATATGTTCCATTAAACAAATTTTTGTTCATGATTAAACAAAACTATTTCAAATTGAAGGAAGAGGTTCAAAGAATTGAATTTAGAGATGAAAAAAATATTAAAAAGATATGTGAAAGCGAGAAACTACATGATAACACAGTCTGTTAGGACATCAATTTCAGGACATCAGTGCAAGGAAGGTTGACGAGGTAGTTTGGACACATTTATGCTCTCCACCATTTCAACAACACTTAAAGATAAAGAGAAAGTTAAGGAGAAGGCGAAAATTACTGTAGGATGTATAAGTAATTACTGTAAGATAAGAGGGCTGTTACCACCAGGCAGCACAAGGGCCTGATCTATGAAATGGAGGAACTGCTGACGACTTCGTTTGACGACCAAATAAGCAATAAAATGCCAATTAGTTTCCATGTAATAAAGAGCAAGGCATACAGCATCTTTGCCAAGCTGAAACCACGTGATGGAGAAAAGCGCACCAAAACATTCGCCGCAAGCAAAGGTTTGTTCCATTTCTTTCAACGCCGATTCAACCTACACAACAGAAGTATCCATGGCGAACAGGAATTGTGGATACGGATGCAGCTGAGGAATTTTTGGATGTGCTGAATGACATAATCGAGGAAGGGGAATATCGACCAGAACAAATTTTCGATGTCAACGAGACAGGGTTTCTGGAAACAAATGCCCGAAAGAACATACGCTCATAAATAATCTGCCAACATGCCTGGATTCAAGGCCTTTAAAGAGCGTGTCACGTTGCTGTTAGGCCCCTTTCCATATATCGCTCTCAGAACCCAAGCGCTTTGAGTGACGTGAAAAGCACACGCTGCCAGTGATATATCGGGCCAACACCAAGGCGTGGATGACTCAAGACTTTAAATGAAGACTGGTTTCTGACCTGCTTTATTCCAGCTGCCAGAGAACACTGCCTTGAAAAGAATGTTCGTTTCAAGATTATACTTTTCCTAGATGATGCACCAGGACATCCCCAACAAGTCGATGAACTGCATCCTGATTTCAAGGTCGTTCATCTAATAAAAAAAACGACTTCAATTCTCTAACCTATGGATCAGGGGGTCATAGTAGCGTTTAAGGCGTATTATTTGTGCATTACTTTCGGTAAGGCGATAACGAAAACGGAGGACTGCACGATGACTCTTCGCGAATTTTGGAAAGGCTACAACATTTTTCACTCCACCAAGAATATTGACAGCCCGTGGCGTGAAAGTGACTGAAAAATGTATGCAGTGTTTTGGAAGAAATGTTTGGAGAGGTTTGTGAATAAGTTTCAAGTGTTTGACAAAGACGAAGCAGTAAAACAGGTCAAAAGTAAAACTATAAATCTTGCACGTGAGTTGACGCTAGAAGAAGAAAGTGAGGATATTTCGGACTTGGTGAATTTTGTTGGAGGTGAATTGACGGACCAAGACTCGATTGAGTTGGATGAGCACTAACACATGGACAGAATGGAAGAAATAGTGCAATCAGATTTTTTGTCAGCGAAAATGTTCACGACTAAGGGCTTGGCAAAAAAGTTTTCAAAATTGAGCGAGATAGCGGGTGATTTAAAGACAATTGACCCCAACATTGAATGTTTGTCAAAATTTGAAATGTACTTCAATGAAGTGTTTGCCTGTTATTGCGAAATTTATGAAAAAAAAACAAACAGAAGTCCATTTTAGACTTCTTGCACCGAACTCCGACTACTACCCAGGCTAGTAGTCGGAGTTCGGTGTGTGCATTTCTTGATGTGGGTGCATTACAAAAGTGAGGAATCTTCCCCTACTGCCATAGAAAATTACAGGAAAAAGCCATCCTTTACTTGTGCCACATCCAGTAAATTTAAAGTTAGTAACTTTAGAGCAGTTTCTGCAGTAATTGCTCCGGAAGTGGCCAAATTCAAGAAACGTGTCATTGAGGAAGCTGGGGATGAATAATCTCATTTTTTTAAATATCATCGGCCACTTCCACCTTTTACTTGCCTACAGATATTTGATTTGCTCAATAAATGCATTGGCATTCATGGAGGTGAAATGAACTATGATACGTTCATTAATTTTGCCAAAGGTGAGATGACACCTGAGCTATGCCAGGCTGCAGAGAGACAAACATATGATCAGTCAGGGAGTAAGTGGTGGCCTAGCTTATGTCTAGGAATGGTCTCTGACTCCAGAGTGTACTCAGCCGTGCACTGTAAGAAACAAGCGGGTGGGGTCATTGCTGAGGAGATTCTAGGGGCCAAAAAGCTCAGACCAACTGGTGCTATGAAAAGAGGCCAGGATTTGGAGCTCTGTGTCCTAAAAGAACTAGGAAAAATATGTCTCTTAACTTGCCGAGAGTAGGTATATTATTGCATGGGGATCATCCTGAATTGGGGAATAGTCCAGATGCTATAACTGATGACTATGTAGTGGAAGTGAAATGTCCCATCAGTGAAAAAATAAATTCAGCTACAAAGGGAAAAAAGGGAAAATATCAAGAAAAGTCAAGGCACAATTGCAAATAGAAATGTTTTTCACAAAGAAAGACAAATCCGTGCTTTGTATTGCCGACCATAATTTTGAGTAAATTTCTATCATTAGCACCATTTTTGAGCATTACGATGCAAATTACTGTTCAGAGTTAAATGGAAAAGTGAAGGAATTCTGGAAAAAAATATCTTCATCAAGATGATGGAGTCAGCACAGCCAAATAATTCAATTTAGTGCATTTATAATGATTATCTGCAAATGTTAAAATACAACATATATTTATTTTCATTTGGTAAAAGAAATGTAAAACTTAAGTGTCACCAATTTTCAATTTATTGCCCATGGCTTCAATTTAATTGCTTTATCAAAGGTGACTGTAAATTCACCAGACCAGCAGCAGTTTTGTTGATGTCATCCAAATACATAATTAGATTGTGATCAATACAAGAATGAGAGCTTTGTTCGCGTCGCTGCCACTTCTGCACTTTCCTGCACCGGAAGGAGCAAGGAGAATCAGGCGGGGGCAGAAAGGTTCAAGTCGTGCGACGCGAACGCCTGTGCGAGGAATATGGCGCGGAATATAATTTTGGGAAACCTTCTCGAAGAGGACTCTTCCGATGATGATAATGATATTTTCCCGGCTGTGATACAGCCACGGGAAAGAGGTGATGAGATAATTCGTTATTCCAGTAATTGTTGCGATTTACTCGGGTTGTTTAAGATGCTGTTTGAAGTAGTGCTGAACCCGTATTTGGGTGTATCACTTTGCGAATGCCTTGACATCTTTGTTTTGAGTTTCCTTATTAAAAACAAAGTTTACAACTTTTGTAATTATGGCGAATTAATGAGAAGAATATCGATATCCTAGACCTATGTTTATTATTTGGCGTGAGATTTGTGTCAGCGTGCTTTTTCTCTCCATTTCGATGTAAACATTGCCTTTAGCAAAATATGATGAGATTCTTTCCCGGCGTATTAATTGAGTGAAGTCCTCTCGGGATTTCCACCAGAACAGACAGAAGAGTAAGTACGATCGCCTTCCAAAGTCTAAGCCTGTCGCTCCTCCATTGGACCCAAAACGTGTTGTTATTAATTTGACAAATGAAAGTTTTAACGAGGCAACTTTTACGGCATTGTCCAAGGGACTTAACGTTGCTCCAGCACCCAAGACCATCCCATATTTAGATTATGTAGGTGGAATAGAAAATGCTATTCGTAAACTTCCGGATGATTTGGCCGAAGAAGTGAGGGTCGAAGTTTCCTATGTTTTAAGTCCCACCAAAACCTAATATATCCAGAGAGGAACGATCTGCCATCAGAGCCCTTCGTGGGAACGAGGAGGTTACTATCTTGCCAGCAGACAAGGGGAACGCCACCGTAATCTTAAAAACCGAAGATTATCGTAATAAAATACGTGATATTCTAGAAGACCAGGCTTACCGGAAACTGCATAGAGACCCCACAGAAGCGGTAACAAGAAAGACGATTTCCCTCATCAAGAAGTCCGGTTTAGCACCTGAAGAAGCAAAGATTCTACAACCTGATGCTCCGGCTCCCCCTAGGCTTTATGGACTGCCCAAAATCCATAAAAAAGGAGTGCCGTTAAGACCGATAGTGAGTTCTTTCGCTTCGCCCACCTATAACTTGGCTAAATATTTAACATGGCTCCTTTCTCCGTATGTTGGGCTTGGTGAACACCATGTCAAAAACTCGGCCGAGTTTGTGAATATCCTGGATGATATTAAAGTGAAAGATACGGACATTTCGGACATATTGTGTCCCTTTTTACTCGAGTGCCACTCGTTGACACCATTGAGTTGCTGCAGAATACTTTTGATGACAACACGGTGAAACTATTCCATCACGTACTGACGTCAACTTATTTCAAATATGACCAGGAATTTTTCGAGCAGACGGACGGAGTTCCTATGGGATCCCCTCTATCTCCAGCCATTGCAAATTTTTATATGGAACATTTTGAAGAAAAGGCACTCTCCACAGCTCCGCTACGCCCAAGGTATTTTTTCCGATATGTGGATGATACCTTCCTAATTTGGCCTCATGGGTCTGAGGCTTTAATGAAGTTTTTAGAACATATGAATAACCAACATAAAAACATTCAGTTTACTATGGAAAAAGAAATAAACGGCAAGATTCCTTTCCTCGATATCTTGATCCACCGGAAGAGTAATGGTTGCCTGGGACATAGCGTGTATCGCAAGCCGACGCACACGGATCTGTATCTGAATGCTCGCAGCCATCACCACCCTTCTCACAGAGCGGCGGTACTTTCTACCTTAGTACATCGTGCCAAAGCCATCGCGGACACGGAAAGTCTTCCAGATGAGATGAGATATTTGAAGAGAACATTCCGGCAAAATGGATACAGTGACCGACAGATCACTTTGGCCATGAAAAGAACTTTTAACGAAAATTTGTCGGGTGGGAAAGAAGAGTCTAAGCCTGTAGCCAGGGCCGTTCTGCCATATATGTCGACAGTATCTACTAAGATCTCGAACATTCTCAAAAGATACAATATAGAGACAATACATAAACCTATTAGTAAACTGAGGGACCAATTAGTGAAGGCAAAAGACCCCGTTGGCCTAATGACACCTGGCGTCTACCAGATTTCCTGTGAATGTGGCCAAATCTACGTGGGGGAGACTGGTAGAACGATAGCCACCAGGATTAAGGAGCATCGGAGGCATTTCAGACTTGGACAGCCTGATAAGTCTGCTGTGGCTGAACATAGCATTAATAGGGATCACCAAATTAAATGGGATAGCGCCAAATTAATCTGCCGTTCCAACAACTTCTGGGACAGGCTCGCTAAGGAGGCCATTGAAATTAGGCTTAATAAAAATAATTTCAATAGGGACACTGGATACAAAATTAGCAATGCGTGGAATCCCATTTTAAAGAAAATTAAAAATCATAGAACCCCACCGTTTCATAAAAATTCAGATTTTTCCGGCCGATCAGGGGTAACTTAATTGTTGCAATTTGTTTATAGTTACTTATAAACATTCTTTAATCAGTAAAAATTTATTATTCACCCTGAGGACGATGAACGAGGCGTTCATTGAAACGTTGGTGCCTATAAATCAAATCAACCGGTGGAAATCCCGAGAGGACTTCACTCAATTGCCTTTAGCCCTTCCGTTCCTTCTCACTTCATGTTTATGCTGTTAAGTTATGCTTGTTGTTCTTTTAAAAGGCTATTTTATTTTTTACGCATTCATTTATCTACTTGATAACGTCCACTTGTAAGGCCAAGAGTTTTACGAGTTTACTTTCAGTAAGTTCATTAAAAGTATTTGTGACCAATTGGCACTAACTATTTAGCTAATATCTTCGGCATTTTCTGGCAACACTAAAATTCTTAAGATGGTGATGATTGACGGCTGTTTTGACATTAGGAAGGCATTGTACCAATATTTTTGAGTCTGGCATTCCTCACGTTCCTAATTATCTATTTCGTAGTCTACATGACTGGGAAAGCCGCATTGCTTTTGTTGCCACTCTGAATGCAGCATAAGGTGTACATGACCGAAAATCATAATTATCCTATGGTTTGTACCCTAGGAAATCTACAGGTAATAAACGGCGTGATAAATGCTGTTGAGCGTCTGGAGAGGAATGCCATACCGGGGTATGTTGAGGAAATTATTCCTCTCTATAGTGAAAGAGAATTTGTAATGCATTTTCGCCTGAAAAGAGGCACAGTCCGCGATTTAATCGCAAAATTTCAAGAATCTCCGGAATTTATTCGCTTGCAAGGTACTTAAACAACTTACCTGTTCCATTTATTCCACCTGTGTGTTATTAGTGTAAAAATGTTCCGAGTTTTCATAACAGGTCATGGAGGATTTGAAGAAATAAGTCCTGAAAAACATGTTATGGCTTATTTGTGGTTTCTGGGTCACGAGGCTGCTAGTTATAGAGATGTTGCGGACAGATTTACTGTCAGCCTGAGTTCACTCCATTCTATAGTGACACGGATGAACAATTTTATTTTGGGGATGGCTCCATCCATCATTAAGGACCCAACTAATGATGATAAAAATGCCACAAAAACTCACTTCTTAGTGAGAAAAAGATTTCCAGACGTTATTGGTACTTGATTTTAATTTGAAAATACTCATTTGCCTTTCATTGTTGAAAACAATATTTACACATCCACTCAATTCCCAGGTTTGATAGATGGGACACATGTCCGCATCGATAAGCCAGTAGAAGATCCGGAATCATACATCAACCGTAAGAAATACTTCTCTGTACAAGCCCAGGGAATTGTAAATGAAAAGGGATAATTTATTGATGTATTTGTTGGGTTTCCTGGGTCTGTGCATGATGCAAGGGTGTTTAGGAACAGCCCCATTAATGCAGAACTTCCTAATTTATGCCAAGGTTTGTTTCCTTGTTAATTTTTCCTTCAACACTTAATTTTGCCTTCAGCATGGGTTTTACTACGTGGTATATTTCATTGTATAATACATATTTCTTTGCAAGAATTCCAAATCAAACTCCAAAGAGATCTTCCTCATACTTCCAGGTCAGGGATATTTACTGGGGGAAAGCATGTATCCTTGCTCCCAGTTTATACTTACTCCATTCAGGGACAATGGACATCTAACAAGAGCCCAAAGGAATTTCAACTTTGTTCACAGTAGTTGCCGCATTACTGTGGAACTTTGGCTGGTTGAAACAGAGGTTCCGTCAATTATACCACCTAAAAACGAGGAACATGGAAGACATTGTTAAGACAATCCATGCCTGCTTTGTCTTACATAACTTAGCAGATTTAGATGATTTAGATGGATTAGAGGAACCCCTAGCTAAGGATCATCCTGATAGGGATGCAGAAGCCCTTCAGGAAAGGAATGGTGCTGATGGAATGGTCGACAATTTGGGAGATCCAGTGGATGCTGAGGGAGGGAAAATTTTAAGGGACGAAGTATGTCGTCAGTTGGCAATGGGGAGGGCTAATTAGAGGGCTATATGTTAAATAAAATGCTGGCTTAAAAGGGAGTAAGAATATGATCACTATTTATTTAAGAGCTCCTTCAGTAAGCTTATCTGTTCTCTTATTAAAATTTTTCTCTCAGCTCTTTGAGCATTACCCTCTGCTTTAAGGGCATTATTTTTTTTCACCTCCTCAAGCAGGGCATCATCCCTCTTTTTCTGAGCCTCTGCCTGCCTCGCCATCTCTTTTCTTAGAGCATCCAGTGCCATTGCCATCTTGCCCTCTCTTTTTTTCACTGGAGCTGGCTGAGCAGATGGCATCCCTTCATTGGATACCTCTGGGTCTGGCTCTATTACAGTTTGTGCCCCTGCTTGTGAAGTGGATGCATCTTGGTTCACACCTCCAGCAATTGTAGCTCTACATATAGATTTTTGCTCAGCTGTTATTTTCACTTAGGCAAGGGTTATCAATGTTCACCCATCCCTTATTAGTTAGTAGCAAGTAAAATATTGATATTTGTTACAAATACTCACGGTGATGGAGAGGCCATGGCGATTAATCCATGCCGACCTGACACTACCTTGGGGAAAATGTTGTGTTTTTTCCCGAACATTTCGGTGATTTCTCTGTGGCAGGAAGTATTGTATGGTTTTATACATTATATAATATACACAAATATACATGAGGATAATGGAATGATCACAGAGAAACTAAAATTAACTTACGTTTCATAATTTAAGACCCTTCGTCCCCTCCCAGTCTTATTTGTGGCCACATGGGTTTTGAATGCCCTTTCAAGCGACTTATATTTGTTGCTGCCTTGCAGGGTAGTGGTTGCATAACCATGCTCATTCATGTCTGAGGCTATTGCCTCAAACAATCTTTTGTGGATAAAACATTTTCCACTTTTTTTCTTCTTAGCAAAATATGAGGAAAAAAAAGCTTAGTGGCCGGCTCACTCCATATAAACTGCTCCTGGGTTGGTACGGTGACCTCAGGGTTTTTATTTAAAAGTAGTTTCACCTCTTCATTCCCTATAGTACATAAGAGGAACTCTTTGCTCCTATCGATATTGTCCGAGGGTATCTTTACTATCGAAGACCCATCTATTTCATGAAAGTATACAGTAGAAAATAATTAAAGAGTCATCCAATACAGGGAAAAGATTAATTAATATTCATCAATTAATCTAAAGCGAAATCATGAATTGAGAAGTTGGTGCATTGAAAGGTTCGTTATAGGTTACTCGAACCATTAATGGTAAGTGTCGACTGTTAAAAAAATAATTTTATGAATCAAAATATTACCTTCCAAAAGGAATGATACCATTCCATCCTCATCTACGAGCAATTGACTCTGCTCGCCTACAATTGGGATGGCTGTCATTTTTATGACTCGGATGTATCTTTGCTAGTGCTTAATATCCACTTTGATACGCTCAAACGATATTGTTTTATTCAAGAAAAAAGAATCTACGGTACGATTTTTAGAATTGGTATGGGATTGGCATCAGTCGCGAGTTATTTAGCTGGTAAATTACTCTTGGGGTAGAAAATTGTTTATTCATGGGTATACCATGTTAAAACTGAGGTATTTTTCAGTTAATTGCTTTAGTTGTTAACGCCTATGTGCTTTTGCTATCGTCAGAAGTTAAATTTTCGCTGCTTCCCAGCTCAAATTTAGTTTCCTTACAGTAAGCGATTGCGAACTATGAAATATATATAAAATAAACTGTTAAATGAAATGGACCTTTCTAGTTAACAATAGCAAAATTGCACAGGTGTGAAAAATTAAAATATTTTATCGAGAAATACGTTTTAACATGGTCCTATCGCATTTTGAAGCTCTTGCCATTCATTGTGCGGTTTAAAACATTTAACCACTTCAAAAAGTTTATTATTACTAACATTTCGCGGTTTACAACATTTAACCACTCAAAAAGTTTATTATTACTAACATTTAACCCCGTCATATGTTATATTTCCGATAAAGTCACGTAAAAATGATACTCCATCCAAAAGGGCCTTTGTTTTTCGCCGGTTCTCGTCTGCTACTTCCCATGATTCCTGAAGTTGCACCTTTTGCTCCACCTCCGAGGCTGGTGCAAAAGGTGCAGATAAAAGTTGCACCTTTTGAACCTGTACCTGCGACGCGAACAGCGTTTGTCACTTGCAACTTCCGCGACGCGAACGCGAAAGTGGCAGAAAGGTGCAGGAAAGTGCAGAAGTGGCAGCGACGCGAACAAAGCTGAGGTTTGAGTATTTTAAATTCCCTTATCCTTCCTATAACCCTTTCTGTGTGAAATCTTAGACTGGCTATTCTTTTCGTAAACATTTCCTCAACCTTATTACTTTCACCACCTACTTTCACTGGTGGTGGCCTGACAAGTTTGCATTTTTTGCTAGCCAGAAGAGTATCCAACCCCTTGAATCCTCCATATGCCATTACAGTACAGCCTTCAGGCAGAACATCCAAATATCCACTATCTTTGGTCAATTCAACACCAGAAATCCTACCAGCATAGCCACTGGAAATAAAGTTAATCAGCCCATCTGGGTTAGCTGAAATCAAATATTTCATGGTATTTGCCTTTTTGTAGTTTGACCATGTCAAAGATTGGTGCATTGGATTTTAAGGTTTTTCAATTTCTATTTCGTAACAGTCAATAATGCTCTGCACTTGACTCTAACGAGCTATGAAAGGCAAGGGAAGATGCAATTTTATTTTATTAGGCAAAGGCCACATTATTAATGCTGATTAACATCGACTGATTATTCCGCCTAAATATTCTAGAGGCATTACTCTCAGACATACCAAAGGTGTACCCAAGTTCTTTAAAAGAGGAATCTAATTTATTTTTTTAATGTCAAAAGAACATCTGCTAAATTACTTCCATTTGTTTCAGATAAAATTTTAATTATGCATTTACTATGAGGAGGTATACCCAAGAAGAATTTAGTGTCACTGAGACAGAGCTCTTTGTTCATTAATAAACTCTTGTAATATAAGTACTGAGAACCATAACATACACGAAGAGTTATCGGTTATGGGGCCAGTATGCCAAGCGTGCTATGAGCGTGCTGCGGATCAGCAAGCCGCGAACTACGTGTCTGCGTTTACTCCCGAGAATGGTGCGGTTAACAGTAACCTTCAAGGTTTCGGTGCTTTAGCAACAGCCAGGCGAGAAGCATACGGTCTGTTAGAGCAGATGGGTTTTTCGCGCGATTTAAGACCACGCACAATACGGAACAGCGGGATTAATTGTAATGCAATGAGGATTGTATCCAACCGGCATACAAAATTTACTTCTTATAAGAACAAAGAAGTAGCCCCTTTGGACATGCCGACAACTGGCTCTATCAGCCAGATTATCGAAGCCAGGCCAGTGGTATATGAGTTAGAAGATGTTACTGTCGCCGCTCATACACCTGTACTCATGCAGTCTTTCGAACGAAGAGTAGTAGTAGTAGTGTTTATTTTATAGGGTGCGTCGGCGGCTAAGGCCATTTTGCACCACTCACTGACTGGTATTGATAAAGGGGATTAGGCCCGTTCTGAAATTAACGTGTCAATAATTTACAAGAGGTATCATTTATATTTTATTGAAAAGTCGAGTTGAGTGTAGGAATGCTATCAGTCGGGAAATGTTTTCGGGAGTGTCTCCTAGTACCTCAGCTAGGTTGACTCCGAGGTTGTGATTCACCCGTGCAGTACGATATCTTGCACAGTCCGTCAGGATATGTCGCACTGTTAGTGGACAATCGCAATTTAAGCATTGGGGCTGTATTCTCTCTTCGGTGAAGAGGTATGAATGGGTTAATAAGCAGTGACCAATTCTTAAGCGTGTTAAAACCACTTCCTCCCTGCGGACATTTCTTATAGAGGTCTGCCACGCAGTTATTACGGGCTTTATTTCCCGAAGTTTGTTATTTTGGATTTCGAGCCATTGCGTCTTCCAATTTTGTCTAATCATACCCCTCATGGCATTCCCTAAATCTTCCGCTGGCATTAACTGAAAATCTGTATCCGGAGACCTGAGCGCATCTTTGGCTGCAGAGTCTGCTTTCTCATTCCCTGGTATGCCCACATGTCCAGGGACCCAAGCGAAGCTTATAGTGGTCCCTTTTTTACTCAGGGATAACAGAGTGCTTTGTATGTCCTGAACAATGGGGTGACAAGGAGAATAAAGAGATATGGATTGGAGAGCACTGTAAGAATCTGTACAGATCATAAATGACGCAACACTGTTTTTAATGGATCGGAGAGCAATCCTAATGGCAGTGAGCTCAGCCGTAAAAATGGAACAGTACGGATGCAATTTTGCCTTGAGGACTCCATGATATGGGGATACCACAGCGCACCCACAGGCGGTATCCGATTTCGAACCGTCAGTGTATACGAACGTAGATTCGGAGTTTTCGGCGCGGAATTTCTTGAAAAGTTGTTGGTATTCTCCCGGCATAGTAGTAGATTTAGAGCAGCGAGTAAGATCAAGTCTCAAAGCTGGCCGGGGAATTAACCACGGCGGCACGTTGCTCTACCCAGTGGGGTACGTGGCGGGCAAGGTAAAATTGCGTTCTGCGATTAGGTTTCTGAAGCGAACACTTAGAGGTTTAGTGGATCTTGTCTTTCGGTTAAAAAGGTCTAAAAGCAGTGGGTGAGAAATAATGTTAAAACAGGGGTGGTTCGGCGCGGATAAAATTTTTGTGGCATAATTGCACATCAACGTCTCTCTGCGATTGACTAGGGGAGGCTCTCCTGTATCGGCGTAAATGCTCAAGACAGGGGAGGTCCTGAAGGCACCGGTTGCTAAACGCAGTCCCGTATTATGAACCGTCGAGAGCGGTTTCATGTAGGTCTCACGGGCGGATGAGTACACAATCGATCCGTAGTCTAGCCTTGAACGTACTAATGCTCGATACAGCATAAGCATTGAGGTACGATCCGCGCCCCATGTCGAATGTGACAGAAACCGTAAAATGTTCAGAACTTTGAAGCAATTGTCTCTTAGAGTTCGGAAATGTTCGCGCCAATTCAGGCGCCGGTCCAATGTCATACCCAGAAATCGGGCGTTCTCAACGTAAGGAAGCTCATTACCATTGAGATATAGGGACGGTGGGGCTTGTACACCCCGTCCTCGGTAAAAGTGAATGCATTTCGTTTTCTCAGTAGAGAAACGGAATCCATTCCTCTGAGACCAAACGGAGAGCTTATTCAGAGTCAGCTGGATCAGCCTAGAGGCATTCGTTAATTTTGATGACCTGCAGAAAATAGCGAGGTCATCAACAAACAAGGAGCCCATAACTGGGGAGCGGATACACTCGGTCACATCGTTTATCGCAATGGCAAATAGGGTCACGCTCAGTACGGACCCCTGGGGTACTCCATTTTCTTGTGGATATAAGGTAGATAGATATTCACCTATTCTAACTATTAAAACTCGGGCATACAGAAAATTTTTAATGAAAATAGGTAGATTTCCTTTAAACCCCCATTTATCAAGTGTCTTCAGAATTTTGTACCGCCAAACACGGTCATACGCTTTCTCTAAGTCGAAGAACACGCCAATTACGTTTTGCCGCAAGAGAAATGCTTCCTGAATGAAACTGTCAGTCCTGACGAGATGGTCGGAGGTTGACCTACCCCGTCGAAAGCCGCACTGGATATCCGAAAGAAGGTTCCGCCGCTCCAACCACCAAACGAGACGACGGTTGACCATTCTTTCCATCACCTTGCATACGCAGCTGGTGAGAGATATCGGTCTATAGTTGTTTGGGTCCGATCCATCTTTTCCTTGTTTAAGGATGGGTACGACTATGGACTCCCTCCAAGGGTCTGGAAAACTACCCTCTGACCAAATTTGGTTAAGGGATCGCAGCATATGGGGGAGTGCTTCTTTGGGAATATTTCTTAGAAAAGCGTTATGCACCTTATCTATTCCTGGTGAGCCGTCACGGGATTCGAGGATGGCGGAGGTCAACTCCCACAGAGAAAAGGGGTCGTTGTAAACCTCGCCAGAGTCTCTCGGGTTAAAGGTAAGAGGTATCGTCTCATTCTGCTCTTTCAGTGTTCTAAATGGTTCGTCGTAGCTGCCGTTACGACTCGTCTCCGCAAGTCGACGTCCAAAGCACTCGCTTATTTCGGGAGGTGTCGTCAGAACTCGGTCAGTCTCCTTCAGGGATGAAATTGCAGGGTTGTGGTTAGAGCCAGAGATGCTTTTAATCTTCCTCCAGATGTTGGATATGGGAGTCCTGTGGTTTATAGAACACACAAACTCCTCCCACGAAGCTTTCTTGGCCTCCTTAACCACTTGCCGAGCTTTCGCTCTGAGGCGCCGGAAGGCGGTGAGATTTGTCGCCGTAGGATATTTGCTAAAGATTCGGAGTGCCCTCTTTCGCACCTGTATAGCTTTTGCGCACTCCTCGTTCCACCAAGGAACTGTGGGCCTGTGAGATTTGCATTTAGAACGGGGTACGGTGGAATTTGCGGCTTCTAGAATGTTATCTGTGAGTACTTTTATGTTCCCCACACCATTCACATTGTCGTCGTGGTTAAAATAAAAATTTCTTTTAAAAAGAGACCAATTGGCCTTGCGGACAACCCAATTGCTTGGTTGAGTCGGACGGTGGATAAAACCGCCACCTTTAGTAATTAAAATAGGGTAGTAGTCGCTACCGCATAAATCTTTATGTACGGACCACTCAAGCCTAGGCATTAGGCCACCTGTCGTAATACTTAAGTCGATACACGAGAAGGTACCGTTGAAGCTGTTGAATCGAGTTTTTTCACCGGTGTTTAGTAAAAACAAATTAAGGTCATTGATAAAATTTGTGACTATGTGTCCCCTTTGATTGCACTGAGTTCTTGAGCTACCCCACAGGGTGTCGTGTGCGTTGAAGTCACCCATTAAAACATAGGGCCGAGGTAACTGACGAACGAGGGATTCTAAATTAACTCGACTCACAGGTGCACCTTCCGGCAGATATACGTTGCAGAGAGTAATTGCCTCGGGTGCGTGTACTGTCACTGCAATTGCCTGCAGCGGAGTGTCCAATTGCACTCGTGAGGTGTATAGGGCCTCCCGAATAGCAATTGCCACTCCACCCTGGGCTCGCTGACCACTGGTGTCGGCAAGTCTAAAAAATTTAAAACCTTTTAAAACGGTCTTGTCTGTCAGCTTAAAATGCGTCTCTTGCAGGCATATGCAGACGGGGTTATAGTCTCTAATTAAAACAACCAGCTCCTCCTTGTGCCTATAAAAACCATTCATATTCCATTGTAGAATAAAATTCATGGTTTAAATTGTTAAAATAAATAAATAAATAGGTTAAAATCTGGAAATGTACGTATGTACACAGTGAGCGGAGGATCAACGTTTTAACCGCTGTTTCCTCTGCTTTATCCTGGCCTGGAACACTTCTGTGTCCGAGACACAGAGGTCTTCTTCCATGGCATCATATTGTGCATCTTTAGAGGATGTGGGTGGGGGTGTTTTATCCCGCTTATTCCCAGCATCCTCAGAAGTAGATTTTGGGTTTTTCTTAGGGGAAACCGCCTTAGAATGACTTTTCCTGTCTGTGACTTTATTAATTTGCTTTTCTGTTTTTTTTTGTTCTCGTGTGGGCATCTTCGTGCTCTCAATGCGAAAATCATTATAAGTCTGAGTAGAGATGGTACATGTAGTTTTTTTAGTGGTGGTTGCGACTATTTGCGAATACGATTTTGAAAATGTTGGGGCCATCTGTGACCGGTATTTCATTCGTGCCTCGGAGTAGGGGATTCTTTCCAGGATCTTTATTTCCATTATCCTCCTTTCATCTTTCATGACGGGACAATCTCGGGAGTACGATGGATGCGTGCCCTCGCAGTTGACGCAGTAAGGCTTCGATGAACATTTCTCACCGTCATGCTTGTCCTTGCCACAGCGCGGGCAGGTGTTCTTGCCCTCACATCGCGGTGCGATGTGGCCGAATTTTTGGCATTGAAAGCAACGCATCGGGTTGGGAAAGAAAGGTCTCACAGGTACCGATTCATAGCCTAGGTAGACTTTGCTCGGGATTTTATCCAAACCGAACGTGAGGATTACCGAGGTAGTATTAATCACTTCACCGTTACGCTTCGTTGTAAGTCGTCGACAATCAATGACACCCTGGGAAGCCATCTCCTTCTTAATTTCGTCTGGTTCGACATATAGTAGGTCGTAGTGGCTTATCACACCCCTAGATGTATTTAGAGTACGGTGGATCTCGACATTGATTGGTATATCGTGCAACTTTTCTACTTTTAACAATTTTTCGGCTTGTACGTTATTGGCTGTTTCGATTAATAGGGAACCATCTCTAAGTTGCTTTACTGAGTTTGGCTCTCCTGGAATGATGGCTTGAAGTGCTTTTTTAATGAAGAAGGGAGAAACCTTTTTCAAATTTTCGCCGTCCTTGGAGCATTTCAATGACAGAAACCGTTTTCCTCTTTCGAATAACTGTTCTCCTCCGCCCGTGTCCGGGCGGGATCTCTTTGGTGGAGGAAGAATTTCAGACTCCATGCTACGTTATATTTCATCCCCTGGGCTCCCCACCCACCACGGAGCCACACATTCGGGACGCGACACCGAGATTCGGTGTGGTCGCCAGGGCTACCCAAGGGACATAGGAACCTTCGAAAGGGGGTCTCTTTCGGGTTAGAACCTCCAGCGCGGGGGCCCTCCGAACCCACACGCCTTCAGCCGCCCTACGGAGACCCCCATATCTCCAGCACTAACCCGTCCTGGCGTACGCTCGGAAGGAGCCGCCAAGCTCCCCAGCCGCCAGGAGCCGATTGACCGAGCTGGGCTCTTCTCGGCCGCCCGTTTTGCGGGGAATCCAGGGCCGAAGTGGGGTGTTGAACTCCGGCCCATACCGGGTATCCGACGCCCAGCTGGGTGCCGGAGAGCTCACCCACCAGGATCCCCTTCTCCCCCACGTACGGGTCTCCACGCACGGCAAACACGTGGGTGATTCTGGACGCCAGATCTTACGGCTACTCAGAGCAGCAGAGTCACATGCTGTCTGGACACTATCCAAGCGAGCGACGGGGTTTTTTAACGAGCTTTTCTCCTCGGTGGGCTCGGGTCCGTGGGGGCGCGGCTCCCCAAAGGAAGAGATAACTCTCCTCCCCCCGTGCGGGGTCGAACGAAGAGAAACTGCATGTTGGCGTAAGTATCGTATTCGAATTAAACCCATGGAAGGAGAACAGGGAAGGCCAAGCCAACATTGTTGAGATAGCCGCTCCATGGTCATGTGTGACATGGACAGCTGGCCACATTCCTGCAAATATCTCGGACGGACGTAACGACCGGCGCACAGTGGGCTAGAACCGAAAAAAGCTGGCCAAAAGTCGCTAGAGTCTAAAGAATTGGTAAATTAACGAAACTTTTTACAAATTGTGTATTGTAAAAATACAATTGAACTTATTTAGGATTATGTAGGCCACAATATTGTTTAGAAGGGCGATAACAATTAAAATAGGCGAATGTGATGCGGGAAGCAAACTCTACAGGGGCATGCCTACCTTCTGCTATGGAAATATCAAGGGAAAAATAGAATTTTTCTGCCGTTGTAGCTGTCAAATAGTTGTGCATAAGGTAAATTTTGAGTCCATAAGGTTAAATTTTGAGTTGAAACTTTTCTGGTACGTTTTTCCCGATATGTTCTGATCTTCTAACTTCCTCGTGTCGGGCTCCCAATGTCTCCTCGGAAAGCTGTCCAATAGGAAGAATGTCATGTTTCACAATTCCCGCTCCATGTATTAAAACTTTGTGAATAGTCCCCTCTCTATTTGCCAAGACTACATTATGTAAATCTTGACTAGTCACTTTCGTTGTATCCATAACTGAGCAACTACTCTGTGAACGTCATTCGGCAATTCGACTAGGAATACTGAAAGGAGACTGACTCGGCTAGAAATGAGCGAGCCAATCGCAGCAGGTCTACCAAACACGGTGTCCTGCGGTGAATCTGTAAAAATACGAATTAGTGACATAGAAAAGCGATTCTATGTAAAAAAAAAACTATTCATTAAAAATTTTAATGAACGTACCGTAGGTAGCAGGAAGATATTTGTACACTACTTCAGGGAATTTGATTTCTTCCTCTAGCCATTTGCTATTATTAGCTCTAAAGTAGCTTTCCCTTCGCTGCGCCTTATTCCATTTCTCAAAATATCTTGCGAGAAAGTATGCTTGTAGGCACTTCGTCAAAATACCTTTTAAATTAGCATCTCCATTCAATCGATATTTTTCAATCAAAAAATCTATCACAACATTTTTTTTCTCACGTGCCGTGGTACTTTTTTTCTCCACAATTTTGTCATGAAGCTGTAACCGTCACTTCTCTACTCTCCATGGTTTCTAACAAATTTAGTATCAAACACTACTATATGAAATAAAAAAAATATCAGGTAATTAGTTCCATCGACAGCCCAACTATCATCAGTCGTACATGGGTAGCAAAAAAAAAATTGCGGACTCCAACCAGGAATCCATTTTAAAAATGAAAATTTTGCTTACCATTAGCACTGCTTCTCACCACAATGGAGAGTAAAATCGTTTTCGATGAATGAGGAGTACACTTATTGTAGTCACAACGAAACGGAGGCGGGTGCAAGGAGGCTTTGCTTCCCAGGTACAACTATATCCTCCTTTGAAGTGCTTCTAACGCTGACAGATCAATCCAGTGTTATAACACAGCACAGTCACTTACAGTGGATGTTCACTCGACACTCTCTCTAGGACAACTGATGCATGTGGTAGGCAAAAAGAACCGGAAAACCCCTAGGGGCACTAACCGAGAATTCCATTTGTCGGAACAAGTGGCGGAAAGGGTCGGCAAGAGGCAAAAACGTGTAAAAAGCATAACTTGGGATAGCTACCGATGAATTAGGGGAAGTAGAAAAGAGTCATTACCGGCAAGGTTGTAAAACCAGCATTGTCGGGCCAGTAAGTACGGAGGGTCGCAAATCCTCAACCAGCCGGCGCGGGCGCCTGCCGCTGCACGTGCATGACCTTCCCTAAACCCCTCGACCGCAGCCTGCCCATGATGCTTGAGGGAAATCCGAAATTCTGGAAAAATCATTTCAAACTCTGTAACTCTGCCCATAACTCTGCTGAGAAACCTCCCAATGACCTCCTAATCGTAGAATTGCCAGTCACCAATTTAGCAAGAAACTGTTATCTGCGCCAAGATGTACGTTGAATTTAGCCATTTATAGTATAATATGCAAAAATCAAGGTGATTATTATTCATAAAATATGTATTCAAGTGACTAATGTCATTGAACAAGCATTCCGTCGTCTTTATCCACGGATATCATATCCTTTCCTCGCTTAGTCCCGCCGCCGTTTCGTGGCTGCCACAGTGGTCCGAGTGGCCGGGGTGGATTCACATAAATATGGTTGTTAAAATTAGGATCGCAAGTTATCGCAAAAACTGCATTCTGGACATTGTTCTATATGCTTTTGTCTATCTCACAGTATAAATAACTCCGTGTATTTCGATGTACATATAAACGATAATTACCGTTAAACATAAAATTTCATGGAAAATCAACACAGTTTTTGAAAAATTATAAAAATATTAATTAACTAGTAAAATCAAACAAAAACTGTCTCTATTCATTTAATGAAGATCAATTTTATGCATAAAAATACTTTGAAACCAATATTCTTAACAACGACTCTGTAATGAAGCCACAAATTTAGCTATTTTCAACGGAAAAAATCAGGTCACTAAAATCTCTCTGACATGCTCTACTTTGACCAGCTGTAAAAATTATATTAACGCATTCTATGCTCTGTATAGCACCCTATCTTAAAGAGTACATACTTAATAATAAATATCAACTGTTTTTGGTTGATTTGCGCTAACTTCATTTTTCGACTTTTGGCCAGCTTTTTTCGGTTTTGGCCCACTGTAACCTGCCAGCGTAACCTGCCAGCCAGGTATCACGACCGAGTCTTCCGATCTTGTGAGATGGTACCTGATGGCCAACGCGTCACAACGGTATCAAAGCTCACGAAGCATGCAAGTTAGCATGTGAGACAATCTTTATTCAACACATCATTAAGACCAGCTGTATTTTTCGGCTTAAATATTGTAGATATTAAAATTTTTCACCAACTGCGGATGTAATTTATAACAGTAAAGTTGAACTTATTGAATTAGCTTTGTCCAAAGCGTGAACTTTTGACCCCCGTCCCATATTATATTGCCTTATTTATAATCAGAAACTCAAGAGCAGATGTTATGCTATTCATTATCAATAAAATATTTGATTTTTCAGGCATCACCAGGACTGGGGCAATTACACCACTCTGATGCTAAAAAGCAGAATGAATCCTGATCTCAGGCCTAGTGCCTCTGCAGATGAGGCAGATCAATTGCCCTGTACTGCTGCTGAGTCTGCACTACTAACAATAAGAAGTGCCACTGGAGGGAAGCCATCCATATCACAAACTCCTTCTCTTCACGAAGGAGGCCGCCACATATTGAGAAGTATAGTGGTCTCACAAGCGTGCACAAGAGGAAGGCAGAGGCATTGACTGTCACAACCAGCCTCTCAAAGGAAGAGCATCAGTGGCAGCATGAGTTGCACCTCATCAAGGTGGAGCAGTAGGTGTTAGAGTTGGAGAAGGTGAAGTTAGAGAGAGAGAGATGGAGCAATTGGCACAGGATAAAATCCGAATAAGTTTATTAATGAAAGAATTAAATAAAGAATAGAAGCAATTGATGTGTTTAATTTAACACATTGGTTGAAAACCTTAGTCCTTATATACATTTTCTATCCTCCAGATTACGGGATAAGGCTCAAATAACCGAAAATATCTATTAGATAAATGCAGTAAGTAGATAATAAGCTATCAAATGTATCTAATAAACCAAAATTTACCTCTGGAAATATTCATCCATACGGGTCCTTCGCAGTCTGCCCTTATTTTGTGCCCCTGCCTGAATTTGATGTCCATTAGCCTCCCCCTCTGTCATGAGATCTTTCCATTTAGCCCGTAATTGCAATTCGGGATCATCCATGGGCATCTCATCTCCAACACTCCGAAGGATGTTGTGTAAAACTGCTGTGGCTAGTATTATAGGCAATGTATTCTCCAGCTTTATATTCATACCAACAGCTAATATGGGGAATCTTCTCTTCCAACATCTAAACAATCTTTCCACAACATTCCTTGATCTAATCTGAGATTCATTTAACAGATTTTCTTGAGGCGTCTTCGTAACATTAAGGGGAGGTATGAGGTATGTCCTGCATGCATATCCTGCATCCACGAGTGACACTGAGTCGCCGTATGCACCCTGCTCAAATAAGGCTCTTTGGTTCCAGTTGTTAACTATGCTGCTGTCGTGAGTGCAGCCTGGCCATTTGCCACAATATCAATAAATTCCATCTTGGCACTGCAAATGGCCTGGAAATTTAGGGAAAACTATCCTTTTCTGTTCCAAAATCGTTCAGCTTCATCTCCACCTTCAAGAAATAAGCACCATGTTACACTTTTCCCACTCCTTGGTATTACAATTCAATACTCACATGTTGAAATGATTTGGAGATAAGTAGATGCTCTGCTCACAGTAAGTAACTATACCACTGCCCAGCTAGCACGCCCGTGGACGTGTCCGGAGCAAAATATGAGCTACTGTTTATCCTAATCTGTTGTCCCGAGATTGCCAGAAACATGATAGCAACAGTTGAGATAGACTTGCTCCATAGAAATGGCTACAACGCATGGCGTACTTAGTACGCGCATTTGAGAGTATCTGCGAGTAATTAACTAACCACTTAGTGCCTTTAATGATTCAAATTAATATACTGAACGCTTGCAATGGCCAAATAGTTATTATGATGAGGATTTAGAGAATGCATTCATAGAAATATCTACCGCCTTTTCAAAGGCAAGTCGAGTTTTATGAATGAATATACACATACGTCAACCAAGGCGATAGAATACCCTGGATTACGTAATCAACGGAGTAAATTTGATTCACATTCGAACAAAAAATGAATTCCGAATAAATGAATGGTAAAAATGCGTTAATTTCCTTTCGGTTATGGTTTCGTATGCTGTTTATTCCGCCATGCGCCAGGGCACTCTGTGTAGAAGGAACGTAAGGTGACTCGCCGCTATCTTATACGCTATGTCACTTTGTTGTCCTCTGCCTTTGTGCTCGGTCGTCATCATGGTGCTTATCGTTTTTCGGGTGGTCTTGGAGCGTTATCGTTCACTGAATTTATAATCAGCTCTTTTAAGAACTTTCATTAATCGTCATAGCGCAAACATCCTCACATATTTCAGTATCTATTCATTTTCATTCTTCTAACTTCACGTGTTATCATCTTGCATTTCATATCGCCTTCCATTTCCTTCGACTTCCATCTGTATTTATCATTCCCATCCGTCATATTTTCTCTATAATTTCATTTACATTTTCATCGCCGTGGATTGCAGTGTGTGCTTTTCACATACATATTTTCGTAAGTGATTTTTACTCTCGCGAATTCGCGTTTTCATTCGTAAGTTTTCGGTGACGCTTGAAGAGCTTTCTACCGTGTGGTTTCGCCGGGAGAGACATAAGGTAAGTGTAATTAATTATATTCTTCCAGTGGATTATTTGCCACTCCCTGCTAAACACTGCTGAGCTGGCTCGCATGGTATCCTGGTTTCAAGTTAAGAATTTCCATCGTTACGTCAGTTCCAGGTCGTTGCTTATAGTATTTATTGAGCAAATTTCACCGTAATACCTAAGGGTGGTAGTTATGTGCCTTATGACTTCATTTGCGGTAGGCAGAGAATTAGGCGTTTACGGATGAAAGCACTCACCGCAAGAAATAGTAGTGGGTCGGATAGTGGTGGTGAAGCTCCGGAAATGGTTCCGCCGGCATCCGTTAATGATGCGTGTGCCCCGGAGGTAGCTGGGATTGTAGGCGATTTGGAGGGAGGAAGTGGTTCTGAAGGTGAAGGCATGCAGCGAGGGTCTGGGGAGAGTAAGAGGCGGCTGTCATCTTCATTACCTCACTTCCTTTCCCATTCAAACTCTGCGATAACTCCTTTCCTCTCGGCTCCCACGATTCCCCACCACCCAACCCTGACAGGAAGTGCTGACACGGGCACGTAAGGTAAGACATCTTTCTTAAGAACGTGAGCCTGCTACGAACCTGAGAATAACATAAAAACGCTTACCAGATGGAGATGACAGCGCGCGAGTAAGTCGGCGAGTGTGCACTAACAAGGGAAGATTAAAGAGTGATTGTTGACGACATGAGTTGTTTCCTTTTTCTGTGCGATTTTCCCGATCAATCCCCGGGCGACGACGACGAGAGGGCCTTGTCGACTTACAACTTGGTGTCAGAAGTGGGACGAGAAAAGTACCTCGGAATACTCGGCCGACAGCATTGATACTGACGATTCCAGTGCCACTTTCTATTTCGAAGACTTCCGCAGAGCCCTCGCAGAGTGGGCTGCAGATGGCGTGGTAATGACTAAGGTAAATGATTTGCTGCATTTACTTAGGAAAGCCCCCAGCTTGAGAGCCCTGCCGGCCGATGTGAGGACCTTGCTGAAGGCTCCCAAATCGATTTCATCAAAAGTGATTGGAAGTGGCACTTACTCCAACTCGGCATTAGGAAGTCTATGGCCAACTTGCTCAACATTTACCCCTGTATTGGTGATTGTGACTCGTCACAGTTGCAATGCAACATCGATGGTCTCCCGCTATCAAAAAGCTCGGGAAGCCAAGTGTGGCCTACATTAACGTGCCTTGAGGATTTCCCTGCCATTTCACCTTTTGTTGTGGGACTCTATCGTGGTTATGAGAAACCCCAGTCATGCAACGAGTTTCTGTTTGACTATAAAGAGGAAATTATTTCTTTGAAAAATGATGGGATTCAGCATAGACGAAAAGTTATTAACGTGAAAGTTTTCTGCTATGTTTGTGATGCCCCTGCTCGGGCCTTTGTGGCGCAGATAAAATCGCACACTGGATACTCCAGCTGTGGCAAATGTTGAGCTCACGGAGAGTATTAAAAAAAATAAAGTGGTTTTCAATGAGGTTAATGCCCCACGTGGGAGTGATGCCAGCTTTTCCCAGGGGGATGATGAGGCCCATCATATAGGAGTGTCTCCCCTCCTTAGGATCCCTGGCATTAGGATGGTGCTGAGTTTCCATTTGAATAGATGCACCTCATTTATTTAGGGGTGATGAGGAAGATGATGGTGTCATGGATAAGTGGTTTTCATGGATTGCGGCTTCCATCCAGAAGCATTGCCCTTCTCAACCAGAAGATTTTGGGAGTCCAAAAGTGCGTGCTCAATGATTTTTCACGGAAGTCCAGGCAATAAGTGAGTTGCTAAAGTGGAAAGCCACCGAATTCAGAATATTCCTGTTATATCCTGGTCCATTTCTGATGAAGGATGTTTTACCCCCAGCTGTGTACTACCATTACCTCTCCTTGCATTATGCTATCCGTATCCTGGCAACTGAAGCTTAAAAGGAGAATTCAAGTTATGCAGGCAAATTACTAAATTATGTGGTGTCACATTATGGGCAGCTCAACGGCTTTGAAAATGTGACGTAAAATGTGCATGGTTTACAGCATGTTGTTGATGACTTTAGAGTGCATGGACCACTTGACAAATTCAGTGCATCCAAGTTTGAGAATGAACTGCAACGCATCAAAAAACTTGTTAGGAAGCCAAACAGAGTTCTTCCTCAAATAATTAAGCGGCTACAAGAAAAATCATTCCTCCAACCAAATGATTTACTAGGTGATAAGTGTAAGTTTGGCTAAATGAAGGACTGTCACAACCTACCTTTAGGTTTGGAGGGACCCAGCTATCATTATGTAGATTGAAAGGGGCGGAGGATAGCAAGAGCTCCACCAGACAATTTTTTTGTCATGAGTGATGGCACTGCAGTTGTTGTAACTGTCATTGCCAAGAAAAATGGTAAAATTTGCTTAGTGGGTGAAATTTTCACCAAAATTAACGATGCATACACTTCACTCGCTCCTTCAGGAAATGTTGGTGTTTTCGTTGGCAGTGGTTTAGGGAGCTCAGGATCATTTTTACTATCTGACGTTCGAGCGAAAATGATGATGCTTCCACTATATCCTCTTCCTGAATGTTAGCAATTCTATCTTGCTGAATTGCTCTCATAGTGTATGCTTTTATTGTATGGTATGTTGACTAATAACGTTATTATGAACACCAGTCCCAGTATACAATAGTTTTTCTTTGAATATAATATTTTAGTAATCGATTTTTTTCACTATTTCAGGATGCCATGGCAAGTGGTGGAATTTCTCCCACATGGAGGATACAGTGGGTTAACCGTTCAGGCAGTTCCCTCGCCTTGGGTGAGGCTCAACCGAGACAAAATAGTTTGTCACTACCCCAGGGACAGCTATAATTGGGCAGCTGTCTCTCGGGCTATTAAGACTGCATCTCCACCTAGTGATGGGTGAAATGTAATCGATGTAAAATTCTGTACACATCCACTTGGTGAGTTAGTAAAATAATATTTATATTAATGAGTTTAAGGGGGGAATAACAATTTATGCAGGCAAAGTAAGTGCACCTTAAACTATTTCCTTACGAATCATTATTTCATTTATTATTTTTTTATACTGAGTTAGATTTAATTTACTTCGCTTGACTAACAATAATGTGCTTCATCATGTGTATGTGATAATATAGGGAACTGTTGTGTCTGTCTCGCTCCAGTATCAATAACTCACCACAATATATTTGTGACTTTGTGACATTGTGTATTTGCAACCATGGTGACATAGTAAAAATTCTTCTTCCAGAAACTTAAAGAAGCCATTGCCATTGAGCGAAAAATGGTAGAGTGTGATGACACTGACTTGGAGGCATTCTTCAAAGTGGAAATGCGTAATATTGGAAGAAGGAGAAGAACTCCAAAGAATTGGAGATATCCCAATGAGAGCTCGTCTGAGGTAGATGATGAAGAGGATAATGTCCCACCTGGTAAACATTAGCATTTTTCGTGAGGTTCTCTTGCTCTGGCTAGTGGACACGTATATGTAATATATAAACAATTTTTTTTGCAAATGCATAGGTCTCCGCTAAGAAGGTGAAGGTGAAAACGGTTTCCATTGGAAACAAGAAGCCAGAAGTGGCTACAAAAGGTGTTCAATGTGTCCGTGCGCAATGTGATAAGGGAGTCCGAGTATCAGGATCTGGGCTCCCTTGTCACACTGATTTGCAAAATAAGCAGGTCATGGGTATGTCATGCTATTAATTTCTTGGAAGTTGTGAGCTCACCATAGCTTCCATAGGACTACCTAATTGCTATCATTTTCAATCCATAGACTTCCTTGCTTCCGTGAAAAATGATGTTTTGGAGGAGGTGAGGGACCTAAGTAGAAAGCTTGCCAGGCACATTCTAGAGGACAGTGATGCCATGACGGAGGTGAAGAACAAGCTAATTGACCTAGAAAGTCGCATTGTTGGACTGCCAGGCATACGATCTATGGGAGTGAATTTAAGGATATGCATTTATTACCTATTACTGATGTGGGTGACCTCTTAAAATTAGAGGAAACACTTGAGGAGAATATTGAATATAGGGAGTATTTGGTAGGTATTCCAATTAAATTGTAAACTGTTTTGTATTTTTAGTATTTGAGTGGCAATTTGATCATAACATAAGCATTTCTGTGGCTCTTATGATACCATGGATGAACATTGTAGTGTATTCTTAATTTCCTCGTTTTCATACTATTTTTCAGTCTAGTTTCTTGAAGGACAGGTCATCCAATATGATGTTTATATGTACACATCATAACCAGATGAGGGCTGGGTTGAATAAAACCGTTAATGACATGTGCTCAACCCTGATGTCAAATGAGCTAGCAGTCCACTTCTGCACGAAAGGCACATCAGAGGAGAAAATGGCGTTTGAGGTCCATTTCAGCTCAATCATAAATGTGATATTTGGTAAGTGTATTACAGTTATATTCGATTTAAGTATGTATGCCATAGTTATATTCTCCTAATCAAGTGGTGAAGTTGAATATATATCTGTGTAATCGTTAATTAATCGCATCATTGACGCTCTTTCTTAAGGGTTTGATAATTTATAATGTTTTAACTATGCCATTTTAAAATGAAAATTCTACCATAATAAGTTATTTATTAGTTACTCCACTTATGCTTAATAAGTAGAAAACCCTAGCAGTACACATATTTCCAAATATTCACCACATTGTTTTTTAGCTTTGCAGAGAGTTTGAAGGCCAAGAATGTGCCTGGAGCACTGCTCGATCTTAAATGCGTTAAGAGAAGCATTGGAGAGTGGTTTCGGGTTTCCAAATGTGTGACTGATGAAGGGAAAAACAAAAGGGAAGTCTGTAACGAGAAACAAGCGATGGAGAATGATGACCAGTACTGAATCCCAAGCATGGAGCGAGTGTGTTTCTATAATCTTAAGTTTAGCCAAATCATGGCTACCTTGTTTTGTAAAATATTTGTTTTCATTTTCATTTGATTTCATGTTATTCCATATAGTTTAACCATATCATAGCTGATCTATTTGTCAACTATTCGCACGAAGGTTTCTATTGAAAATAGTGAGCATTTGGAAACGTAACCGATATTTTGCATCCTTTGCATTTTTCTTAACTGAATTATAATTTGGATTTTTTGGCCTTGTACCAACTCCTGCTGTTATGGAACTATGCCCAAGTGAATCCCATGCTTGAAACTATTTTCCATTAACTACTGAAATGATAGGTGGTACTTTAATTCGTTAAACCAAATTCTTTAAACTTATTTTTAAGTATATTTGTTTAACACTTTTATGTAGTTATTACTTAATGCTATCATTTGATGATTTGTTAAAATACATATATGTACATTGATTCTCATTCCCCTGGCATGTTCCTATATCACATATTCAGATTTAAGTCCAAAAAATTGAATGTGTAGCCTTAATGTACTTTTAGTATAATTTATTTATGATTTATAACTTATAAATATTACTAATTTCATGTTCCCAATTTTTGTTAACATATTTAGCTATTAAAAAAATTGATGTTGAAGTTGTTCCGGGTTTCCCACCGGGTTCTCCATCTCTGCCGACGTTTCGATCCCGATGGAAAACCATAATGACGATGAACGATACGGTCATCGAAACGTCGGCAGAGATGGAGAACCTCCCCGGTGGGAAACCAGAAACAACTTCAACGTCATCATACGCCGGAAAACCTCAGATCTATAAAAAATATATGCAATGTCCATTTGGGAATTATCATTCCCTTGTTCACATTTGAATTTCCCGCTCGAAGAAGAATCTTCATTTAGCGGTGTTTGGGAGGGAATTGCTGTTGTATGGCTTGTGCTCTGAAACTGTAACTCCACAAGTGGCCATTTTGACAAGTATCAATATTGTTGGATTATGTTTGGCAAAGAAATTCTGTGACTGTTTTTATTCTGTCTCATTCCCCAGTCAACAACAACCAGGTAATTGAGTAGTTATTTATTTGCTCTAATGAATTTATTGCAGTGATATGCATCTGTTTGTCATATATTACAGGGTTCTATCTGTTTCCAGTTTGTCTAAATTTAGCTTAACTTATAAATTTCTCATTCCCCTGGCTTTCATTCCCCTGCCAAAAACTTGACAGGGGAATGAGAATAACACCGGTTTGGCTGGCTGGGTTGGCTGAAGTCATTACTAGAAAAGTACAAAAAAGAGTCTATCGGAAAAATGTGAGAAAAACTAATAAAAAGGACAAGAAATCTGAATCACGGTCATCCTGAAATACTAGCACATTTGGAGTCAATTTTCAAAGTACTACATTCTCTAAAACCAAACCTCAGAATCCTTCACTTCTTGTCTGATAGTCCCAGCAGCCAGTACCGGAATAAGTTATTATTTTTCCTTTTTTCTCATTAAATCAAACAGTACTTTCCGAAGCTACAGCTATCAACATGGAGTTACTACGAAGCTGGCTACGGGAAGGATACCCCCGATGGCATTGACGGAACGATGAAATGAACTTCTGATAGATTAGTGTCAGAGGGTAAGGATGTTGACACTTTTGAACATTTATTTCAGTTATTGAAATAAAATTTTCGTAGCATGGACTCCTTTGTTGTCACTCAATATGATAGTAATAGCGTTAACGGGAAGATCGACATGGCCTCAGTTATACCTTTCAGAGGAACAATGCAAGTGCATTAACTAGTGAATACACACACTGAACCGTGCTTCAAATGAAGTCGATGAGTTGTTCTACAAGTTTGCAAACCCAGAAAGACGACTTACCAAACTACAAGTGTAGCCACAACACGATTGGAACAATTTATTACCCTAAAAAAATGATCCAAAAAAGTGACTGCATGGAAGGTACGAGCAGAGCATACCAATTTGTACTTCCTGGAACGGATCATGAAAACCAACCGCAAGATGGTAAAGAGCTGAAGAAAAAAGCTTCTGTTAGCGGAGAAAACAGGCCTGAAAAAAGTACAGAAAAGTTATCTAATATTGTATATTGGAGAGACATTTAAGCAGGAAACAAGTTCGAGTCAACAGGTAAAATTTTAGACTACTTTTGGCATCATATGCTAGGCAGTCCAGCTACACCTTGTCCGGTAGTGTCCACAAATATCCACAGGGAAGAATGACGCCTCGGTAGCTTTCGTAGTCGGACGTGTTTCTACCGAGTTCTTATGTGACGGGAACGCGAAAGCTCGACCAGCGAGCGAGACCTCGTTCGCCGGCACTCCTTCGGCTTCGGCCCCCGCTCAGGCGCCCTGTCCCAACCATGGCGACTGAACGACGAAGCACCCTCCTCCTCACGACGGAAGAAAAGGACGATTATCCCTCACCACTTGAGGTCTACATTTTCTTAACGGAAACGCTGGGCCACGTGGATGAAGATATCTACGGAATCCAATTTGATTTTAACAGAAGAATTGTTTTTGTGAAACTACATACCGAAGAAAGAATGCAGATAATCATGGAAGATGGACCGAGGCGTCTGCCCTTTCCATCAAGAGGAAACGAGAGAACAAAGTGCTCCATCGCGAACACAGCCGGAACACCTGTCTCAGTAAAAATCATTGGTCTCCCCTTCGAGATTGGAATGGAGAAGATATCGAAGGAATTATCCCAATTTTGAAAGGTGCAAAGAGTAGTAGAGATGCGTTTTTTGGGGTGCGTCGACAGCAAGGTCATTTGCACCGCTCATAGTTCCCTTGCCTTAAGGAAGCTTATTGGGTTCTATTAAGCGCTTTCAACAAAAATAGGGTATTCCATTGTACGAGGTCACAAGAGTTTAATTATTCCGGTGTTGACGATATATTGCATTACATTATTAATATTATCTAGATTATTACCCTGAATGGTTCGTATATCTTGGTTTCCAACTAGTTCCCTGCGTTCAAGAGAGTATTTAGTACATTCCTCCACAACGTGTCTCACAGTAAGGATGCAATCACAGCTATCAAAGCAAGGAGGTTGTTTCTCTTCGGTGGAGAGGTATGCATGTGTGAGCGCGGTATGACTAATTCTAAGCCTAGTGAGGGCGACCTCTTCCCTACGACTATTCCTGGCAGAGGTGGACCAAGCGGTCGTCTCTACTTTGATGTTTCTTAGTTTATTGCCAGCGATATTATTCCACACCTCTTGTGATTGCTCCATGCATATTCTCTTCAGTGCGGCTCTTAGATCGTCCGAGGAGATCCTATCGAAATCGATGTTGGTTTCACTAAGTGCCTTCTTCGCTGCAGCATCCGCTATCTCATTGCCTCGAATTCCGACATGCCCCGGGATCCACATGAAAGAAATTGTAATGCCCTTCCTGCTCAAAGAGTAGAGGGTATCTTGTATGGACTGCACCAAGGGATGAGAGGGGTAGTAATCTGAAATGGCACGGAGTGCACTTAAGGAGTCTGAGCAGATTAAATAGGACTTGCGTAAAGATATATTTTCCAGAGCATATTTTATGGCAAGAAGTTCTGCGTTGTATATACTGCAGAGCGGGTTGAGTTAAGCTTGGATCGTGCCGCCATAATAAGGAATGAAGGCGCAGGCACAAGCTGATTCGGATTTTGAGCCGTCAGTATAAATGAGTATAAGCCGCGGTTTGCGTTCGAGAACTTCTTTAAAAAGGAGCTTGTACTCCAAATCCAAAGTGGAGGACTTAGCTCCCCGCGCTAAAGAAAAAATAACGTCTGGTCGTGGAATGACCCACGGCGGGTTAGCTGAGCATCCTTGGAGGATGATGTCGGGTAGCCGAAACTCAGCTTCATTCATGAAATTACGAAATCGCACGCCTAAAGGCTTCGTAGATCTTGTCCTACGGTTAAAAACATCCATAAATCTAGGTTTAAAAATTGCATTAAAACAAGGGTGATCTTTTAATGATAAAATTTTGGCAGCATAATTGCACATTAAAATATTTCTCCGGATGGATAACGGTGGTTCTCCACAGTCAGCGTAAATACTAGTAATCGGGATGGTCCTGAACGCACCAGTGGCCAGCCGGAGGCCAGTATTGTGTACTGTCGTCAAAGGTCTTAAATAGGACTCTCGGGTCGAAGAGTAGGCAACCGATCCATACTCAAGTTTAGACCTCACCAAAGCTCTATACAACATGAGCATCGTGGTTCGGTCAGCACCCCATGTCGTACTTGCTAAAACTCTCATTACGTTCAAATTTTTAAAACATTTGTCCCGGACAATAGAAATGTGGTCGCGCCAATTCAACCGAAAGTCAAATGTCAGCCCTAAAAAACGAATCGTCTGCACAAAAGGTAGCTTCTTTCTGCCGAGGAACAGGGATGGTATAGGGAATATTCCACGTAATCGGTAAAAGTGCATTCATTTTGTCTTCTCAGTCGAGAATCGAAGACCATTGCAGTTGGACCACTTCTCGATTCGAGTGAGGGTCATCTGAATTTGCGTCGTAGCGGAATGGAGCGTGGTTGCCCGGCAAAAAACTGCCAAGTCATCAACGAATAAGGATCCAATTACCGGAGGTATTGTGCATTCCTCAATGCTGTTAATTGCGATACCAAACAGCGTGACGCTTAAAATGCAACCTTGAGGAACCGCATTTTCTTGGGTGCGGGAGCTTGACAGGATGTTGTGGACCCTAACTATAAAGACCCGTTCTTCTAGGAAATTCCTGATAAAAGTTAAAAGGTTGCCCCTAAAGGCCGTATCACACTAGCGACTGCGGCCGGCGCTGCGGCTGCGACCGCGACTGCGACTGGCCCGTCGACCAATCAGAGCGAGGCAGTCGACGCTGCGACTGCGACTCCGAAGAATAGCCGACCGGCTATTCTTCTGAGTCGCAGTCGCAGCCAATCAGAGAGCTCCATTTCAATCTCGCGCGCTTGCGGCAGACATGTTTGTTTGTTTTGGTTACCGTAGCGAGGGAAGTTCAAGAAGGTTATAAGATAACGCTGAGATAATTTCGGATTTTTAAAGTGAAGATGGAAGCCCAGTATATTGGATATTGCACCCGAGTACACAGGTGAATGAAAATGAAGTACGTTTTAACATATTTTAGGAACATTTTCAACAATTGCTGCTCTCTATCTATTCTTTGGGCTTTCGTAAACAAACAAGCCACAAGCAGAAACGTTCATACGTGCGCATGCGCGATCGTGGCGTCGGCCGCAATGTGTGATGGGGTGCAGTCGCAGCCGCAGCCGAAATCGCGGTCGCAGTCGCTAGTGTGATACGGCCTTAAAACCCCATTCATGCAGAGTTTTTAAAAATTTGTGTCGCCATAATCGGTCATAGGCTTTTTCTATATCGAAAAATACTGCTATGACGTGCTGTCGGAGCAAAAAGGCTTCATGTATGAAGTTGGTGCTTCTGAAGAGATGATCCGTTGTCGATCGGTTGCGGCGTAAACCACATTGAATTTTGGAGAGAAGGTCTCGGCTTTCCAGATACCAAATTAGGCGTCGGTTAACCGTTCTCTCCATTATTTTACAGAGGCTACTTGTTAGTGATATGGGGCGGTAGCTCCCAGGATCGCTGCGAATCTTACCCTGTTTAAGGACAGGGATGACAATAGATTCCCGCCATGCATCCGGGAAAGATCCATCATACCAGATCTGGTTGAACGTTGACAATATATCAGCAAAAGCCTTAACGGGGAGATTCCGTAGGAAGGCAGAGTGGATGTTATCGCCACCTGGAGCTGTATTCTTTGAGCATGCGATTGCAGCTTCGAGTTCCCATAGACTAAAGACATAGAAGGTTCAAAGAATATGGGAGAGTACATGGGGAAGCCACCGCCTGCAAAGGTTCTACACAGGTACGAGATTAGCCCGCGTGGTGACAGACAGCAACATACCTTCTGTCGCGTCACGGGGCCGTTGTGTCCCGCCCGAAATGCAATTCATGCAGGGCCGGAACTGAGCCTTACATTTACGACGAGAAATAATGAGAAAAGAGAAATGAGGTACTGGAAACCAAAAATTAAATAAAGTGAACGGAAGAAATGACGGGGGTGGAAAAGAAAATAAGTAAGGGAATCCCGCCTTACCTTGGCTTCCGCCTAACACTGCACCCCATGCGTCCGTCCAACAGTTGATCCTCGCCCGAGCTGTGGCGAGATAAAAACGTGTCTTCGCCTCGACATCAGGCGAACGAAAGCTGTCCTCTTCGCCTGGACACAAGCGAAGGAATGAATACCGGTGCCGCAGGCCTGCACTGTTCTTCCTGGGCTTCTCAAGCCCTCTTTAGGCGAAAAAGTACGGCACAAAACAAAAAAATCAAGGCAGGCGGGAAAAAGAAGAAAGGAGGGAAATTCAAATGAAAAGAAAAGAAAACATAAGGCTGTTCCGGCCCGAACACCTTCTTTTATTAAGGTTTGCGGACAACGTGCTCTCATAATATTCGAGGGACAGAAGCATACGTGCGCAAGATGCAGTCAAGTCGGCCACGAGAGGAAATACTGCCCACGGAACACCAGCGGAAGAAGTTGCGCAGAGGCAATGGCTGCCCCACTCTCTTCCGCAAGGTTCCTGGATGTAAGGTCCTTGGAAGACGCAGCACGATGCCTTATCGCACTTAAGACCGCACCGAGAGACGAATTTCCAGCTTTACCCTCGAGGCCCCATTGGACCAGCCGCACATTGGGCTAGAATCGAAAAATGCTGGACAAAACCTCAAAAAGGATTTGAGTGCGGAATTGGAAACTTTGCACAGTTGTTGCCAATACATCATTGCATTTTTTGACGCAAACCATTTTTCATAGGTTACTTTTTAAAACAAATTACTTGGCCTCAAAGTTGAACAAATTTCGTAAAAATTGCCCCCATCGATTTTTTTTAAATTCAGCATGTTAAAATTAATGCCACACCTTCTGTTGTAATTCAATAGAAACCAAAATTTACAATACTGTTAACACTAGAAGGCCGAAGGGGTCAAATTTGACCCCTCGGCGTTTTTAAATTGCTGACGATTTCTTAATTTTTTTCTGATTGAATTGAATTTTTGTGACTTTTCATCTTTTATGACAAGACGTGAACACGGTGAATTTCATAAAAAACGGTTGAACGGTTAATTTGGAAATTTAACTTTTACCTTCGAGCCCGGAGGGGTCAAATTTGACCCCCTCCCTGTGATAGAGTTTTCAACGTTCCCATTTCTTTGCATCATAGCTATTATACTATAAATGTGTTTTTGAACTGTTTGAAAATACTCTAATGAAACACGATCTCATCTCTCTATACCTTCTAAGTCGTAAAAGTCCATATTTTACTCCTTAGCCACATCAACATGCTTGTTTTGCATTTCCTCTCTGATGTTTACTTGAAATATCAGTCACCGTGGTGTTTGAATTGAAACTTGATATTCGTTGAGTGTGTTCATACTTTCAATGTGTCTATTCCTTCAATTTGAAGCTTACTCATTCACAAGTCCGCGTCGTTGATTTTGAAATCTGATAGTTTTTTACTTGGCAGGCGGAGTGTTGACTGGCGAAGTTTTTTGATGCTTAGTGAGCGTCGATTTGAAACTTTGTCTCTGCGTGGTGATGGTGATTACATTTTCTCACATCATTTGTTCTCATATTTCTACTACCTACCATTCAGTGTTTGTTTCAAAAGCCAGTCGAAGACGAGCACTGTTGGAAGGTGGACTTGTCGACAGCGAACTTCACTCGTTGTCCGTGTTCTTAGCTATGGCTCGGAAAGGATTATCCCACGAGGAGCTTCTCGCAGCCTTACAGGACATAAGTGGAAATGAATCGGGTTCTGATTGTGGTTTAGGGGAAGATAGTGATTCGAGTAGCGACGAAGAACCTTTTTTGCTGACAAACCATTCCATCCCATCTTCCGAATCGGATTCAGATGTCCCCGATACAAGGTTGGAAGACAGCAGTGCACCCCCTCAGCAAGATCTAAGGAAAAATACTATTGAGCATGGTAAGTAATTTGAAATAACATGAGAATGTGATGTACTAAAAATAGTACTGGTAGATATTTATTTCTTTCCTTGAAATTATTTTTCAGAGAAAAGGAAGCTTTTAGAAGGAAGCAGGGGCCGTGCGGTTCGAGGAAGTAGGGGCCGCCGAGGGATCGGAGCTGTTCGGAGAGCAACGAGCCTACGAGGACATCTAAAAAGTCGTGGGAGTCGTGGAGGTTATGTCATGACGACAGCTTTAGATACCACGGATTCGCAAATGTGTCTCCCAAGAGGTAAAGAATCGGAGGGAGAAAATGGCATAGGTACTATTCTATATGCCGCAGATGGTAGTGAGTGGAGAGTAGTGCCCCCAAATGAAGGTCTTCCTGGGAGGCTTGCGAGACAAAATGTGTTCGTGGATAGGGCAGGACCCACAGCGCATGCCAAGCGCTTTATAAATGAAACTTGCTCGAGCGCCTGGAGGCTGATTATAGACGAAAAAATTCTCAGGATAATAAAAAATTGTACCGAAACAGAAGCTCGAATGAAGCTTGGAGATCAAAATTGGTCTGTGACATTAGAGGAGCTAGATGCTTTTTTAGGAATTTTCTATTTGAGAGGAGTCCTCGGGGCCAAATCTCTTCCCATAAAATCATTATGGTCAGTGAAGTGGGGTTTGTCCTTATGCAAAGCCGCAATGTCTAGAGACCGTTTTCAAGAAATTTTGCGTTTTCTTAGATTTGACATAAAATCAACAAGGCCAAGTAGACTGGCTACAGACAAATTTGCGCTTATATCCGAGGTGTGGAGCAATTTCATTGAAAATAGTCAGGCATGCTACATTCCAGGGCCCTACGTAACAATAGATGAACAACTTTTCCCCACAAAAGCCCGTTGTCCATTTTTGCAATTTATGTCAAGTAAGCCGGATAAGTACGGGCAAAAATTTTGGCTAGCTGTGGATAAGGATAAAAAGTATATCATAAATGCTTTTCCCTATCTAGGAAAAGATGATTCCAGGCCAAATGATATGCGTCTCGGAGATCACGTGGTGCTACAGTTGATTTCCCCCTACTTAGGAAAAGGAAGGAATATAACTTGTGATAGTTTCTTTACTTCTCTTTACCTCGCAGAGACTCTGAGGAGTAAGAACACTAGTGTAGTTGGAACTATCAACAGATCTCGAAGGGAGATCCCTTCTGAAATCAAAACCTGTCGCATGCAGCTGCACGAAACTAGAGTTCTGAAAAAGGATAATGTCACACTCACCGTATATCAAGGCAAGAAAAATAAAAATGTTCTTATAGTAAGTACTATGCACCCAAATGTGACCGTTAATTTAGGTTCTAAACATAAACCAGAGACAGTTTTATTTTATAATGAAAACAAATACGGCGTAGATATAGTAGACCAAATGGCGAGGCTTTATTCAGTAAAGCCTGCAGCTCGACGTTGGCCTCTTCACACTTTTAGCAACATTCTGGATCTCGCTGGGATAAATGCTTGGATTCTCTTTAGAGAGGTAAACAATTGTAAGATCTCTCGCCGTAAGTTCCTTCTTACTCTCGTAGAGGAGCTAACAGCTGCTAACACCCTCGCACGTCAGGGGCCATCGCAGATCGAGGACGATGATAATCTGTGTGAAGCAAGCGCGAAGCGCAAGAAATGTCAAGTGCGTTTGAAATGTAAAAAGGATGCTAAGGGATTCCTAATTTGTAAAACTTGTAGGAAACATGTGTGCAACAAATGTATTTTTTTAGAGCGAAAGGTTGTTACATGTGTGGGCTGTCAAAGTAATTGATTCTCTTCTAAGGATGCACAGCAGCTGAATTTAGTTCCGTGATGTATGGTTCCCCTTGAATGTAATCATGGCTTATAAAAATAAAAAATTGTAAAAAAGTATGATTTTTATTGTCATTTGAAATAATACTCAGTTAACCAATATAAAATATGTTTTTCTGTACTTGTAGTCTAAAAAGCGGTTAATAGTCTTGACAAATAACTGAAAAAAAAATTAAAATGAGGACCTTCTGGCATTCATGAGAAATAGGTTCTCACAAGAATAGTTTAAAAAAGAGAAAATGTTATAATAATACATCTGATTGGAGAATAAAGTCGTTATTTACAAGTATTATGTAATCCCTAATGAATAGCATAGCATAAATCCCATGAAATAAATGGATGAGTCAGAAAAAAATAAGGGGGTCAAATTTGACCCCTCCGGCCACCAAGGTTGAGCGAAATTGCCGTCCTCCTAGTGTTAAGCGGTTTATTATCGTTAATTTTCGTCAAATTTCACCATTCAGTTGTAGTATTTGTGGCCAATACGTTACGAGATACGGAACTCTAAACTCCGAGTCAAAGATGCGCCGTCACTAGCCTCCTTCCAAAGTCGGGGCGCCCAAAATCAACCCTCGACTACAGGCCGATAGCGCTCCTCAACAGCGACTATAAAATATTGGCGCATGTGCTTAAAAGCCGCACGATCGAGCTTACGGACCTTGTTTTGTCTCCGTTACAATTTGCTATCTCAAGGCAACGAAACATAATAGATGCCGCCTTACTCATCCGAGATACAATTCTATCTGCATCCGAAATGGAAAAAGACCCTTGCTCCATACTTGCTGTAGACCTCAGGAAGGCCTTTGAGTTTGTTCGCGTTCAATATATTGTTGAAATAATGAAACGCATGCTCTTCCCCAATAAATTCATTGGCTTCATCAGCACTCTGTATTCAAAAGTGAATGCTAGCATTAAATTAAACAATGCCCTAACCTCGGTCGTTGAAATAAGGAATTTCGTCAGACAGGGTCAAACAAATAAATAAACAAGAACTTCCGTTGATTTCGCGCCATGTGTTTTCGTCATTGACGACATAGACCACGCCGATTTTTGGATCACGGAATAGTGCGCGTGTGATAGTGCGGTAGCTGTAGTAGTACGGAGTAGTACAGCATTTTCAGCGTGAATTTTTTGGTTTGAGTGAAGAGAGCACTTGGGTAAGTTGAGTCTAACCAGTTACTGGTTGACAGTTTAAGCCAATTCGAGTGGCTTTCAATTCATATCATCGTTATTTTTCTTAGTGCAAGATGAATCTGATTCCGGAGGATTCCGAAGACTCCATGTGCAGCGTCTCTTCCCGGAGCGCACGAGAATTGAAGCACAGGGCCTGCTTTTACCTTTATTCCGACGGGAGTACAGGGATTACGAAGGATGTAGGATCCCGTATTAAGACGGAGGCGATAATTGGAGGGGAGTACGAGGTACTGGGGGATGGTGTGCCGGAGAGAGGTTTAACTGTAGCAGTTGGTGGTAAGTTACAATTTTCTGAAAATTTTTAATGCCATGTACATCTATCAGTAGTTTGTTTTCACGATACCCTCGTGGAACGGCGAGATGTGCCGTGTTTATATACGAACTGTTATTAACCTGTTTAAGGAAAACTTTCGGATATTAAAGAATGGCAGAAAGAATTTGAGAAGCTTCTCAAGAAAAACAATTCGTCCCCGAAAGAGGCGGCGGAGAAGCTCATGGGCAAGGCGCAGGAAGGGGCTAAAGGCGGGATCAGGAAGAGGAGGGCGATGAAATCTAAGAATATGCGCCCCCCGTAAATTTTCCTGGGAACGGAGACCCCCTCTCCCATTCCATTGGCATATCTCGGGGAGGAAAATCCCCTAAACTTCAACTTCCCAGCTCGTGCAGGTGCAACTCCTGTGCCAGTGCCTGCGGAAAGTGGCATGAAAGAGGCCTGCGTAATCAATGAGACGAATACCCTGATGTAATTGGATGGCCTACCCCCTAGGGTATCAACTAACACAGTTGGCGAATGCCGGTATGTCGTTGTGTTTAGAAAACATCTGGAATACTTTATCCGTATAATGGCTAGTCTCTCGTGTTATTTGATCCATGCATCGCTAAAAATTAGCATCCGTTCCTTTCCAGTTGACGACATGGAAAGGGGGGACATTTTGCTCAGGCATGCAAGGAAGTATTTAAGAAACACACCTTCGGATGATTCGGTAAGCCACCTTTCTGCGTAATATTTATCTCGAGATTTTCAAACGTTCTAAAGTTCAATACTTAATGCCTCTTTCATTGTTTTAGGTTTTGCTGCACCCTGGCTTCAATGTTTATATAAAAAAGGTGATAAAATTGGGACGCTCAGCAACGGGACGACCCCGAAAAGGTTTCAGGAGGAGTTACTGATGAGGCTATTTGGGAAGGAGTATATAAGATGCCACTCTGAAATAGGCCAGTCCAAAGGGGGGAATTCTGCAGCATGCAGAGCCACAATGGACGCTATTGTTGGTAATTACTATGGTGGCTACTTTCAGAGTGCTGTACTTGCATACATTAACAATGCTTTCTTATGCTTTGTGAATGTTCCTGTGGCCTAATTATTATGCTTGTTTCTTTAGCTATAAATCGATGATAAAAAAGTAGAGCATAATAAGTAGCTTGTCAAATATTTTTAATTCAATGACAATAAAAAAATTTCTCTCTATATTTATGCCTCAATAAGAGTATTACAACATTGTTTCTGTGCTCACTATTAGTACATAGCTTGACTTTTCACCATGGAGCATAGCATGATTATACTATTTGGAATTTTGATATTTCGTTACAGCTTACGTGAATACAAAATTGAAAGGGGAGGTGGTGCCCAGGCTCTCAATGACATTCGACAATTTGGCGAAAAATCTTAGGGTGAGCAGTGTTTACCAAGTAGGAAAATACAGATACACCTCACAGAAAAGGTAAAGATTGTATCAATTATTTGATATGTATCACTGAAAGCATACATTTGCTAGAATAAATTTTCATTCAGTGAACTTTTCTTTTAAGAAGAGTTTATCAGTTTGTATCACAACACATAAATTTCAACTACACCATAAATTCATCTCCATTGACCAGAGTTACGACGATGAAAGATTTGGGCATTATAACCGATTCCAAACTAAACTACTCCGACCACATTGGGTGCTTTCCATTCATTGACACACGTCGACACAAGTCGACTTGCGTCGCGGTTTTCGTGTTCCATTCGGTGTGTGTGGCCGACTGTTGTGACACAAGTCAACAAACGGTAACGCACAGGAATAGGAGAGTTATAAACAAATGCCGCGAGCCGACACAAGTCGACTCATGAGTCGCATGAATGGAAAGCACCCATTCAGACTAAAAAAGAAAGCCATGTCTCTGTTAGGCCTTCTTTACCGCTTCACGGAAATTAAGGATCCCATTGCACTCCATCCCTATTTCTCAACGATTGTCCTTCCCTTAGCTTTGTATTGCTCTCCAATTTGGTCCATGTCAGCCCCGAATAACCTAAAATCCCTCGATTGCATCCCCCACTTCTTTGCCAAAATAGTTAGGCATAGAATCCCTCACTTACGCAATATGTCCTCTGATGCTGTATTGTCTTCTCTTTCCTTGTCTAATCTGCAGAATCTCAGACTTAAAACGGACTTCAACTTTCTACACAACATAGTGAACTCGACTTTTGACTGCCCTGAACTCCTCTCTGTTGAATTTTAGAATACCGACTCATTCCACCCGCTCGCTCTCCCTACTCCATCTGACTATTCCCAGAATTTCCCTGACCAAGCGCTCACCTTCATATCGCCTCTCCTCCCTCCTAAATTCGTTCCCTCCTTTCATTGATCCTTTTTACCTGTCACGCAAAAAATTCACCGCACACGCTTTGACTCATATGTCTGCTAATTGAATGTTATACTTCCCTACTGGTTAATTCTTTGTTTGTTTTTATATTGTTATTGTATTGTGTCTAATTCATGTATGTCATTGTTAAAAGTTTCACTGTAAATTGGCGTCACGGCTGTATGTGAAATTTACTTAAAGAAATAAATAAAAATCCCCTCGAATGTTAACAAAACTATCTCATTGAACATGATTGGTGAAATCTTTTCCTTGAATGGAACATGACATCGTTTCTGTGTCCATTGCATTTCCAACTCACTCCTAACTATGTCTCGCGTCTGTCATTTCAGGAAGCCCATATTGGAAGAGCATAATGAGAGCTGAATGAAGAATGTTTTTTTTAATTGCCTCTGTGTTATTATATACATTTATGATGTCTTTGTCTGATGATGTATAACTTAAACTGCCTTTAATGATTCTTGCGCAGTACAGATTCGCTATGTATTTTTTTCTAATTTTCAATGTGTCATATTACACTTTATATTAAATTTCTTTATATCTGAATTGGCTTTTATGTGATTTATCTCCAATATCAAAACAGGGTTTGGATCAATCCAGTTTTAGGAGAATTAGGAATAATATTTATTTTGATTGAAGTAGTTGTATGCTTTATTTGACTGGGATTAAAGAACATGTAATTCACTAGATCGATTGGTGAAAAACATACTTAACATGGGGCCTGTGTATAAGTTAAACTGGTTCTCTAATGTTGTGAATATTTTGTTTCATTCAACACTGTAGGCTTGATTTTATGAAAATCAGTTGGAATTCCATTTTCCCTATGGATTCAATAAAAAAAATTTCAAGTAAATATTTATGCCAGTAAAAATTAGCCTTTAAAATGCTACATATTTAATTTAACAATTATCAATCATCCGTCCGATCACTCATTTGGAACGATTCGAGTAGAAAACGTTTAAATCCATGTTTGCCACAAGAATGCCAGTCGCTTCTAAAATATCACTTTTTGGGTCTACTCTTTGACAGTTGAGTAGGTCACATTATTGTTACAAGCAAGCCTTTGCACTTATACTAAATGAGTTACATTTTTTAGAGACTAATGGAATTGAAATCAGAACTTTTGATGAGGTTAAGCATGTGTACTTTGTTTAGGTATTGGGTGATAATTTAGGGCCAAATTCAATTCTTGGGATGGTTGAATCGTTTAATGCTAATCATTTTTGTCGTGTTTGTAAGTTGAGTAAGTCTCAAAGTGAAAAGCTGACCTTCCGCAAATGGTCATAAGCCAAAAAGACTATGATGATGATGTTAAGCAAAATGATTATAGTGAGACTGTAGTGAAAGAGGAGTGTGTTTGGAATTATGTGCAATCATTTCACATCACATCAAATTTCTTTGTTGATTAAATGCATGATATGCGTGAGGGAATTTGCTCTCATGACATGATTCATATATTGCTTGGAATAGTAGATGGACCAAGTAAAGATCTTGATATAGAAACTCTGAACATACGGCTGCAACTATTTGATTATTGGCCGATAGAAAGTTCGAATAAACCACCCCTCATTTCTCCTCACCCACTGAAGAAGGGCAACAAGTTAGCGATGACATCCTCAAAAAGGCTCTGTTTCGTGAGGATTGCTTGGGGTTATTATTGGGGATTTAGAGTCAGAAAATAACCCGTATTTGGAGGTACATGTAGTGCTCATACAAATCATTGACATTTTGGTTTCTAAGAGGGTTCCAAAAGATAATGTTGATTTGCTAAGGGTTTTCATTAAGGAACATCATGCTCTTTATTCAAGGTTGACAGGAGACACACTCAAACCAAAGCACCACCTCCTTATGCATTACCCCACATTTTTTTAAGAAGTGGACCTGTGGTAATTTGTCATGCATTCGATTCGAAGCTAAATACCGTGACAAGGGTTCCCACTCTGCCTTAATAATGAAATTCACGGTTATTTCCAGGTTTTCACGTTTTTTTCAGGTTTTTACGGTCTCAACGTCATCAAATTCACGGTCCGTTAGTTGGCCAACGATAAGACAGTCACCGGCCGCATATTAACTAAAAATTAACGTACGCGACAGACGCCGTGAATGTAAACGCAGCAATCAAAATGCTACCTGTTATGACGTCGCCTATCGTTTGCAAAATTCAGGGCCGACTTAAGGCTTAACACAATTGCGCTCTTGCCCCGACGTCGAATTCCCTTAGGACCTTCTTCCGTCCGGACATCGGAAGTCCTTCAATAAGTCCTCGCCGAGACAGATTATTTTTTGCGCACGTTGTTATTACTGCACAGTAACCAAATTTCCCTTACCCAATCTTTCCGAGATAGCGAAAAATATGTTATTAAAATTGTTTGTAGAATGTAATAAATCAAAAAACAATTTCATATAATTATAATGCACTTGGTTTGATATATTATAGGACAAAATAAATACCTGCTGAAACATGTTATTTTCACTTTTAATTTATTGCTCGTCAAAAATTTAACTCATTATAATGAGTTATATTGATTTTAGATTGTTGGAGGTTTTCGCGATTTTGGCAAGAATGGTTTATTTTTCTTCTGTTCTTTGTTCAGAATTTAAAGTATGTTTCCATGTAAAGTCACAAGGTGTATTTTTATTTTATTATGTGTCGTAAATTGTGGTACCAGTGTAGTGAAGTTCGCCGTCTGCGGTTGAAATAACCGGTGAAAAAACAAGTGAATGTCGAAAAAAGCAGACGACAAAGAAAGTGATGCATTCTGGGAGGCCCTCATACCTATATAAGGCTCTTCCCGAGGTTGAGTGAAAGAGGATAAAAGAGTAAATTTAGGAGGAAAGAGAGAGAGAGAGAGCTGAGTGCCCACAGTTGCGGTCGAGTGTTTCACAGCTGGCAGTCCGCCGTCCTAGTGGAATCAAGAAGCCAAGGCATGAGAACGCGGCCAAGTGAACAGCGAGCAGAACTCTGCAAACAGTGGTGTACCGGGTAATATTCGAGAGCTCGTATTATCGCCTCATTGGCCCGCCTTTCAACTCCCATGGTTCCAGCAGGATCCATCCTCGCTCAACAAAAAACGTCGTAAGAATTCTCGTCGCCACATGTTCCGATGGTTCAAACATTTTCAATTATCATTGACTCCCTACATATTCTTTTCGTATCGAACTCTTGAAACTTACCTCAGTGTTCTGTCCTCCCTTGCTCATTAAATCCTCAAAAATAGAAGACTAGAGACAATGAGCTATAAGAGAAATTCTCTATTTCCGAAAAAGTGTCAATCACGGGCATTCATTTGAGGCGATGTCATGCGCCTTGCTCCCAATCTGGAATCCCATTTCAATTATTTTGTATTTAAAGGTGACGCTGTGTGTTTTGAAGGGTTCATTATTTTTTGCTTATTTAAAGATGACGCTGTGTGTTTTGAAGGGTTGCTAAAAATTGGATTTTGTATTTATACATTATCATTCAAGCAATTTTTTAAGTTAAAAAATATTTTCCTATCCGTGATACAGTAAAGCGTAGTGTTTACATGGACAGGAAAATCAGAGTAAATTGTGGGCGAATGTAAAATTGAGAGCAATGGCAACCTTCACTCCATTTGTGGGAAATTAATTGTTGTCAATCGTAAAAAATGTCAAATGAGGGGGTGTTAAAGTGAAGATTCAACGTATTCCCAACAATTTTCTCCTGTTTGTGGCTCAGGTGTAGATTGCTGTTGTTCCTAATTGTTTGATGTTCTTTCAGGCATAATCTCATTTACCCTTTTTAATTGCTTGAATTTATAGGGTGAACTTTGTGTCTTTGGTGGCATTAAATATTCAAAAGAGAGGATTGCTAAATGCAACCATAGTACTGCCAGGAAGCTATCGGTTAAAGTGCGTTTGGTGGGGCCATGGAGCGGGTACTCCAAAGATGGGCGTGGTACACCCTCCGTAGGGTCCTTAATCCTCAACCCTTTCCTCGACGCGTTCGCCCTCGCTGGCCCGTGTCTTGGACCCTCCCAGCGGGGCGCCTCACTCCCGAAAAGTGACCGCTATGACTGCAATTTGGAAATCAATCAATCAATAGCGGTCACTTTTCGGGAGTGAGGCGCCCCGCTGGGAGGGTCCAAGACACGGGCCAGCGAGGGCGAACGCGTCGAGGAAAGGGTTGAGGACCCTACGGAGGGTGTACCACGCCCATCTTCGGAGTACCTGCTCCATGGCCCCACCAAACGCACTTTAACCAATAATTTCCTGCATTGTTTATTGTGCCCCATTCACAGCTTTCACCATAACCTTCATGATTATTAAGATAACTGCTTTATATTGTAATTTAAGGAAGGTTACAAGTTAGTGTTGTCCTTTAAGGATTTAAGATTTGTCCATCTACAAAAAAGACCAAAGGTCATCGCTTGATTTATTCAAATTATAATGTACTCGTCATGTGTTCTCTATTAAATCAATTTTTAATTAAAGCAATTGTTTTCTTTCAGGATACGTCAAGAAGTTATTCCCTACGAAAGAAGACGAAGTTCAGATGAGAAATGGCATAAAAAAGAAATGCAATAACATATCCAATATGTTGAAAAATAAATGTATTGGCAAAACATATAAATTTATCAACCAGAGACTTGCATTTCATGTTTGAATTATTAACAATAGGATATATCATAAACCATCAATTTCCAATAATTGTACTCACTTCCATACAAAGAGTATACGTGTACTTCCCAATACTATTTTTAATACACCCAGTATTAATCCCAATGCTTGTTATAGCGCTAATGAAAGTAGTGCACGTGTAGGGGAGAGTCGGACAAAACCGGGTAGGCGGGTCGAACCGGGTACCTCCCAAATTTTGTGATGGGTGCTTCTATCTAGCGGTTGAACACTGGAACTACAAGCGGCAGCCATTTCATACAGTTGGAGAGAACAACAGCAGCAGAGAAGTACGTTTTCTTATTTCTACGAATTTTTAAAGTATTAAGCTGTAAATTTTTCAATGTTGTTCTGTTTGTTTAATGAGTTTGGAGCAGTATAACATCGTCTAAAGCTAGAGGTAAGTGCATATCTTGATTAAGTATATATCACTGCATATTTTGCATTTAAGTATATTTTATTTAAGCATATTTTAACGTTCTTTTCATACACCTGCAGCAACACATAACCTGATGACGCCATTTTCAAGTCAACAAGTCGCTGTTGGGTCAAACCGGGTACCTAAGTGTGGGGTAAGTAACACACCTCAGAAGTAATGTAACATTATTGTTTTGATTGCAAAATAGCAGTTAAGATACGTTGAATGAAAAAAAAACACTTAGCTAATGGATTGTTATTATAACTGATCATGATAATATGAATATAAAAAACATAAGAATAAAAATATAGGCCTATCATTCTCTTCCATAAATACAGGACAGGTACGTTAGGCCTATTTGGTTAAAAAGACCTTACGTATCTAAATTTAAGTGCATATGCAATTGAAGTAATACGTAACTGAAGTGTTACATAATTGAAGTGCATTCATTTGACTGTTTAAATTAAGTTATAATTTATTTCGAGATTTTTCACATTATTTCTTGAACAAATAAGCGTAATGTTTCGACAAGCTGTCATCTGTAGGCCTACAGGTTCTCGAAACATGTTCGAATTCTTAAAGAAATATTGAAAAACTGTTTGACTGAGGTAGTTTGCCCTACCTGATCTAAACAATATCCTTGTACTTCTCAACTGGTTTTTAAAAAATTGTTTTGTTTTTCAGTCAGTAATGCCCAGGAATTATCAGAGGAAGACGCAGAGACAGAGCTGGAGCTTTGAATCCATGAGTGCAGCAATTGAGGAGGTTTTAACCCAAAGAATGGGTTACAAGAAAGCTGCTAGAACATTTGGTGTTTCACAGTCAACACTAGAGGATAGGGTCAAGAAAGCTCGTCTTCATCATATCTTCGGAGGAAGCAGCGGCAAAAGCACTGAGCAGGTGCAAAACTTTTTTTTCCCAAGAACAAGAAAGAGAGCTGGTTAACCACATGCTTCTTCTTGAAGAAAGATTGTTTGGAGTCACCCTACATGACCTTCGGAGACTTGCATTTGAGCTTGCGAAAAAAAATCAGATATCCAATACTTTTAACCAGTTGAGTACAATGGCTGGAAAAGAGTGGATGTCTTGTTTCCTGAAAACACATCCAAAACTGTCTTTGAAGAATCCAGAAAAAAACTTCTTTGGCTAGAGCGCAGGGATTCAATCGGGTAGTTGTCAACTCTTTCTTTGATCTATTGGAATCAATTCTTACTCAGCATAAAATGAAACCAACAGAGATATACAACGTTGATGAGACGGGTATTTTGACAGTGCCCAACAAACCGTCCAAAGTTTTAGCCCTTAAAGGTAATAAAACAAGTTGGCTCGATCTCTTCAGCTGAGCGTGGTGTTTTAGTCACGGCTGAGATATGCATGAGTGCGTCCGGAAACTTCATGCCACCGATGCTTGTATTCCCCAGAATAAGGGAAAACGTTCTTCTGATGGACGACGCACCACCTGGAGCATTCGCAGTTTACCACGAGAGTGGCTGGATAAACAAAGATTTGTTTTTGATATGGTTTCAGCGGTTTGTAGATTTTGCAAATCCTTCAAAAGAAAAACCTGTCCTCCTAAAATTGGATGATCACAGCTCTCATGCTAAGAGTATCGATTTAATTGAATTAGCAAGGCAACATAACGTAATTCTTTTGTGCTTTCCCCCCCACACAACCCACCGTCTTCAACCCCTCGACGTTTCTTTCATGGCCCCATTGAGCACATACTACGAGCAAGAGCTCAGACAGTGGATGATTTCAAACTCTGGTAGACCAGTAACTAGTTATCAAATAGGAAAACTATACACAGGTGCTTTTACACGTGTAACTGTAATGCAAACCGCTCTGAAAGGCTTTAAAAACACTGGTATTCGGCCCTTTAACATACATGTTTTCCCAGATCATCTATTTGCGCCGGCAGATACCACTGATCGGCCTGCGCCTCTTCAAGATGTGCCTCACCAACTTTTGCAAACCTCTGTAGAAGCTGGCGAAACTGAGGTGGGAACGCCGAAAGCACCTCAATCCCTAGAAGCAGAAGATATTCCAGAAGAAGCACCCACTGAAGAGCTCACGGTAGTAGAGGCTGATGGCGGCCAACTAGAAATTCCTCAGCAAAACCCAAAGGATATACAAGTTGCTGGACCTTCAGGAGTGTCATCGTTTCCATCCATCTCTCCTAAGCTCAGAGGCTCCAAGTGAACGGTCCACACCATGTGTCCTAACTGACCGTGTCCTCTGTGTGAGGTGAATTATCCTGTGCCATGAAGAATCCTGTACTCGGGGTATGCCGTGAACATCTAACGTCATCTGCATTTGTTGAAAGACGTGCTATTTGCTGCGCTTTGACCTCTAGTTGCTATTCCTGTGTTTTGGACCGATATCTTCGTAGGGGCCTTGTACAAGAGTTGGTCATCCACCTCTTGTGTGTGTGCTCTTGTGGTGATCGGACGTGTTGCGCTTGCTTGGCCTTGCCTCTCTGCCTAGAGCTGTCTACTGAAAAAGGGAGCGGGACTGAAGTGGTATCATAATGCCCACTTGTTCTCAATGTGGTTTAGCCACCAAAAGAACCCAAAAAAGTGTGAACTGTGGCACGTGTGAGGGAGTGTTTCATATTTCCTGCGTTGCGCTCAGTGAGGCTGATTTGCAGATTCTTGAGGACACAAATCTTACGTGGAACTGCGCAACCTGTATGGCGATGATCCGCTCCCCACCCGAGGTGAAGACACACCGATCAAAACCTTAAGCATTGGACCTCTTCTCAATGGAGATCAACCGGAGAGTTCCAGTTCCATTCTTAAGGAGTTGCTGGAACGTGTAAAGGCGATTCAGAAAGACCAATGTGAGTTATCAAAAGCTATAAAAGGTGAAATAAGTGAAATGCAAAAAGCAATAGCGGCTTGGGAGTGTCTGATCACCGATCACACAAAGTCTATCGCCCTCATAAACGAGTCCCTAACGAGCAACTGTTCTAAAATTGATAGTCTTGTAGTAGTAGTAGTAGTGTTTGGATTTAGGGTGCGTCGACGGCTAGGTCATTTTGCACCACTACCGTGTTATTTGATTACAAAACTTATGTAGAAAGTGATCCACTGCATATGATGTCTTCGTACAAAGAGTGTCCACAATTAGACTTTATTAAAAATGTTTATTTCTCTGAGGAACCGAAATGTACTATTTAAGTTGGTAGGGTGGTCTCCTATGAGGGCTTCTAGGTCTCCACCTAGATTATTCCGTCTCCGTGCTTCGCGGTACTTAACACAATCTAACATGATGTGCCTAATACTGAACGGGCACTTACAATCATCACATTGGGGAGGTTCCTTCTCTTCAGTTAAGAGATACGCATGGGTCAGGGGGCTGCGCCCTATCCCCAATCGTGTGAGTAGTACCTCCTCTCTCCGATTACTACGGGCCACGCTGCTACTATGTCCTTGATGCTGCGGAGCTTGTTATTATTAAAAATCCTCCACGACTCCCTCCATTGTTCCAATACCGCATTTCTTAGAGATGCTCTGAAGTCCTCGTAGGGAACCAGCGTTAAGGCAAACTCTTCGTCACTCAGAGCTTCCTCAGGCATAGCGTCTGCTATCTCATTCCCAGCTATCCCATCATGTCCCGGTACCCACAGAAAACGGATATTAAAACCCTTTCTCTTAAGGATCAGCAGCAGGGAGTGTATTTCTTGCACGATCGGGTGCACGGGTGAGAAGCCAGAGATGGCTTGTAGCGAGCTCAGGGAGTCAGTGCATATGACAAACGAGCCGCCGTAGTCACCTAGGGTTTCAAGAGCTGTCCTTATAGCATAAAGCTCCGCCGTGTAAACACTGCACATCGGGTGTAGCTTCGCTATGATGTTCCCGTGGATAGGGGAGAACACAACACATGCACAAGCAGAGTTATCTTTCGAACCGTCAGTGTAAACGGGGCAGAACAGGATGCCATCCCGTTCGGCCTAGTCATGTTTTTGACGTGAACCTATTCGTAAAAGTACTTTTTTATTATTCCAGATGGTTCGAACCTACGTTAGGAAGACGCAGCGGCAAAAGTGGGATGTCCAAGCGAAGAAATCAGCTATGAATGCCGTATTGTCATCTCAAATGGGATTTTTAAAGGCTGCTAATCAGTTTAGCGTACCAAAGTCAAGCCTTGAAAGATATGTTAAAAAGGCCAAGGATAATCCTGGATATAAAGTTAATAAATCTGATGGATAATATAAAAATGTGTTTACCCCGGAACAAGAGGAAGAACTGGTGGCGTACTTAAAGACAATGGAAAGTAGGCTTTTCGGCCTGACTATGAAAGATCTTAGATCTTTAGCCTATGAGATGGCAGAGAGAAATGGGCTAGAGCATAGATTCAACAAAGAAACTTGCTAGCAGGCCAGGATTGGGTTGTGAGTTTTCTTAATAGGCATCCAAGCTTGTCTATTCGCACTCCAGAAAATACGAGTGGCGCGCGAGCTATGGGATTTAACAAAGTTGCAGTTTCTAAGTTTCACTGTCTTCTTATCGAAGTCATTGATAAATACAAACTTATTGCCGACAAAATTTACAACTGCGATGAAACAGGCGTGTCTGTCAATCCAAAAAGTCAATGTAAAATCATAGCTCTAAAAGGAAAAAGGCAAATAGGCGCTGTAGCATCTGCTGAACGCGGGAAACAGTGACAGCAGAGGTTTGCATGTCGGCAACTGGGGCATACATGCCGCCAATGCTAATTTTCCCAAGACAAAAGAAAAAACAAGAAATCGAGCTTGGCTTACCCCCCGGAGGCTGGTCTGAAGTTCACCCTTCCGGCTGGATGACTACTGAATTATTTTTAGCCTGGTTTGAAAAATGTATTGTTTTTTCAAAAGCCACCAAAGAAACACCTGTTCTTCTTATTGTAGACGGACATTCGACACACACAAAAAACTTGAAGCTGCTTGAAATTGATAGGAAAAATGGCGTGGTTCTTCTTTGCTTACCGCCTCACACCAGGCCCCTGACACTCGAAGATTCCCGCGATTGACTGTAGGTGGCAGAAAGTACCATCGATCACAGCGCACCTAGTGAGCACGAGGGATCTTTTTGAACGCTATTTTAATTCGCTCTTCCGCTGTTTTCAAACTCTTCGGCCATTTTCGGCATTTCGCTCACGTGTTTGGTCTTGTGGAAGTTTATTTTTGCGTTTGGTGAGAAAATGTCTACGAAGAAGAGGAGCAATTATTGTGCTGCAATGTGGTGCAATAATTGTACGGGTGTAAGGTTGGATTCACCAGTCTCTCTATTCAGCTTTCCGAAAGAGGAATCAAGGTGAGGTGTACGTATTTCGTTTGATCGAAGAAGTGACTCAAGTCTGTTTTTACGTTCTTATTATTTTGCTATGGTTAAGTATTTGTGTCCTTCTGTCCGTCATGATCTACAAGAAAGGCTCGTTAAGTTTTACGTCCATGTGTTTAAAAAAATATAAATCACGGATAATTGGTTCTGGATGAAACGGTTATTAGGCTAAGTCTGGGGTAATTCTTTAAATCCTAATGTTACAATAACAGTGGTCGCTCATTAATCAAGATCGTTAACGTTTTATCTTAAATAGCGTTACCAACCCCTTTGGGGTAATTCAGATATACTTACGTCCTGGAATTCACCTATTCACGTTTTGAAAATGATTTACTTAGTTGTTGGTGATGGAGACGTGGGTCTTGTTTTATTAACTCCTTTTCGAACTGGAAATAATATTGGCTGTTTTTAGAGCGAAGTCATGGCTTCGGTTTTCCCTGAGGGAAGAACTGTGAGTGGTGCTCCTCACCTGTGACCAGGGGCCTCACAATCAGTCTCTTGCCAGGAAGCTGAACATAAACTGTGAAACTCCTTTCTTTTATGCTGACAGCCAACAGGTGTTTTTTATGTTTGATCCCCCTCACCTTCTCAAAAGTTTCCGGAACAATTTAGTCAAGCATGACTTCAATTTTGATGGTGTGATAACTTCATGGAGGCATATCAATAACCTTTTCCATCTTCAACACCCCTTCAGGGTACAGCTAATACCTAAAATTACTCAGCAGCATGTCCACATGAAGCCCTTTAAAAAATGAGAGTGAAGTTGGCTTCCCAGGTGTTTAGTGCACGGAGAGTCTTGCACTTTCCATGTTTTCCACCATGAGACTCCTGGATGAGGATGCAGCTCAGACGGGCTCAGTCTTACTGTCCTTGGACTCCCTTTTTGACACATTCAATAGCAGCAAGACGAAATGTGAGCCAGGGAAGCACAGGTATGCCATGACTAAGGAGAGCACTCACATGACATTCCTTCATGAAAGTTTTGAGATGCTGCAGAGAAGTGCTTTTCTTCAGGTTGCAAGGCAACCCCCATGTCTCAATGGCTGGCTATTGAGTATTAGGAGCCTGATGGGGTTATTTGACCTTCTCTGCTCCCAGTATTCCTTCAAGAGTGTCCGCACGAGGATACTAAATCAAGACTCCTACGAGAATTTATTTTCCGTAGTTAGGCAGCAGCATGGGTGTAATGATAACCCCAACGTTTATTAGGTGGGAATGGGGATCAAACACATCATTATGGCCTCTATTCAGAAGCTTACGGGTAATAGCAACTGTGAAGTTGATATTGAGTCGATGCTGGACATTGCCAACGAGTTTCTAGATAGTGTAAATGTAGGCAATATGAGAGGAGGAACACAACCATTCGATATTTTGTGTAATGCTGAAGCGATTATGGACAATCAAGACAGATAGAAGGGCAGCTATAGTTGAATATGGAAAGGAAATATTAAAAATATTTGTAAAGGGGCATAAATGTTGTGTATGTCAGGGCATTGTTGACCAATTTGTATTGCTGGAGAAACCTGCGGCCATTATTGACTTGTTTGAAAGGTGGGAGAAGATATTTCTAGAACACTTTCCCTCAATAATGAGTCAGGGGAACGTGTGCGCAAAGATCATTTCCTTAATATAAGTCAACAAGGATTTTTTGGTATTGTTTAAGTGCTGCACAGCTAGGGCCAATCTACCCGGCATATATGCTAGGCAGAGAGTCCTTTGGGCGATAAAATGTGAGAATCGTGAACGGGAGAATAGGAAAGTGTTAGAAAAGCCGCCGAAAAAATTAAGAAAGCTTTGCCATGTGTAAAATTCCCTGGACTTCTTCATTCCTGTTCCAATGCATTTGCCCTCCAGTTTGGGTTATTCAGTGAATATTTTGTGTAGTGTATAGTGGATTTTCATTTTTTGCCATTGATATTGCTGTTTCTTCATGTATCAATGCATAATTAGCGTAACATACGAATGAGGCTGCCCTGTTGCTCTCAAATTGATTCATGTTCCCATGCATTTGCCCTTTAGTTTGGGTTATCCAGTGTATATTTTGCCTTGCAACCAGTGCTTATAATAGGTAAAGATTTTTTGCCATTGACATTGCTGTTTTTTCATTTATCAATGCATATCTAACGTTACGTACGAATGAGGCTGCCCTATTGCTCTGAAATTGATTCATGTTCCAATGCATTTGCCCTTTAGTTTGGGTAATTCAGTGTATATTTTGCCTTGCAACCAGTGCTTATAATAGGTAAAGATTTTTTGCCATTGACATTGCTGTTTCTTCATTTATCAATGCATATCTAACGTTACGTACGAATGAGGCTGCCCTATTGCTCTGAAATTGATTCATGTTCAAATGCATTTGCCCTTTAGTTTGGGTTATTCAGTGTATATTTTGCCTTGCAACCAGTGCTTATAGTAGGTAAAGATTTTTTGCCATTTACATTGCTCTTTTTTCATTTATCAATGTATATCTAACTGTAAATGCACTGCGTTTGATTCCTTGCCAATTACATTACCAATAAATGTCCATCTGAAGACATGATGAAGTTAATGCCACCCTATTACCCTGAAATGGATAGTTGCCAAGTTCTATTTTCTCTTGATTGTGGGGTAATCTGCGTGTATTTCATACCTGTCACCCTTTTCAATAGTGGCTTGTGATTCGTTGCCAATGACATTACCACTAGATGTCCACGTGAAGACATGACTGAGTTAATAACACCCTGTTGCCTTGAAATTCATAGATGTCCAAAATTGATAGATGTATATCCAAAGGTGACTTTGACTTCACACTCGTGTTCCAACTTTAATCGATATGCCTTTCATATATCATGCACCCTTAGTATTAAGGAAATTTGTGTAATATTTAGGACTGCCAATATTAATTTTGCACTATCGTTATGAGTTTATCAAGTGATTACTCTATTATGTAGTAATATTGATTTTATTTCTGTAGTTCTCGATGTCTATCTGAATGTCTGACTACCATTGTAGACTGAATTGCAGAAATTTAATTGTCATTGAATTTAATGCCTCATGTGGTTTTCATGTGATTAAATTTCACCCTTATACGATGTGATATTTTGTCATTTTTCTGTGGATATTAGTAATTACTAACTTTGTTAATTTTCCTAGCATTATGTCATTAATCCTCCTGGGCCGAAAAGGATTTTCTTGTTAAATTTGTTTGAATATCTGTGTAATTTAATGTACCATTTTCATTTTGTGAGAATACATGTATAAAATTGAATTATGTGTTCTTTCTTTTATTGACGTCTCCCACTACTTCTTGAAAGTAAATTTCCGCGGATATTTCATTTTCAGGATATTGGAAAAGGGTGAAACGGAGGGTACATGATTGAATACGGATTTTTACCTAATTTGAATTTCCCGGTATTTTCGCTGCTACTATTCCCCTAGCTCACCAGATGTCTCTGCCACCTATTTTATTCTTCAGTGTCTTATGAGAGTATCATGGGCCTGCTCACACTTCTCACAGATTGCAACCATTGGATGTCACGTTTTTCAAGCCCCTTAGTCCTTACTATGGTGAAAGCTCAGCAAATGACTTAGAAGCAATCCTGGAAAAGTAGTTACTCTTTTTCAAATATCGACAATCTTTGGTGCGTCATTTTTACATGCTGCGACAATGACAACTGCTATAAATGGCTTCAGGAAAACAGGGATTTGGCCACCGGATTTTTTAGTATTCTCAGACGCAGACTTCTTCCCTTCTGCGACAACTGACATTCGTTTGGAAAAAAAATAGCTGTCCAAATGAAAAGTCTACCGATGATCATCACGATTTGACAGCAGACTCTCCTCAGACTGCGGAGCCATTGAACAAAAAGAAAGAAAGCCAAGAAAACGTCAGTATTGCACCAAAACCTGGATGTTCATCATGGGAACAAGATTCTCCGAGAGTTTGTGCAAGTTCTCAAGAAAAATCTGCTTTCCTGACATCGCCTGAAGTTGTCATACCGATTCCGTTAATCAAGCAAAATACAAAGCGGACAAACAGAAAAAAAGTAAAAACCGTAATCCTGACAGATTCTCCCTACAAAAATGAACTTCAAGAATCTATTGCTAAAAAAAAACAGAAAAAGAAAAGCAATCAAAAACTACCACTAAAAAGAAGTTAATTTTTAAAAATCTCTATAAGAAATCAAAGAGCTTTAAAAAACCGAAGATGATGGTGGAGGAAAGTGATCCAGGATCAGAAGAAGACGATGAAAAGTGTTCATACTGTGGGGAATGTTATTCTGTTTCTATTGAGGAATGGATTGCGTGCCAGAAATGTTACAAGTGAGCTCACAACTCGTGCGCTGGTATAGACAGCGAAGGCGATGAAGCTGTCCTTGTTTGTGAATTTTGCCAGGACGACGATTAGCATAGTTTTTTACAAAATAAAAAGCCTCTCAGTGCCTATTTAAAAACAAATCTAAAAATATCATTTTTACATTTTTAACAGAAAAAGTTGTGTATAAAACCCCTATCCCATTCTGTCCCGTATGTGGGGCAGAACGGGAAATATGTAGGCTTTTTTTGAAAATACAAAAAAAAATTTAACTTAGATTTAACTGTTTCCCATTTTACATGTTCGGTAACAATATAAATAAATGTTTTACATCTTTATTGGGTGTTTTGGTTAATTACCCTCATTTAAAAAAAAACTATAAACATTACGTATCCTGTTCCGCCCCGAGTTCCCCTATATATTTATCGTTTGTGTCTTCATTTCTTGGGTCTCTTGTAATTAAGAACGACATAAATGAGTTGGAGGAGCTTTCTTCAACCGACGTCAAGTGCTTGTAGTCTGGAGACAAGAAGGCCGCCATCCGATGCGAATATGCGCCGAAAAACTTGTTGAATTTTGCCATGTGCAGAAGAAGCCATGTGGGAGCATCTTCTCCGAAGAATTTTTGAACTCAGCACTGGAGATGCTGATAGATGCAAGTCCAGGCTCAGCTTGCTTTACACAGGTGTTATTTTCAAGTTGCTGGTTTCGAAGTTCGAACTTCACTGACGATTTTCAAGGAATGCGATGATTTCGTCCAAAATGTTCATTCGGTTGAAAAAAATATATAGAGGTAAGGGTGGTAATATGAACCATGTAGGTATAATGAGCCCCCACGTTAGTAGTAGTATTTGTGTTTAGGGTGCCTCGACAACTAAGGTCATTTGCACCACACATAGTCTATAAAAACAAAAATTTTAAAAGATGCATTAAAAAAAACATTTAAACATTCATAAAAGTTTTGAAATAAAAGGGGTTGTCAAATTATAAAAAGGTTGGAATTTAAACACTGTTAATTACCCCGGTCTCTATTAAAAACTTTATCACTCGGCTGACACTATCAGGGTCGTCTCCTAGGATGTGCCCTAGGTCTCCTCCGATGTTCAGCCGATGGCGCACAGAGCGGTATTTCTCACATTCAGTCAGGAGATGTCTCACAGAAATGGGAGAGTCGCAAACATCACATAGGGGTGGAATTCTCTCTTCGGCGAAGAGGTACGAGTGGGTCAGAGCGCAGTGCCCAATTCTCAATCGTGCGATTGCGACCTCCTCCCTGCGGTTCCTCCTGACAGACGTGGGCCACGCTGAAATTACCGACTTGATTGCGCGCAGTTTATTTCCGGTAAGAGAGCGCCAAGTCTCTTTCCACTTTTCTAAGGCTATCTTTTTTGTGGTCGCCTTCAAATCTTCATATGGTACCAGCACAGAATCAGCAACGTCGTCCTCGCTGGCTGCCTTCGCGGCCGCCCCCACGTTTCTGGCCATACTGTGCACACCATCTAGTGCATATTTTTGCAAGCACTATATTAAGTTCGTATTTATACCACTAGAGCTCTCTGGTTCAGTTGTGGGTGATAGTTGATGGTTGCAACAGGTGTTTGTGTTTTACATCGTCTGAAAACTTTGAAAGGTACGCAGTTAGCCTTTAATTAAAATTACTGTTCGATAATATTTTCTCTTACATGCTATATTATCTGATAGAGTAGGTTTTAAACTTCGACTTCATGTAGGTGATAAATAATTTATATAGTAAAAAAGTTAGGTTATTGGTCGATGAAATTCAACATGGCGATGCTGGCAATGTGAGCCCCTTCTGTGTCTGGTATATGAGCCCCAACGTTTGAGGGGCTCATATTACACACACCAAATCTTGTTCGTATTTTTATTGTTTCAGATGCCACGAAAGGTTCTAGGCTCTAAACCTAAACCTAAAAGAAAAAATGGAATACTGACGATATGGTAATGGCAATAAAGGCAGATAGGAATAAAGCAATGGGCTTGAAAAAGGCTTCGAAGACATTTTCTGTCCCAAGACCGACTCTGCAAAGGCTTGCTCGAGTTGATAAACCACCGGAAGAAGCAGCTTCCACTCGCCTGGGAAGGAAGACTATAATGGGAGATGAGTTGGGAAAGGAGCTGGTTGAGTACCTGCTACTTATGGAGACCAAATTTTACGGTCTTACCAGGCAAGACGTTCGCAGAATAGCATACCAACTTTGTGAAAGAAACGTAATCAAAAATCCATTCTCAAGAGAGGGGTTAGCTGGTAGGGCGTGGTTTGACCACTTCATGAGGCGGCACAAGGATGTGTTATCAGTATTGAAACCTTCATCCACTTCATTTTCGAGGGCAAATGGATTTAACAAAGAGGCGATAAACAATTTCTTTGACATCTTAGAAGCTGAGTATAGTAAACACAACTACCCTGCCGACAAAGTTTTTAATGTGGATGAGACGGGAATCTCAGTGGTCCAAAGCAAAATCCCCAGAGTTATTGGTCTACGGGGAAAGAGACAAGTTGGGGCTCTTATCTTAGCTGAAAGAGGTTCTCTTGTGACTGTAATCTGCTGCATGAGTGCAGTAGTAGTAGAATTGAGGTAAAGGGTGCGTCGACGGCAAGGTCATTTTGCACCACTACTCAATCGTTTGATTCAAGACTCATTATAAATGGATCTTTACTACGCAATTGTTTACATAAAATAGAGGGAAGCTTTTAAATTTTGTTGAAAAGATCTATTTCCTTGAGAAACAAAATTGTACTACTAAGATTGGTGGGGTGGTCTCCTAGAATAGATTCTAGGTCCCCCTCCAGATTGAACCGTATCCGCGCGTCACGGTATTTGTCGCACTCTGTCATGATATGTCCGATGCTTAAAGGGCACCTACACTCGTCACATTGAGGAGCTTGCTTCTCTTCGGTAAAAAGAAAGCCATGAGTCAGAGGGCAGTGCCCTATTCTCAAACGAGTGATAACTACTTCCTCCCTTCGATTGATCCTGGTAGAAGAAGGCCAAGCTGACGTTGTATGTTTGATGCCTCGCAGTTTATTGTTGTTCGAAGTCCTCCACGACTCCCTCCACTGTTCAAGTGCAACATTTTTTAGTGACATTCTAAGGTCTTCGTACGGAACTAGCGTTGATGTAATCTCTTCGTTAGTAAGAGCTTCCTTGGCCAACAAATCTGCTTTTTCGTTTCCACGTATCCCCGCATGTCCCGGAAACCAAAGAAAGCAAACACTTATTCCCTTGTTCATGAGAGTCAGCAGCGTGGAATGAATGTGTTGAACAACTGGATGCATGGGTAAGAAGCCAGAAATGGATTGTAAGGAGCTACGGGAGTCGGTGCATATGACAAACGAGCCATTTTCGTCACTCAAGGCTTCCAAATCCATTTTTATTGCGAAGAGTTCCGCCGTAAAGATGCTGCACAGCGGATGTTGCTTCGCCTTAATGGCTCCATGTAGAGGAGAGAACGCTGCACATGCACAGGCAGAGTTACATTTCGATCCGTCCGTGTAAATGGGGATTAAATTGGGGTGGTTCCACCGAAACTTAAAATACTCACGTTGGTATTCCAAGGGAGTAGTGGAGGATTTTGGCCGAGATAGTAAAAACATATTAACCGTAGGAAAGGGAGTCAACCAAGGTGCGTAAGTTGAGTACGCAACAGGGTATACGTCCGGTAGTTTAAAATCACATCCGAGAATAAAATCATTAAAACGAATACTTACAGGTCTCGTTGCCCTAGACCTTCGATTAAAAACATTAAAAAGCCGAGGTTTAAAAAGTATGTCGTAGCATGGGTGACTCGTCATAGATAAAATTTTGGATACGTAACTGCAAAGCAGCCAAGTCCTACGATAGTACAAGGGAGGTTCTCCTGCGTCAGAGTGGATGCTTGGAACTGGGCGGGTTCGAAAGGCCCCAGTGCAGAGTCGTAGCGCGGCGTTGTGCAAAGAATTAAACGCTCGTAGATACGAAGGGCGGGCAGATGCATAAACAAAGGAGCCGTAGTCTATTTTAGACCGCACCAATGTGCGATAGAGTGAGAGTAGGGTGGTACGGTCTGCCCCCCACGATATGCGACTCAAAAACTTTAAAATGTTTATAGACTTAAAACAACTTGCCTTCAGATTATTGATGTGATCTCGCCAGTTGAGTCTTTGATCCAATGTTAGCCCCAGAAAACGGATTGACTCCACAAATGGGAGATTTCTTCCGCTAAGACGAAGTGTAGGAGGAAGGTGGACGCCTCTGACACGGTGGAAGTGAACGCATTTGGTTTTCTCAGTTGAAAATCGAAAACCGTTACTATGGGTCCATTGGTCTAATTTGTTCAGCGTGAGCTGGATCAATCTCGATATATTAGCCACTCTAGATGACCTGCAAAAAATCGCCAGGTCATCAACGAATAGAGTGGCCATTATCGGCGTCTGGATGTATTTAGCTACGTCGTTGATCGCAATAGCGAAAAGCGTCACGCTCAAGACGGACCCTTGGGGGGACTCCGTTGTCAAGAGGGTAGGGACGCGTTAGGAACTGCCCTGTCCTTACTTTAAAAATACGGTTTGTTAAAAATTTTTGAATAAAAGTCGGTAGGTTACCCCTAAAACCCCAATCATGCAGAGTACGTAAGATTTTTCTGCGCCAAACCCGATCGTAGGCCTTCTCTATGTCGAAGAATACCCCAACCACGTGTTGGCGGAGGATGAAGGCTTCTTGGATATAATTCTCGATCCTCACCAAGTGGTCCAAGGTGGAGCGGCCACTTCTAAATCCACTTTGAATATTGCAGAGAAGGTTTCGGCGTTCCAACCACCAAATGAGCCTCCGATTAACCATTCTCTCCATGAGCTTGCATAAGCAGCTGGTGAGTGAGATCGGACGGTAAGAATTTGGGTCAGTCCTATCTTTCCCATGCTTGGGTATGGGGATGATGACACTCTCCCGCCAGGATGAAGGAAAAGTGCCTGCTACCCAAAGTTGATTATAGGTTCGCAGGACTTCCAGCAACGCGGATTCCGGGAGGTTACGAAGAAAGCCATTGTGGATTTCGTCTGGTCCTGGAGAGGTATCATGCGATTCGTGGATGGCAGAACGCAGTTCCCACATAGAAAACGGAATGTTGTAATCTGCCGCCATGCACTTCTCCTTAAAACAAATAGGGATGGCTCCAGAGAATTACCAGCGCCTCTCGTTCCAAAAATGCAATAAATTCTTTAACAGACCTCAAACCCTCTTTCTCCCACCTTTCTCTCAGGTCTGTACTCAACTTTTTCCGTAATAAAAACAATAGGAGAACCGCCCACTCCTCGATACGATGCCCCAGCGCCCCCAATGCATCTGTGTATTCCATCAACAATGTAGAAAATGTCCGCAATTGTTCAGCGGACCGCTCGACAGGTTTCAAACCCATTAATGCCTCCACATACGAATTCGTCAACAATGACGGTTCATAGTAGCGTGAGTTCAAGGAATCCCATGCCACCGCGTAATTGGCAATCGCAAGAGGCAAAGACGAAACCAACGACAATGCTTCACCTTTAAGGCATGACCTAAATACATGTATTTCTCAACATCCGATAATTCGGTCGAATCATGAATGACCGCCACAAAGATGACATGAAAACTCTGCCATTTTTTAAGATCTCTGTAAGAGACCGGGTGCTGGCTCCTTATTTTTGAAAGCACCTACATAAGTACCCCACGCTCTCTCCGTTCTTTTCCTCTGCTTGCACCTTACCGACCGCGGGATGTAGAGAGAGCAACATCTTCTTGGGAACAATAAAAGAATGGTCTTAATCTCACAAAATCTTTCAATTCTGTTCCCTGTGCTTCCTCTGACGGACCAGTAGCGGTCGTAAATCTTACATTGGTGTCGGAAGTGTCGGATTTTAGTCAGAGGAGGATACATATCAGAAGATAAGACCATGTCTTCTCGAATCAGTTTAGGCGGACGAGAGGTGGAGCTCCAGCAGGCCATGAACGAACTGTGCGAACGACTCCGTGTGGTCGAAACGGAAAATAAGAGGCTGAAGGATAGCAGCGCGGCAACCGCGATAGAAACTCGACCACAGCTCGCATATTTCACGGCGGTTGGCGAGTTTTCGGGAAATGTCGAGGAGGATGTCGACGCCTTCTTTTCAAAGTTGGAGGGAATCGCAGATCTCGGTGGATGGTCCGATGCCGATAGATTGCGAGTCGCTAAGCTGCGTATGCTCGGAGACGCTAATATTTTCATTCGTCGCAAAGACGAATGCCGCGAAGCAGACTCGTACGAAGTTTTTAAGGCTCTCGTTACGGCGCGGTACCGCTCCAAAAAGAGCGCGCGTTTTTTCCGGGAGATGTTGTCGAATCTCCGCATGTCACCGGGCGAAGGCATTGAGGCATTCGCTGACCGAGTGCGGGCGATAAATGCGCGAACCTACTCCACTGAGGGCCCAGCAGAACGAGTGGCGGAGCGACGTGTCGAGGCGGATCAGCGGGCGCTCGACACGTTCCTACGTGGGCTAACTGGGGAGGTTGGCTATCAGTGTCGACTGACTGCCCCTGAGACCTTCGATGCTGCCATCGCTAACGCCATCTGGATCTAGGAGACTGAGAGGAGGCCGGCGGAGGGACCAAGGGATGGACCACCCGCCCGCCGAGTATTCCATGGCCCTAGCCAGCGCGTCTGCTCCAACTGCGGGCAGCCCGGTCACCTTTCCAAGCAGTGCAACCGAGGAAGGCGCTGTTTTATCTGCGGAAGGGGAGATCATCTGGCCCGTGATTGTAGGAGCCACAGCGGGGTCCAACAGGCGGAAGATTTAAACGGCGCAGGGGCCGGAAGAGCCGCCGAATCCGGCCCCTGGTAAGTGTAATCCTACCTCGTGTGGGGAGTAAGGGGGATTCATGCGATTTGGTGGCAGTAGTTAACATTTTAGGAAGAAAATGTAAGATGCTAATAGACACGGGGACTCAGATTTCCCTAATCAGGCGCGCTGTATGTGGAACATACAAAATCAGAGCACCTGCGGTCAGAATTTTGGGTATTGCTGGGGGAAAATGTGGAGTTACGGTGAGAGAGAAGTGACCTTTGTTGTGGTAGTAATAGTGTTTCTTTTATAGGGTGCGTCGGCGGCTAAGGCCATTTTGCACCACTCACTGACTGGTATTGATAAAGGGGATTAGGCCTGTTCTGAAATTAACGTGTCAATAATTTACAAGAGGTATCATTTATATTTTATTGAAAAGACGAGTTGAGTGTAGCAATGCTATCAGTCGGGAAATGTTTTCGGGAGTGTCTCCTAGTACCTCAGCTAGGTTGACTCCGAGGTTGTGATTCACCCGTGCAGTACGATATCTTGCACAGTCCGTCAGGATATGTCGCACTGTTAGTGGACAATCGCAATTTAAGCAGTTAGTTAGTTATTGTTATTTTTAGGGTGCGTCGACATCTTAAGTCATTTTGCACCGCATCATTCCATTCGTAAAAATTCATTTTGGGAGGATCACGTCATAAACCTGAACCTGAAGGAATCTGGATATTTACTTCCTCGGAATATAAAATAATAGGTGAGAAAGTTGAGTGCATGAATACAAATTGTGTAACGAGGTTAGATTTCATTCAGCAGACCAATAGTTTTCAGAAATTTTATTACCCGACTATGACGTTCAGGGTCGTCACGAAGCATATCGTTTAGTCCTCCAACAAGGTTCATCCTATATCGCAATATCCGATATAGGTCACATTCCGTCAGGATATGTCTCACACTGATTATAGAGTCACATTCCTCACAATGGGGCGGGATTTTCTCTTCTGTGAATAGATAGGAGTGAGTCATGGCGCAGTGCCCTATCCTCAGTCGTGTGATGACTACCTCCTCTCTCCGAGTATTCCTGACCGAAGAGGCCCACTCTGACACGTCAGGTTTCACACTACGGAGTTTGTTCCCCGTTTGGGAACACCAGCGTTCTTTCCACTGATTTAGAACGATTCTCTTCCACGCTACCTGGAGATCACCAGCAGGTACTGGAAGTGTATTGCATTCTATATCGGATAGAGCCTCCTTCGCCGCTCTGTCTGCCTTTTCGTTTCCGCGTATTCCCATATGCCCTGGTATCCACATGAAACTGATTTTCACACCCCTCATTTGGAGGGAGTGGAGGGCAACATGAATTTCGTTTGCAATGGGATGCGACGGAGAGAATCGGAGTATGGTTTGCAGAGAGCTCATTGAGTCAGTGCAGATGACATAAGGTGTGCCGTTTTGATGGATTCCCTGAAGGGCCATCCACAGAGCAATCAATTCAGCCGTGAAAATACCACACAGAGGGCTGAGCTTCCGCTTGATGACACCGTGGTGATTTGAGACCACGGCACATGCACACGCCGAATCAGTTTTCGACCCGTCCGTGTACACGGGAATTAACTCTGGATTGAGGGCTAAGAATTCGTTGAAGAGCTGCTTGAACTCGGCGGCCGAGGTGGAACTCTTGAGACGTCTGTGGAGTTGCGTATCGCATAACGGTCTCGTCTTCTCCCATGGAGGTAGTCTAGAAGTAGTAGCGGGGAATAGTACGGGAACGTTGAACGGACATTCGTCTAAAAAGTTTCTTAGTCGTACGCTTACTGGTATGGTGGCTTTCCGTCGTCGGTTAAATATTTCTAAATATCGTGGTTTGAAAATGACATTATGCGCTGGGTGATTTCTCGTCGCTAAAATTTTTGCAGCGTAGTTGCACTTTAGAAACTTCCGTCGCGTTTCGAGAGGTGGTTCTCCAGCTTCAGCACACAAACTCAGGATGGGTGACGTCCTGAAAGCCCCAGTTGCCAAGCGCAGGCCAGCATGGTGTACGGTTGATAGTGGTTTCAGGTAGGAGTCACGTCCAGACGAATAGACTATGGACCCGTAATCTAATCTGGAGCGTACTAGTGCGCGGTACAATAAAATCATTGAGGAGCGATCCGCTCCCCAAGTCGTTCCAGTTAAAAACCGTAAAATATTTAAAATCTTCAGACATCTCTCCCGCAAGTCTTTCGTGTGTTCACGCCAGTTTAGCCGTCGGTCAAATATCATCCCCAAGAAGCGATATGACTCAACGAAAGGGAGTAAAGCATTGCCCAGGCGAAGGTTTGGTGGGAAATGAATCCCACGCATACGGTGGATATGCAGGCACTTAGTTTTCTCCGCAGAGAATCGAAATCCGTTTCGCTTGAACCACACGTTCAGCCTGTTGAGAGTAATTTGCAACTGCCGTCCTGCTGTTGCAACTCTAGACGAACGGCAAAATATTGCCAAGTCGTCTACAAATAGAGAACCCATCACCGGTTCCTGAATACAGTCGACTACGTCGTCAATAGCAATGGCGAAGAGAGTCACGCTTAAAACTGAGCCCTGGGGTATGCAATTGTCAAGTGAATAAAATTGTGAGATGCCTTCCTGTTCGTACCTTAAAAACTCGGTCGGTTAAAAAGTTCTGAATAAAAATCGGCAAGTTCCCCCTAAAACCCCACGCATGAAGCCTGTCTAAAATTCTCCTCCGCCAGACTCTGTCATACGCCTTTTCTAGGTCGAAAAAGGTCAAGGTCATTTTGCACCACTACTGTGCTATTTAATTACAAAAGTTATGTATAAAGTAATCTACTGCATCTGATGTCTTCGTTGAAAGTGTACATAATTAGACTTTATTAAAAATGTTTATTTCTCTGAGAAACCGATATGTACAGATTAAGTTGGTAGGGTGGTCTCCTAAAAGGGTTTTTAGGTCTCCCCCTAGATTATTTCGTCTTCGCGCCTCGCGGTACTTAACACAATCTAGCATGATGTGTCTAATACTTAATGGACATTTACAATCCCCACATTGGGGAGGTTCCTTCTCTTCAGTAAAGAGATACGCATGGGTCAGGGGGCTGTGCCCTATCCTCAATCGTGTAAGTACTACTTCCTCTCTCCGATTACTACGAGCTGAGGAGGGCCACGCTGCTACCATGTCCTTGATGCCTCGGAGCTTGTTATTATTTAGAATCCTCCATGACTCCCTTCATTTTCCAAATACCACGTTTCTTAGAGATGCTCGTAAGTCCTCGTGGGGAACCAGCGCACAGTGGTCCGGATCCGGAAAAAGGTGGACAAAAATCATTTTTCCGACTTTCTTGAAACTCGCTTAGACTATACAAGTTATGTAGTAATATATCTGGGGTATCATCTCTCATGCTTAATTTTTTATTAAAAAAATTGTTTGCTTAGATATATTGCGTCAAAGTAGCACTATTTCTAATGGAAACTCGATTTTTCCGTTTTTTCGAAAATTACGTATTTTAGATTTATTTTTGACCTTACACCGCCAATTATATTCGTAAACTAACTTTGCAATATAGTAATATAGACATTGCACTGTCATAAAATATAGATTTCAACCTTTTAGAGATGTTGATGATTGCTGTAGAATTATTTGAAGAGGAGTAATTTTTTTCGGAAAAATTCGCATAAATGTTGAGTTATAAAAAAAGTGACGTCGATTTGCGCAAATTCGGCTATTGGTGACAATGAAGTACAGTATTATAAAGATACTCGCACGCTCCGCGCGCTCGTTAAGGGGCTCCGCCCCTTAAAACCCCAGTTCCGGCTTCGCCGTCTACATTTGTGGTCGTTCGAAGACTTTTGAAATTCGAATAATCTCAACACGGCTAGGGGCCGGCTTCGCCGGCCAGGGGGTAGGGAGGTGCCCCACTCATTCCTCGGAACGGCTTCGCCGTTCCTCGCTGGAGGGCGGCTTCGCCGCCTGGGGGTTTAGTGTGCCAGAGGGCGAGGGCATTTCGGAACTGTTTCACCGTCATTCGTTTAAGGGGCGGCTTCGCCGCCCAGAGGTGGGGGGAGTCCACAGCGGTTGCGCCGCTTGAACATCGGGGCGGCTACGCCGCCCGGGGGTTGCTGAAGCTCCCCCTCGCCTACGCCAGTTCCTCGTTGTGTGGCGGCTTCGCCGCCTTGGGGTCGAGGAGCCCCCCCGCGGCTGCTCCGCCTAGTCCTTATAAATGGTCTTCCCCACCGAGATGGGTGCCCAGGGGGATTCGGGGATTTTAATGTGTTATGCATGCGGTCACCAAAAGTCCACAGTGATCATGTAGCGATGATTGTAAAAGGTAGTGCAATGCGGATTAATAGTGGCGACAAGTACCCATTAAAGAAGACTTAATGGCAAGTTTTTCATTTTTTTTCGGGGGGTTCCTACGGAATACCGGGGGTTTTATACTTGTGTTAAACCAGTGGTCACTAAAAGCTCTCATAAATTCCGTGCCGATAAGTCCTAGGGGACCGGAAGAGTGGTCTTACGATTCTTTTCCCTGGAGAGGCTATTTATTAGAAATTTTTTGGGAGGTTTCACGGGGTTATCGGGGGTTTTAATAAGTGGTAGGGGCACCGGTTAAATTGTGTCGAAAACTATTCGGAAAGGCGAGTTTAAATTTGTTTTTTTTTTCGGCGATGTTCCAGGAGGTAATCGGGGGTGTTCTGGTATTTTTTCCCGTATGGTTTACGGTGGCTCGCCCTCACCAAATATTCCGGATCTAGAGCTCAGAGGGGACGGGTAGTGCGGCGTAATGTTTGCGAGAAGTTCCCAAATAGGAGACTAAATGACACATTTTACATTTGGGGGGGATTTCACGGGGATACCGGGGTTTAAATGTGTGTACTCCTGGCGGTCACCATCCATTCACATAAATTTCGGGGGGATGAGTCGTTGGGGGCGGTGGAATAGTCACGAAAAGTACCGAAAAAGTAGACTTATTTGAAAATTTTATTTTTTGGGGGGGGGGGGTGTATGTGGGTGTACCGGGGGTTTATAGGTTTTTACTGCCAGCGGTCATCAATCGTCCACATCAATTCCGTAGCGATGAGTGGTAAGGATTGGAAAAGCGGCGGAATTGTGACGAAAGCACCCGAAAAGGCTAATTATATGCAAATTTTAATTTTTAGGGGGTTTCGGGGGGTTTAAAGATGACGATAGTATATGGTCACATTCATATACTGTCATATCTAAAAGAAGTATGCCCTACGACATCCATATTTCGAGAGTAATACAATAAAAAGCAATCCAGTCCCTGAAAAAAGTGAGTAGTGCCCGCCATTTTTATTTTTTCGCGGTTTAATCCATTGAATCATTTATAAAATGTTTATGTTTAATAAAAGACAATGCATTGCTGTATGTAACTACAAAGTTTGAAAGAAATCGGTCAGGTAAAAATTGACAAAATCTAGTGTTAATCTTTTGGAAATCGTAATTTTCGGTGATTTTCGGAATATTTTAATTTTTTTCTGAGTAACCAAGGACGACGAAAGAAAATTGTTACCTAGATTTCTTAGAAGATGTTATAAGCATATATAATAATCATTTTCGTTATCCTACACCTTAAATTAAGTCGAAGGGAGCGGAAGTTATGATATTTTATTCGAAAAACGAATTTTTGGACGCCATTTTGGCTGCAATTTTCTTAAAAACAAATTAATATCATTACGTAATAACGTGCCCACGTTTAACAGCTTTCAGGAAATGCATTAATGATCCGTGTGGCACGCACGGTTCGCGCGCAGTAAAATAAAAACCGAAAGACGGTCCCCGGAAAAAGCGCGATTTCGGCCATTTTGTCGTCCTAGCAACGCCACGTGGCGGAAACTTCCGGTTTTCGGATTTTTCCTCCGGATCATTTCGGGTTCCCCGCACGCGTGCCAAATTTCAGCTCTCCAGCACTTCTAGAAGTGGTCGGGAATTTGTATCCATGAGTGAGTCAGTCACCACGCCGGCTGTATATAGATAGGATTAGTAAAGAAATCAGCTGCAAATCTGTGCGAGTCAGCGAATAACAACGATTTATGTTCCTGGCCGCGGTAGACGTGAGCGTCGACACGCTAGCATCAGCGCAGTGTAGGCACATGGTAAAATGTGTCTCCCAATGTTTCATGGGCCAGAATCACAAAAATAAGAATTTTAGCATTTTAAAACCTATTTATACTTTGTAATCATCCAAACTTTATCTGTGTGTGGACCAATAGAATAATTTCGGAACAATTTGAATTAGGTTAAGCGCAGTTAGGACGCTGGGAGAGGAGATAAAATATTTTCTTCGATCGCTTCTCTGAACGACTTCAATCGCGTTTTGGTAATCTATTGAAGTAAATACGACAGGCAACATGCACTGCTGCTGGGAAAACCCACTACCGGCTTCCCTTTCTTTCAATCCGAAGTGGCAAGAGACCCGTTACCCGAACACGCGCCGCGCCGGAGCTTAGGGAAGTGGGAAGGGGTCCTTAGTTGGGACATTTTACTATCTTATAACTTGGTGCACCACCCAACTTGAGTTTATTGCTATCCTAGGGGCGGTCTTACGTGCATGTGAAGCTGCACGTGTTAATAGATGAGGTCTTTACCCTCCACCCGCCTCCTTTTGGACGGGTTGTATTGCAGGTCTGCCGCTAGTATGCATTTTCACACAAAATCTAAACATTTCACATTTCTCTTTACGGGGTCTAATCCTACTCCTACAAGTTATCCAGGAGAATACCCACATTTCCATGGGCGAAGATTTCTCCTCTTTTTAACCCCGTCCAAATATCGGTCGTAACATTTTGGTACCCTTCAGTTTCTCCTTTTCTGTCGATGTGAACACATACCCATCGCTAATTGAGAAGTCCTATTTTGGCTACAGTTTTTGTGATTTACAGTCATCTCCCAAAGACGTTATTGTGTTGTGATAGCTAAAAAAATTGCGAGCTAATAGTTCCTGACAACCACAGAAATAAGGATTAATGAGCAGGTGTACTATGTGTCATTTATTACCGTTTCTAGTCTCCGTTTTTTAAAATTGGTCTGAGACGAGGTACCGAACTAATTTTTCATATTTTCCCTTCTATTTGATATTTAAACTTTGTAGAAAGAAGATTGTTTTGTAGCTTTTTACAAACCTCTGTTTTTATTATTGACTGTCAAAAATGTCATGGACATTTACGCGGCGAGAACTGCACGAAAACATGCTGGAAAAAAAAGAGAAAACCATAGTTGCTCGAAAAAGGAATTTGAATGCATATCTAGAGGGTTGTTTCAGATTACACGGAGATGAGGAGGCAAAACTTGAGCTTATTAATTTTTTTGAATATGAAATTTTTTTATTCCGATGAGAGAAGATGGCGAGCTAGTTCGCGATCAATCTCTCTTTTTGGAGAGAAATGGCACCTGGTTGGAGAAAATAGTTGATTTCCCTGATGTATTTCGCAACCTTCCAAGCACCCCAGGTTCGTATTTTCCTACTATTCTAATGGTGACATGAGGTCCCCTGGGATATTGCTCTAGTAGTCTTACTTTTTAACAGGTACTTCCGATATAAAAACGGGTAGGCCACTTTTTACTACGCGCTCCAAAATTAGGAAAACGAAGTTGCTTGAAGTCAATTAATTTTAAGGAGTAGAAAAAAAGTTAATCTTTCAATTCTCAACAATTTTGAGATCTCTGTCTTGCGGATTTTTGATTTATCCGGTAAAATTTAAAAAGTTCTGCTTGGATACAGCGGAAAATTTTGTGAGACATTATGGATGGTTTTACATGCCACCCACGGAGCACAAAGTATTAATACATGGTACAGATGTCATCGAGTCGGCTCTTCTTCCTATTGGAGAACTATCGCAGGAGGCCCAGGAATCTCGCAATAAAGATATTAGAAAATATTGCGAGCATCATATATATATATTTTCGGAGACTGATCCTAACATCGGACCCTTTTATTAGCACATTAGGAACTGACTGAACAAATGCCGGGGCCTTAAAGATCTTCCGCAGGAGGTTCGAGATCTCTTGGTCTTGCAAGAGTCTCAAAATTCTGCGAGCGAATGCGAAGAGGAGGACGGGTGGGATTCAGAAGAATCTGATGATGCATAATCATAATACATAATTGTAAGTTTTAAGGAATAAACCATGCTAGTATGAGAATAAAAGTCACTTAAATACTATTTTGACACTTATTTAATAATTACTTTTAGTCCATACAGAAGAACCTCAAGAAATCTGGAAATCGCATCTCTTTAACGTGAGTCAATGAACCCAACAACCCTACTTTTAGCCGTTTTTTTGTTTATTGACTAGTTTCAAAGATAATTAACTCATACTTTATAACTAACTATCATTCATTTTCATATTTTATCATGATTTGCGTTTGTCTATACAATCAGCGTTACAATTAGCCAGTCAATAAGTTAAAGTTCCACGATATCGCCTAAAATAATGTTTTTTTCGCAAAAATAACTACAGAAATGAAAATAGCATGCCAAAAAACATGAAGAGAGCAATTTTCAAAGACATTCATCGAAAATCTGATTTTTGTCCAACTTTTTCGCGATCCGGACCACTGTGCAGCGTGGAGACAAGAACTTCGTTATTCAGAGCTTCCTTGGCCATAGCGTCTGCTATCTCATTCCCGGCTATCCCCTCATGTCCCGGTACCCACAGAAAATGGATATTCAAACCCTTTCTCGAAAGGGTCAGCAGGAGAGTATATTTCTTGCACGATCGGGTGCACAGGTGAGAAGCCAGAGATGGCTTGTAGCGAGCTCCTGGAGTCAGTGCATATGACAAAGGAGCCTACGTGGTCACCTAGGGCTTCTAGAGCTGTCCTTATGGCATAAAGCTCCGCCGTGTACACACTGCACATCGGGTGAAGCTTTGCTCTGATGTTCCCGTGGATAGGGGAGAACACTGCACATGCACAAGCAGAGTTATCTTTCGAACCGTCAGTGTAAACGGGGGTAAGGTTGGGGTGATTCCATCGGAACATGGCAAACAAACGCTGGTACTCCGAGGGAGTTGTGGAAGACTTCGGTCGAGATCGTGAAAGAATATTCACCACCGGAGTGGGAGTGATCCAAGGGGGGTGTTCCGAGAATGAAACAGGATACACTTCAGGTAGCGTGAATTCGCATCCGCGAATAAAATCGTTAAAACGAACGCTTACTGGTCTGGTTGCTTTAGTCCTTCGATTAAAAACATTAATAAAACGGGGTTTAAAAAGTAAACTATAACATGGGTGACTCGTCATTGCTAAAATTTTGGAAACGTAGCTACAAAGAAGCCAGGTCCTTCGGTAGCATAGAGGAGGCTCGCCTGCGTCGGTATATATACTGGGAATCGGGCTGGTCCTAAACGCCCCAGTGCATAGTCGCAGACCTGCGTTGTGCACTGAATTAAGTGCTTTCAAATACGTCTCGCGAGCGGACGCATACACGAATGAGCCGTAGTCTAATTTCGACCGCACCAGTGTGCGGTAAAGTAAAATTAAGGTGGTGCGGTCTGCTCCCCAAGATGCGTGGCTTAAAAACTTTAAAATGTTCAAAGACTTCAAACAGTTTACCTTGACAGAATTAATGTGCTCCTTCCAGTTGAGTTTGTGGTCGAGGGTCATCCCCAGAAAACGGACTGATTCCACAAATGGGAGGTTTCTACCACCTAGGTGTAACGTGGGATTTACATGGACGCCCCGAGTGCGAGAAAAGTGAACGCACTTTGTTTTCTCCAAAGAGAAAAGGAAGCCGTTATTTTGGGTCCATTTGTGAAGTTTATTGATGGTGAGTTGCGCCATACGCGATGCATTCACGACCCTAGATGATCTGCAGAAAATCGCGAGATCATCCACAAACAGTGACCCTAACACTGGCTCCTTGATGCAGTGAGCTATGTCGTTGATCGCAATAGCGAACAACGTCACGCTCAGAACGGAGCCTTGGGGAACTCCGTTGTCAAGAGGGTAAAAATTTGACAACAACTGTCCCGTCCTTACTTTAAAAACACGGTTGGTTAAAAAATTTTGTATAAAAATGGGCAAACAGCCTCTAAAACCCCACTCGCGTAATACGCGTAGAATCTTACGTCGCCAGACCCGGTCGTAAGCCTTTTTTAAGTCGAAAAATACACCGACTACGTGTTGGCGGAGAAGGAAGGCTTCTTGGATGAAATTTTCAATTCTAACCAAGTGGTCCATTGTGGAACGGTTCCGTCTGAATCCGCATTGTATCCTAGAGAGGAGTTTTCGACGCTCCAGCCACCAAATGAGACGTCGATTTACCATTCGCTCCATTAACTTGCACAGGCAGCTGGTGAGAGAAATCGGCCGGTAAGAATTCGGATCAGCTCGGTCTTTTCCATGTTTTGGGATGGGAACAATGACGGACTCCCGCCAGGACGGAGGAAAATCCCCGTTGGCCCAGAGATGATTAAAAGTTCCAAGGATTTCCAGCAACGCCGATTCCGATAGATTTCGGAGGAAGGCATTGTGGATCTCGTCGGGTCCTGGGGACGTGTCGTGGGAGTCCTGGATGGCAGATTTCAGCTCCCAAATGGTAAATGGCATATTGTAGTCTGCCGTTGTTTTAGGCTCCATAAAGGATATAGGGACGTTCTCGAGCCTTTTCTTGAGGATCGCAAAAGAAGGTTCATAGCATTCGTCGCTGCTCACTTTGGCGAGTAATTGGGCGAATACGTTCCCTATCGCAGCTGGAGAAGTGATAACCTTTCCTTCGACTTCTAGGAAGGATATACCTAGATGCTGGCTGCTACCCGATATGCTCCTCACCTTACGCCATACGTGTGCAAGTGGAGTCCTGTGGTTGACACCGGAGACAAAATTCATCCAAGAAATCCTCTTTGCGTCCTTTATTACCTGACGCGCTTTCGCTCTTAGTCGCCGAAAAGCGGAGAGATTATTTGCTGTAGGATACTTGTTGAAAATTCGGAGAGCTTTCTTACGTTTTTTAATGGCTTCTGCGCAGGTTTCATTCCACCATGGCACAGCATTTCTTGGAAGGATGCTTCGAGATCGTGGTATGCTAATTTCGGCGGCTTGAACGATGCTGGATGTCAAAAGATTTACGTTTGTTACACAGTCGTTGTTTTTATCCCACACGTAGTTAAAATTTGAGTTAAAAAGATGCCAATCAGCTTTCCGGACAATCCAACAGCCTGGTCTAATAAAATCGGGGTTTAAATTTTGCTCCCTTTTGATTAAAAGGGGAAAGTGATCGCTCCCACTAAGATCCTTATGCACAGAGAGTTTGAGTTTATTGACCAAACTAGTCGATACAATACCCAAGTCAATGGAGGAAGAATCGCCGCTATAAGAGTTAAAACGGGTTTTCTCGCCGTTATTGAGCAAAATTAGGTTAAAATCACTAATAAAACTTGATAAAATACGTCCCCTACGGTTGCACTGTTCCGGGGTGCTTCCCCATAGACGATCGTGAGCATTGAAATCTCCGAGTAAAATAAAAGGCTGAGGTAGCTGATGAACAAGGGATTCTAGATTAAAACGGGTGACGGGTGCACCCTCCGGCAGGTAAACGTTGCACACCGTTATCGCCTCGGGAGCGTGCACCGTCACCGCTACCGCTTGGAACGGTGTGTTAAGATTTATTCGGGAGGTGTAAAGAGCCTCCCGGACAAAAACCGAAACTCCACCATGGGCTCGTTGGCCGCTGGTATCATCCAATCTAAAAGCGTTACAATGTTTTAAAAATCCCTTGTCCGTGTCCTTAAAACGTGTTTCCTGCAGACATATACAGGACGGGTTAAAATCTCTGATTAAAATGTCAAGCTCCTCCTTATGCCGATAAAAACCGTTACAGTTCCACTGTATGATAAAAGCCATTAAAAATTGATAAAAGGTAAATAAATAAATAGATTAATTAATTTAAAACTGACAGAGGGAGAGTCAACGCTTAATGCGTCTTCTCTCCTTAGCCTTCGCCCGGATGATTTCTGACTCGGAAATATATTCGTCTTCTTCCATAGACTCTGGTTGGCTACGCGTAGGCGAACCAGATGGACCCGGGGACTGAGATTTTCCACGCCTGCTTTGCGTGGCCACGGTGGGTGTTGTGGTTGGGTTCTTCTTTGAAGAGCCCTGACTAGCATCGTTTTTTTCCGGCGGTGTGCCCTTCTTCGTTGCCGGCTTGGTAGCCTTATCCGGCTTGGCTTGCTTTGCATTCTTAATAGTATGTTCTTCCTTATTTTTCTCTTGCGTGTCTGTATTGTTAGTTTTCTCACTGTCTACTACGGCAGCATACGAACGGGAGAACGTAGGCGCGATGAGTGTTCTGTATTTCTTTCGTGCTTCTTGATATGGCAGCTTTTCCACGGTCTTTATCTCCATTATTTTTTTCTCTTCTCTCATCTTGGGGCAATCTCGAGAATAAACCGGATGTGATCCCTCGCAATTCACACAGGTTGGTGCAGAGGTGCACGCGTCACCTTCGTATTTATCTTTGCCACAGCGCGGGCAGGTGGCCTTGCCCTCACATCTGGTAGCGATGTGGCCGAAACGTTGGCATTGAAAACACCGCATGGGGCTAGGAATGAATGGCCTTACGGAAACAGATTCGTATCCCACATACACCTTGTCAGGAAGTTTGTCACGACAGAAAGTGAGGATGACGGACGTGCTGTTGGTCAGCTCACCGTTCCTCTTTGTCTTTAGACGGCGGCAGTCTATTACACCCTGAGACGCCATCTCACTCTTTATCTCATCTTCAGAGACGTAGAGTAGGTCGTAATGCGAAATGACTCCCCGACATGTATTGAGTGTTTGGTGCACCTGGACCTTAACGGGTATTTCGTTAAATTTTGTCATTTTCAATAACTTTTCGCTTTGTGTTTCGTTGCTGGTTTTAATTAACAGTGATCCATCCCTTAATTTTTTGGCCGATTCTAAGTCACCGGGTATCGCTGCCGACAGAACTCGTCTTATTAGAAAGGGAGATACCTTTGTCAGGGTCTCGTCATCATTAGCACATCTCATAACAAGGAATTTCCGACATGCGGTAGACTTACTTTCTCCCCCGCCCACTTCCGGACGGGATCTTTTCGTTGGAGGAAGAAAGTTGTTATCCATGGACTCAAAACAGAAATTCATCCCCTGGGCTCCCCACCCACCACGGAGCCACACATTCGGGACGCCACACCGAGATCCGGTGTGGTCGCCAGGGCTACCCGAGGGATATAGGAACCTTTGATAGGGGATCTCTTTTGGGTTAGAACCTCCAGCGCGGGGGCCCTCCGAACCCACGCACCTTCGGTCGCCCTACGGAGACCCCCATATCTCCAGCACTAACCCGTCCTGGCGTACGCTCGGAAGGAGCCGCCAAGCTCCCCAGCCGCCAGGAGCCGATTGACCGAGCTGGGCTCTTCTCGGCCGCCCGTTTTTCGGGGAATCCAGGGCCGAAGTGGGGTGTTGAACTCCGGCCCATACCGGGTTTCCGACGCCCAGCTGGGTGCCGGAGAACTCACCCACCAGGATCCCCTTCTCCCCCTTGTACGGGTCTCCACGCACGGCAAACACGTGGGTGAATCTGGACGCCAGATGTTTCGGCTACTCAGCACAGCAGAGTCACATGCTGTCTGGACGCTATAGTAGTAGTAGTGTTTATTTTATAGGGTGCGTCGGCGGCTAAGGCCATTTTGCACCACTCACTGACTGGTATTGATAAAGGGGATTAGGCCCGTTCTGAAATTAACGTGTCAATAATTTACAAGAGGTAAAATTTATATTTTATTGAAATGTCGAGTTGAGTGTAGGAATGCTATCAGTCGGGAAATGTTTTCGGGAGTGTCTCCTAGTACCTCAGCTAGGTTGACTCCGAGGTTGTGATTCACCCGTGCAGTACGATATCTTGCACAGTCCGTAAGGATATGTCGCACTGTTAGTGGGCAATCGCAATTTAAGCATTGGGGCTGTATTCTCTCTTCGGTGAAGAGGTATGAATGGGTTAATAAGCAGTGACCAATTCTTAAGCGTGTTAAAACCACTTCCTCCCTGCGGACATTTCTTATAGAGGTCTGCCACGCAGTTATTACGGGCTTTATTTCCCGAAGTTTGTTATTTTGGATTTCGAGCCATTGCGTCTTCCAATTTTGTCTAATCATACCCCTCATGGCATTCCCTAAATCTTCCGCTGGCATTAACTGAAAATCTGTATCCGGAGACCTGAGCGCATCTTTGGCTGCAGAGTCTGCTTTCTCATTCCCTGGTATGCCCACATGTCCAGGGACCCAAGCGAAGCTTATAGTGGTCCCTTTTTTACTCAGGGATAACAGAGTGCTTTGTATGTCCTGAACAATGGGGTGACAAGGAGAATAAAGAGATATGGATTGGAGAGTACTGTAAGAATCTGTACAGATCATAAATGACGCAACACTGTTTTTAATGGATCGGAGAGCAATCCTAATGGCAGTGAGCTCAGCCGTAAAAATGGAACAGTACGGATGCAATTTTGCCTTGAGGACTCCATGATATGGGGATACCACAGCGCACCCACAGGCGGTATCCGATTTCGAACCGTCAGTGTATACGAACGTAGATTCGGAGTTTTCGGCGCGGAATTTCTTGAAAAGTTGTTGGTATTCTCCCGGCATAGTAGTAGATTTAGAGCAGCGAGTAAGATCAAGTCTCAAAGCTGGCCGGGGAATTAACCACGGCGGCACGTTGCTGTACCCAGTGGGGTACGTGGCGGGCAAGGTAAAATTGCGTTCTGCGATTAGGTTTCTGAAGCGAACACTTAGAGGTTTAGTGGATCTTGTCTTTCGGTTAAAAAGGTCTAAAAGCAGTGGGTGAGAAATAATGTTAAAACAGGGGTGGTTCGGCGCGGATAAAATTTTTGTGGCATAATTGCACATCAACGTCTCTCTGCGATTGACTAGGGGAGGCTCTCCTGTATCGGCGTAAATGCTCAAGACAGGGGAGGTCCTGAAGGCACCGGTTGCTAAACGCAGTCCCGTATTATGAACCGTCGAGAGCGGTTTCATGTAGGTCTCACGGGCGGATGAGTACACAATCGATCCGTAGTCTAGCCTTGAACGTACTAATGCTCGATACAGCATAAGCATTGAGGTACGATCCGCGCCCCATGTCGAATGTGACAGAAACCGTAAAATGTTCAGAACTTTGAAGCAATTGTCTCTTAGAGTTCGGAAATGTTCGCGCCAATTCAGGCGCCGGTCCAATGTCATACCCAGAAATCGGGCGTTCTCAACGTAAGGAAGCTCATTACCATTGAGATATAGGGACGGTGGGGCTTGTACACCCCGTCCTCGATAAAAGTGAATGCATTTCGTTTTCTCAGTAGAGAAACGGAATCCATTCCTCTGAGACCAAACGGAGAGCTTATTCAGAGTCAGCTGGATCAGCCTAGAGGCATTCGTTAATTTTGATGACCTGCAGAAAATAGCGAGGTCATCAACAAACAAGGAGCCCATAACTGGGGAGCGGATACACTCGGTCACATCGTTTATCGCAATGGCAAATAGGGTCACGCTCAGTACGGACCCCTGGGGTACTCCATTTTCTTGTGGATATAAGGTAGATAGATAATCACCTATTCTAACTTTAAAAACTCGGGCATACAGAAAATTTTTAATGAAAATAGGTAGATTTCCTTTAAACCCCCATTTATCAAGTGTCTTCAGAATTTTGTACCGCCAAACACGGTCATACGCTTTCTCTAAGTCGAAGAACACGCCAATTACGTTTTGCCGCAAGAGAAATGCTTCCTGAATGAAACTGTCAGTCCTGACGAGATGGTCGGAGGTTGACCTACCCCGTCGAAAGCCGCACTGGATATCCGAAAGAAGGTTCCGCCGCTCCAACCACCAAACGAGACGACGGTTGACCATTCTTTCCATCACCTTGCATACGCAGCTGGTGAGAGATATCGGTCTATAGTTGTTTGGGTCCGATCCATCTTTTCCTTGTTTAAGGATGGGTACGACTATGGACTCCCTCCAAGGGTCTGGAAAACTACCCTCTGACCAAATTTGGTTAAGGGATCGCAGCATATGGGGGAGTGCTTCTTTGGGAAGATTTCTTAGAAAAGCGTTATGCACCTTATCTATTCCTGGTGAGCCGTCACGGGATTCGAGGATGGCGGAGGTCAACTCCCACAGAGAAAAGGGGTCGTTGTAAACCTCGCCAGAGTCTCTCGGGTTAAAGGTAAGAGGTATCGTCTCATTCTGCTCTTTCAGTGTTCTAAATGGTTCGTCGTAGCTGCCGTTACGACTCGTCTCCGCAAGTCGACGTCCAAAGCACTCGCTTATTTCGGGAGGTGTCGTCAGAACTCGGTCAGTCTCCTTCAGGGATGAAATTGCAGGGTTGTGGTTAGAGCCAGAGATGCTTTTAATCTTCCTCCAGATGTTGGATATGGGAGTCCTGTGGTTTATAGAACACACAAACTCCTCCCACGAAGCTTTCTTGGCCTCCTTAACCACTTGCCGAGCTTTCGCTCTGAGGCGCCGGAAGGCGGTGAGATTTGTCGCCGTAGGATATTTGCTAAAGATTCGGAGTGCCCTCTTTCGCACCTGTATAGCTTTTGCGCACTCCTCGTTCCACCAAGGAACTGTGGGCCTGTGAGATTTGCATTTAGAACGGGGTACGGTGGAATTTGCGGCTTCTAGAATGTTATCTGTGAGTACTTTTATGTTCCCCACACCATTCACATTGTCGTCGTGGTTAAAATAAAAATTTCTTTTAAAAAGAGACCAATTGGCCTTGCGGACAACCCAATTGCTTGGTTGAGTCGGACGGTGGATAAAACCGCCACCTTTAGTAATTAAAATAGGGTAGTAGTCGCTACCGCATAAATCTTTATGTACGGACCACTCAAGCCTAGGCATTAGGCCACCTGTCGTAATACTTAAGTCGATACACGAGAAGGTACCGTTGAAGCTGTTGAATCGAGTTTTTTCACCGGTGTTTAGTAAAAACAAGTTAAGGTCATTGATAAAATTTGTGACTATGTGTCCCCTTTGATTGCACTGAGTTCTTGAGCTACCCCATAGGGTGTCGTGTGCGTTGAAGTCACCCATTAAAACATAGGGCCGAGGTAACTGACGAACGAGGGATTCTAAATTAACTCGACTCACAGGTGCACCTTCCGGCAGATATACGTTGCAGAGAGTAATTGCCTCGGGTGCGTGTACTGTCACTGCAATTGCCTGCAGCGGAGTGTCCAATTGCACTCGTGAGGTGTATAGGGCCTCCCGAATAGCAATTGCCACTCCACCCTGGGCTCGCTGACCACTGGTGTCGTCAAGTCTAAAAAATTTAAAACCTTTTAAAACGGTCTTGTCTGTCAGCTTAAAATGCGTCTCTTGCAGGCATATGCAGACGGGGTTATAGTCTCTAATTAAAACAACCAGCTCCTCCTTGTGCCTATAAAAACCATTCATATTCCATTGTAGAATAAAATTCATGGTTTAAATTGTTAAAATAAATAAATAAATAGGTTAAAATCTGGAAATGTACGTATGTACACAGTGAGCGGAGGATCAACGTTTTAACCGCTGTTTCCTCTGCTTTATCCTGGCCTGGAACACTTCTGTGTCCGAGACACAGAGGTCTTCTTCCATGGCATCATATTGTGCATCTTTAGAGGATGTGGGTGGGGATGTTTTATCCCGCTTATTCCCAGCATCCTCAGAAGTAGATTTTGGGTTTTTCTTAGGGGAAACCGCCTTAGAATGACTTTTCCTGTCTGTGACTTTATTAATTTGCTTTTCTGTTTTTTTTTGTTCTCGTGTGGGCATCTTCGTGCTCTCAATGCGAAAATCATTATAAGTCTGAGTAGAGATGGTACATGTAGTTTTTTTAGTGGTGGTTGCGACTATTTGCGAATACGATTTTGAAAATGTTGGGGCCATCTGTGACCGGTATTTCATTCGTGCCTCGGAGTAGGGGATTCTTTCCAGGGTCTTTATTTCCATTATCCTCCTTTCATCTTTCATGACGGGACAATCTCGGGAGTACGATGGATGCGTGCCCTCGCAGTTGACGCAGTAAGGCTCCGATGAACATTTCTCACCGTCATGCTTGTCCTTGCCACAGCGCGGGCAGGTGTTCTTGCCCTCACATCGCGGTGCGATGTGGCCGAATTTTTGGCATTGAAAGCAACGCATCGGGTTGGGAAAGAAAGGTCTCACAGGTACCGATTCATAGCCTAGGTAGACTTTGCTCGGGATTTTATCCAAACCGAACGTGAGGATTACCGAGGTAGTATTAATCACTTCACCGTTACGCTTCGTTGTAAGTCGTCGACAATCAATGACACCCTGGGAAGCCATCTCCTTCTTAATTTCGTCTGGTTCGACATATAGTAGGTCGTAGTGGCTTATCACACCCCTAGATGTATTTAGAGTACGGTGGATCTCGACATTGATTGGTATATCGTGCAACTTTTCTACTTTTAACAATTTTTCGGCTTGTACGTTATTGGCTGTTTCGATTAATAGGGAACCATCTCTAAGTTTCTTTACTGAGTTTGGCTCTCCTGGAATGATGGCTTGAAGTGCTTTTTTAATGAAGAAGGGAGAAACCTTTTTCAAATTTTCGCCGTCCTTGGAGCATTTCAATGACAGAAACCGTTTTCCTCTTTCGAATAACTGTTCTCCTCCGCCCGTGTCCGGGCGGGATCTCTTTGGTGGAGGAAGAATTTCAGACTCCATGCTACGTTATATTTCATCCCCTGGGCTCCCCACCCACCACGGAGCCACACATTCGGGACGCCACACCGAGATTCGGTGTGGTCGCCAGGGCTACCCAAGGGACATAGGAACCTTCGAAAGGGGGTCTCTTTCGGGTTAGAACCTCCAGCGCGGGGGCCCTCCGAACCCACACGCCTTCAGCCGCCCTACGGAGACCCCCATATCTCCAGCACTAACCCGTCCTGGCGTACGCTCGGAAGGAGCCGCCAAGCTCCCCAGCCGCCAGGAGCCGATTGACCGAGCTGGGCTCTTCTCGGCCGCCCGTTTTGCGGGGAATCCAGGGCCGAAGTGGGGTGTTGAACTCCGGCCCATACCGGGTATCCGACGCCCAGCTGGGTGCCGGAGAGCTCACCCACCAGGATCCCCTTCTCCCCCACGTACGGGTCTCCACGCACGGCAAACACGTGGGTGATTCTGGACGCCAGATCTTACGGCTACTCAGAGCAGCAGAGTCACATGCTGTCTGGACACTATCCAAGCGAGCGACGGGGTTTTTTAATGAGCTTTTCTCCTCGGTGGGCTCGGGTCCGTGGGGGCGCGGCTCCCCAAAGGAAGAGATAACTCTCCTCCCCCCGTGCGGGGACTGGACGCTATCCTAGCGTACGAAGGGTTTTTTGACGAGGTTGTCTCCCCGGTGGGCTCGGGTCCGTGGGGGCACGACTCCCCAAAGGAAGAGATTTCTCTCTTCCCCACGTGCGGGGAGCTTATCTGGAGCTGGCCGTACCTTGTACACTGACAGATTCTATACAAGTCCTGAACTAGCAAGAGAACTTGAAAAAATTGGCACATCTCTTGTAGGTACAGTAATGAAGAATAGGAGGGGTTTGCCAAGAGAATGGAAAAATCTAATTCTTCAAAAAGGGGAACAAATTTTTCGTAGGTCTGAAAATCTTCTAGCCATATGCTGGAAAGACAAACGCCCAGTGTACATGCTGAGTACAAGGCACACTGCTCAAATGATAACATATCAAACAAAAAGGGGCACTGAAAAAACAAAGCCTGCTTGTGTTCTAGATTATAACCAAAATAAGGCTGGTGTTGACCTAACAGACCAGTTGATGTCATATGGGGTATTTGACCACAAAACTGTGAAGTGGTGGAAGAAACTCACTTTTCATTGTCTTCTCATGAGTGTAGTGAATGCATGTATTCTGCATAATAAGGTAAAGGGAAAGAAGATGTCAGTAACTCAGTTCATGAAACTTCTTTGTACTGAGCTGCCAATTTGTGAGGGGGATTCTCCACGACAGGGTTCTAGTGGAGGCCAGCTCGGTAGGCTTTCTTCTGGGAATCACTTCCTAGAAAAAATTCCAATCCCTCTATTTCCCTCTATCCCTCAGTTATCAAGTGAAAAAAGCTTCTTTGTAAGTATTCTTATAAAGAGCTGCATTAATAATTTGCTTCAAAACTGTGGCATATTTAAGCATTTAGTTGATAAAGAGAACACCATTGATATATCAGACATATCAACAAGCGGTAAATACAATGAACTCAAATCAGAGTTAAATTTGGGCAAGGATGACTTCGTTCTTCTGGTAAATACAGATGGAGTTCCACTAGCGAAAAGTTCATAAACACAATTATGGCCTTTACAGGCAACAATAAACAATCTTCCACCACGTTTGAGGCAGTACTTTATTATTGTTTGAGGTGTCTGGGTTGGACAAACCAAACCCAACATGAATACATTCCTGACGCCCCTATGTGAGGAACTCGCAAATAATTTAACTTTTACATGGTCACACCCAGAGAGTAAAAAAAATAAAAAGTACTATAGCCATATCATGTATTTCTGTTGATTCTCCTCCTCGGGCTAGTATTCAAAATATGTCAAATTAATGGAAAGTTCGGGTGCAATTTTCGTGAACAGGAAGGTGAAAGCATTGAAAAAGGCAGAGGTCATGCTAGACTGTACCTACCCTCTTTCAGATGATGACCCAGTTCCAGTGCGGACAAAAGAAAAACTTTTGAAACAAACAGACGAAAAGAATGAAAAAAATCGATGTGGTGTCAAAGGCCACTCTATAATGACTGTCATTCCATACTTTGACATATCCTCATCCTCCATTCCAGATTATATGCACTGTGTCTTGCTTGGTGTAGTAAGACAGTATTTAAGTCTATGGTTTGATACATGGAATTGTAATGAAAGTTGGTATATTGGTCCTAATATGCGTAGAGATCAACGAAAATTTAGAGAACATAAAACCTCCAGACATTATTGCGAGACTGCCTCGCTCCATTGAAAACAAATCGATGTGGAAAGCATCTGAGATGAGATCGTGGCTCCTTTACTATTCAACCCCATTACTTCATGGAAGAGTTAGTGACAAGTATTTTCAGCATTGGCTTTTATTAGTTAAAGCTATTTTCATACTTTTGAATGAAAAAATAACGGAAGATGAACTACAATCAGCAGAAATTTTATTGAGAATCTTTGTTCGTGATACTGAACGGCTGTACAAGTTGCAAGAATGTACATACAATGTACATTTACTCACAACTCTTGCTTCAAGTGTGAGAAGTTGGGGACCTCTTCGGGCGACCTCTTGTTTCCCATTTGAAAGTAACAACGGTTATCTGTTGAAGCTTCTTCATGGAACCCACAACCAGAGAGCCGAACTTGTCAACAGTTTAAAGATGGTTAACTTGAATCAAGTTTTACAATGCAAAACAAGAGTTCCTCATGAAACATCACAACATTTTGTGGAGGAGGAATTCAAAGAAGTTGGTGCAGGAGTAAATTTTAAAGTACCAGTTGATGAGATTAATCAGGTCCTGATAGTTGATGACATCTGTGATCAGAACACTGCTGTCCAAGTGTACAACAGAATAAAACTGGCTGGGGAAGAAATTTTTTCCTCTAAAAGTTACAAGCGTGAAACCAAGAGAAATTCTTGTACAGTCTGCTTCAAGACAGAAGACAGTACTGAGAAGTATGGGGAGGTGCAATACTATCTCAGAATTTACAATGGGCAAATGTCCTTGTGAAGGTTAAGAATATTTCATTTCAAGTAATCAACTTCCGGTCAAAGATGTGTTAGACCAAACTTCTTTGAAAGAAAAATGTAAACTAGTAGTATTTACTGTAACATCTTAGTTAAAATTGTTGATAATTTTTATTCTGTGAATACACAATAAATGTACTTAACACATTCGAGTCTACGCTCGAGCGCCATTGTTTAGTCCCGCGGCCGGCGCTCGAGCGTGACTCGAGCACAGCTTTAACAGTCTATAAATGGCGTTGCCCGAGTGATATTCGAGTGCCGACTGCTGCATTACAAAACCAGTTTTGTTGGTTAGTTCGGAAAAAATCCGCTTGGAGCTACTACGTCACACGATCGCTTGAGGCTTTTGTTTATCGACTGCTGTCAGCTGGCGTCGTCAGTCTGTTTACATCAAGCATGGAGAGGAACGCGTTTCAAGAAACAATGGAAGAGGACGATATTTTAGCTGAATTAGCGTTAGATACGGACTCTGATATTGTTGATGACTCTGATGAAGATCCGGATTTCACCATTGACGACATAGGTAAATAATATATTTATGTTTTCAAACTTTATATTGAGTATAATGTTGTTTGGAATTGTTTACTACAATTGTGTTAGAATTTTTCTAAACCGAGTATTGGTGGCCATAATAAGAACTTAGTGTTCATAAATGATATTGTTTGTACTTAGCAAACTGGAAAATAGTATTTTGTAATTCAATATTTGTTTTGAAAACTTATTTTGAGAGGTTAGGTATTGTTATTACTAGGGTATGAATTTACACGTGGTTCTTCAATTCACACATAACATAATATAATTTATATTTACTTCCTGTTTATGTAATTTGGCTTTTATATTGACAAAACATTCCTAATTTGAGCATTTTATAGAAATATTTTGTTATTTGGTGTTATTAGAAGTATTAGTACACAAAAATGTCAAACTAGGTCTAGAGGCCTAGTCTTTTATACAGTTATTTTATTCAAATTTTTCCTTGGTTTCATTGGTTTGCTCTACCATTTCTTTATACTTGGCAGGTATAAATTTGCCTATGGCCCTCTA